>NC_143049.1:6921500-7268000 GCF_057628025.1 Oncorhynchus mykiss
TCATCATGAAGTGCTTTGAGAGACTAGTCAAGGACCATATCACCTCCACCCTACCTGACACCCTAGACCCACTCCAATTTGCTTACCGCCCAAATAGGTCCACAGACGATGCAATCTCAACCACACTGCACACTGCCCTAACCCATCTGGACAAGAGGAATACCTATGTGAGAATGCTGTTCATTGACTACAGCTCGGCATTCAACACCATAGTACCCTCCAAGCTCGTCATCAAGCTCGAGACCCTGGGTCTCGACCCCGCCCTGTGCAACTGGGTACTGGACTTCCTGACGGGCCGCCCCCAGGTGGTGAGGGTAGGCAACAACATCTCCTCCCCGCTGATCCTCAACACTGGGGCCCCACAAGGGTGCGTTCTGAGCCCTCTCCTGTACTCCCTGTTCACCCACGACTGCGTGGCCACGCACGCCTCCAACTCAATCATCAAGTTTGCGGACGACACAACAGTGGTAGGCTTGATTACCAACAACGACGAGACGGCCTACAGGGAGGAGGTGAGGGCCCTCGGAGTGTGGTGTCAGGAAAATAACCTCACACTCAACGTCAACAAAACTAAGGAGATGATTGTGGACTTCAGGAAACAGCAGAGGGAACACCCCCCTATCCACATCGATGGAACAGTAGTGGAGAGGGTAGCAAGTTTTAAGTTCCTCGGCATACACATCACAGACAAACTGAATTGGTCCACTCACACAGACAGCATTGTGAAGAAGGCGCAGCAGCGCCTCTTCAACCTCAGGAGGCTGAAGAAATTTGGCTTGTCACCAAAAGCACTCTCAAACTTCTACAGATGCACAACCGAGAGCATCCTGGCGGGCTGTATCACCGCCTGGTACGGCAACTGCTCCGCCCTCAACCGTAAGGCTCTCCAGAGGGTGGTGAGGTCTGCACAACGCATCACCGGGGTCAAACTACCTGCCCTCCAGGACACCTACACCACCCGATGTCACAGGAAGGCCATAAAGATCATCAAGGACATCAACCACCCGAGCCACTGCCTGTTCACCCCGCTATCATCCAGAAGGCGAGGTCAGTACAGGTGCATCAAAGCTGGGACCGAGAGACTGAAAAACAGCTTCTATCTCAAGGCCATCAGACTGTTAAACAGCCACCACTAACATTGAGTGGCTGCTGCCAACACACTGACACTGACTCAACTCCAGCCACTTTAATAATGGGAATTGATGGGAAATGATGTAAATATATCATTAGCCACTTTAAACAATGCTACCTTATATAATGTTACTTACCCTACATTATTCATCTCATATGCATACGTATATACTGTACTCTATATCATCGACTGTATCCTTATGTAATACATGTATCACTAGCCACTTTAAACTATGCCACTTTGTTTACATACTCACCTCATTTGTACATACTGTACTCGATACCATCTACTGTATCTTGCCTATGCTGCTCTGTACCTCACTCATTCATATATCCTTATGTACATATTCTTTATCCCCTTACACTGTGTACAAGACAGTAGTTTTGGAATTGTTAGTTAGATTACTTGTTGGTTATTACTGCATTGTCGGAACTAGAAGCACAAGCATTTCGCTACACTCGCATTAACATCTGCTAACCATGTGTATGTGACAAATAAAATTTGATTTGATTTGATTTGATTTGATTACATTAAGTATATAAAACTATAACATTAGTTCTGGGACTGGAAGGATTTAAGCAGGTCAATTTTTTTAAATTGTTTTTAACCTGTTAAAATTAAAGTTGAATGAAAGTTTTGAGATCCAATTAGGTGTTTGCAATTAATGTATCTGAGTTTGTAATACATTAAAAGCAAAGTCTATTATACATAAAAGATCATCCTTGTTGGATTTACTTAAAAATCTGATGCAAATAGTTACCTACAAGTAAAAGGGGCACAATATGCTTTACAGTGTAGCTAAATCAAGGGAGCGGGTGTGAGAGAAACATTCGCACAAGATCAGCCATCCACATAAAGAGACGAACCAGATCAGCCATCCACATAAAGAGACGAACAAGATCAGTCATCCACATAAAAAGACGAACAAGATCAGCCATCCACACAAAGACACAAACAAGATCAGGAATCCACATAAAGAGATGCACAAGATCAGCCATCCAGACGAACAAGATCAACCATCCACATAAAGAGACGAACAAGATCAGCCAGCCACATAGAGAGATGAACAAGATCAGCCAGCCACAAAAAGAGGAACAAGATCAGCCATCCACATAAAGAGACGAACAAGATCAGTGATCCACATAAAAAGACGAACAAGATCAGCCATCCACATAAAGACACGAACAAGATCAGGAATCCACATAAAGAGACGAACAAGATCAGTCATTCACATGAAGAGACAAACAAGATCAGCCATCCACATAAGGAGATGAACAAGATCAGCCATCAAGACGAACAAGATCAACCATCCACATAAAGAGACGAACAAGATCAGTCATTCACATGAAGAGACAAACAAGATCAGCCATCCACATAAGGAGATGAACAAGATCAGTCATCCACATGAAGAGACGAATGAGATAGGCCATCCAGACGAACAAGATCAGTCACCCACATAAAGAGACAAACAAGATCAGCCATCCAGATGAAGAGACGCACGAGATCAGCCATCCAGATGGAGACGCACGAGATCAGCCATCCACATAAAGAGAGGAACAAGATCAGCCATCCACATAAGGAGATGAACAAGATCAGTCATCCACATGAAGAGACGAATGAGATCGGCCATCCAGACGAACAAGATCAGTCATCCACATAAAGAGAGGAACAAGATCAGCCATCCACATAAAGAGAGGAACAAGATCAGCCATCCACATGAAGAGATCCACAAGATCAGCCATCCAGACGAACAAGATCAGCCATCCAGACGAACAAGATCAGCCATCCAGACGAACGAGATCAGCCATCCAGACGAACAAGATCAGCCATCCAGACGAACAAGATCAGCCATCCAGACGAACAAGATCAGCCATCCAGACGAACAAGATCAGCCATCCAGACGAACAAGATCAGCCATCCACATAAAGAGACAAACAAGATCAGCCATCCACATAAAGAGACAAACAAGATCAGCCATCCAGACAAACAAGATCAGCCATCCAGACGAACAAGATCAGCCATCCACATAAAGAGATGCACAAGATCAGCCATCCAGACGAACAAGATCAGCCATCCAGACAAATAAGATCAGCCATCCAGACAAACAAGATCAGTCATCCACATGAAGAGGAACAAGATCAGCCATCCACATAAAGAGAGGAACAAGATCAGCCATCCACATAAAGAGAGGAACAAGATCAGCCATCCACATAGAGGAACAAGATCAGCCATCCACATAAAGAGAGGAACAAGATCAGCCATCCACATAAAGAGAGGAACAAGATCAGCCATCCACATTAAGAGAAGCACAAGATCAGCCATCTACATGAAGAGACGCACAAGATCAGCCATCCAGACGAACAAGATCAGCCATCCACATGAAGAGATCCACAAGATCAGCCATCCAGACGAACAAGATCAGCCATCCAGACGAACAAGATCAGCCATCCACATAGAGACGAACAAGATCACCCATCCACATAAAGAGACGAACAAGATCAGCCAGCCACATAAAGAGAGGAACAAGATCAGCCATCCACATAAAGAGAGGAACAAGATCAGCCATCCACATAAAGAGAGGAACAAGATCAGCCATCCACATAAAGAGAGGAACAAGATCAGCCATCCACATAAAGAGAGGAACAAGATCAGCCATCCACATAAAGAGACAAACAAGATCAGCCATCCATACGAACAAGATCAGCCATCCACATAAAGAGACGAACAAGATCAGCCATCCAGACTAACAAGATCAGCCATCCACATAAGAGACGAACAAGATCAGCCATCCAGACAAACAAGATCAGTCATCCAGAAAAACAAGATCAGCCATCCAGACAAATAAGATCACCCATCCACATAGAGACGAACAAGATCACCCATCCACATAAAGAGACGAACAAGATCAGCCAGCCACATAAAGAGAGGAACAAGATCAGCCAGCCACATAAAGAGAGGAACAAGATCAGCCATCCACATAAAGAGAGGAACAAGATCAGCCATCCACATAAAGAGAGGAACAAGATCAGCCATCCACATAAAGAGAGGAACAAGATCAGCCATCCACATAAAGAGAGGAAAAAGATCAGCCATCCACATAGAGAGGAACAAGATCAGCCATCCACATAAAGAGAGGAACAAGATCAGCCATCCAGACGAACAAGATCAGCCATCCAGACGAACAAGATCAGCCATCCACATGAAGAGATCCACAAGATCAGCCATCCAGACTAACAAGATCAGCCATCCAGACGAACAAGATCAGCCATCCACATAAAGAGATGAACAAGATCACCCATCCACATAAAGAGACGAATAAGATCAGCCATCCAGACGAACAAGATCACCCATCCACATAAAGAGACGAATAAGATCAGCCATCCAGACAAACAAGATCAGCCATCCATACGAACAAGATCAGCCATCCACATAAAGAGACGAACAAGATCAGCCATCCAGACTAACAAGATCAGCCATCCACATAAGAGACGAACAAGATCAGCCATCCAGACAAACAAGATCAGTCATCCAGAAAAACAAGATCAGCCATCCAGACAAATAAGATCAGCCAGCCACATAGAGAGGAACAAGATCAGTCAGCCACATAGAGAGGAACAAGATCAGCAAGCCACATAAAGAGAGGAACAAGATCAGCCAGCCACATAGAGGAACAAGATCAGCCATCCACATAAAGAGAGGAACAAGATCAGCCATCCACATAAAGAGAGGAACAAGATCAGCCATCCACATAAAGAGAGGAACAAGATCGGCCATACAGACGAACAAGATCAGTCATCCACATAAAGAGACGAACAAGATCAGCCATCCACATAAAGAGACAAACAAGATCAGCCATCCAGACGAGCAAGATCAGCCATCCATATAAAGAGATGCACAAGATCAGCCATCCAGACGAACAAGATCAGCCATCCAGACAAACAAGATCAGCCATCCACATAAAGAGAGGAACACGATCAGCCATCCAGACAAATAAGATCAGCCATCCAGACAAACAAGATCAGCCATCCACATGAAGAGAGGAACAAGATCAGCCATCCACATAAAGAGAGGAACACGATCAGCCATCCACATAGAGGAACAAGATCAGCCATCCACATAGAGGAACAAGATCAGCCATCCACATTAAGAGAAGCACAAGATCAGCCATCTACATGAAGAGACGCACAAGATCAGCCATCCAGACGAACAAGATCAGCCATCCAGACGAACAAGATCAGCCATCCAGACGAACAAGATCAGCCATCCACATGAAGAGATCCACAAGATCAGCCATCCAGACGAACAAGATCAGCCATCCAGACGAACAAGATCAGCCATCCACATAGAGACGAACAAGATCACCCATCCACATAAAGAGACGAACAAGATCAGCCAGCCACATAAAGAGAGGAACAAGATCAGCCAGCCACATAAAGAGAGGAACAAGATCAGCCAGCCACATAAAGAGAGGAACAAGATCAGCCATCCACATAGAGAGGAACAAGATCAGCCATCCACATAAAGAGACGAACAAGATCAGCCATCCAGACGAACAAGATCAGCCATCCACATGAAGAGATCCACAAGATCAGCCATCCAGACTAACAAGATCGGCCATCCAGACGAACAAGATCAGCCATCCACATAAAGAGATGAACAAGATCACCCATCCACATAAAGAGACGAACAAGATCAGCCATCCAGACGAACAAGATCAGCCATCCACATAAAGAGACAAACAAGATCAGCCATCCATACGAACAAGATCAGCCATCCACATAAAGAGACGAACAAGATCAGCCATCCAGACTAACAAGATCAGCCATCCACATAAGAGACGAACAAGATCAGCCATCCAGACAAACAAGATCAGTCATCCAGAAAAACAAGATCAGCCATCCAGACAAATAAGATCAGCCAGCCACATAGAGAGGAACAAGATCAGTCAGCCACATAGAGAGGAACAAGATCAGCAAGCCACATAGAGAGAGGAACAAGATCAGCCAGCCACATAAAGAGAGGAACAAGATCAGCCAGCCACATAGAGAGGAACAAGATCAGCCATCCACATAAAGAGAGGAACAAGATCAGCCATCCACATAAAGAGAGGAACAAGATCGGCCATACAGACGAACAAGATCAGTCATCCACATAGAGACGAACAAGATCAGCCATCCACATAAAGAGAGGAACAAGATCAGCCATTCACATGAAGAGATCCACAAGATCAGCCATCCAGACGAACAAGATCAGCCATCCACATAAAGAGACGAACAAGATCAGCCATCCAGACGAACAAGATCAGCCATCCACATAAAGAGACGAACAAGATCAGCCATCCAGACAAACAAGATCAGCCATCCACATGAAGAGACGAACAAGATCAGCCAGCCACATAGAGAGAGGAACAAGATCAGCCAGCCACAAAGAGAGGAACAAGATCAGCCAGCCACATAAAGAGAGGAACAAGATCAGCCATCCACATAAAGAGAGGAACAAGATCAGCCATCCACATAAAGAGAGGAACAAGATCAGCCATCCACATGAAGAGAGGAACAATATCGGCCATACAGACGAACAAGATCAGCCATCCACATAAAGAGACGAACAAGATCAGCCATCCACATAAAGAGACGAACAAGATCAGCCATCCACATAAAGAGACGAACAAGATCAGCCATCCAGACGAACAAGATCAGCCATCCACATAAAGAGACGAACAAGATCAGCCATCCAGACGAACTAGATCAGCCATCCACATGAAGAGACGAACAAGATCAACCAGCCACATAGAGAGAGGAACAAGATCAGCCAGCCACATAAAGAGAGGAACAAGATCAGCCAGCCACATAAAGAGAGGAACAAGATCAGCCATCCACATAAAGAGAGGAACAAGATCAGCAATCCACATAAAGAGAAGCACAAGATCAGCCATCCACATAAAGAGATGCACAAGATCAGCCATCCAGACGAACAAGATCAGCCATCCAGACGAACAAGATCAGTCATCCACATAAAGAGATGCACAAGATCAGCCATCCAGATGAACAAGATCAGCCATCCAGACGAACAAGATCAGCCATCCACATAAAGAGACGAACAAGATCAGCCATCCACATAAAGAGATGCACAAGATCAGCCATCCAGACGAACAAGATCAGCCATCCAGACGAACAAGATCAGCCATCCAGACTGACAAGATCAGCCATCCAGACTGACAAGATCAGCCATCCAGACGAACAAGATCAGCCATCCAGACGAACAAGATCAGCCACCCAGACGCACAAGATCAGTCATCTACATAAAGAGAGGAACAAGATCAGCCATCCACACAGCCATCCAAGATCAGCCGTCCACATGTTGGCAAATGTTCATTACTGCAACTCATGGGTTTTACCAGTGTGCTTGAGATACCCGGATGTATTGCGATGTACTGAACAAGACTGGTTACTCGCATCAATGCCTCTGACTTGTCATTTTAACATTCAAACATGGTGTCAGTGTCAGAAAACTAACCATGCTTTCCGCAAATTAGAGTCACCTGTTCTGGTTTACCAAACAAATGCTTATTTGAGTAAAATTTTGCCGGAATTGACCTTAGCTAGAGTGAGTTTGCTAGTTAGCTTCAGTGTTGTTAGCACCGGTTAGACATGGCAGCGAACATTCCCCCTCCCGCCGTTGTGAAGCTCAGCGGGGATTGGAGCACGAACTGGGATACGTTTAGAGGTGAATGGGAGGACTATGCGCTAGCAACAGGACTTCTGGAAAAGGATGATGAGGTAGTGGCTGCCACTTTGAGGACTATAATGGGAACTGAATGCCGACACGTATACAAACACAACCTGAACCTAACAGCAGCTCAGCAAGGTAACGCTATAGCTACAGTGCCTTGCGAAAGTATTCGGCCCCCTTGAACTTTGCGACCTTTTGCCACATTTCAGGCTTCAAACATAAAGATAGAAAACTGTATTTTTTTGTGAAGAATCAACAACAAGTTGGACACAATCATGAAGTGGAACGACATTTATTGGATATTTCAAACTTTTTTAACAAATCAAAAACTGAAAAATTGGGCGTGCAAAATTATTCAGCCCCTTTACTTTCAGTGCAGCAAACTCTCTCCAGAAGTTCAGTGAGGATCTCTGAATGATCCAATGTTGACCTAAATGACTAATGATGATAAATACAATCCACCTGTGTGTAATCAAGTCTCCGTATAAATGCACCTGTACTGTGATAGTCTCAGAGGTCCGTTAAAAGCGCAGAGAGCATAATGAAGAACAAGGAACACACCAGGCAGGTCCGAGATACTGTTGTGAAGAAGTTTAAAGCCGGATTTGGATACAAAAATATTTCCCAAGCTTTAAACATCCCAAGGAGCACTGTGCAAGGGATAATATTGAAATGGAAGGAGTATCAGACCACTGCAAATCTACCAAGACCTGGCCGTCCCTCTAAACTTTCAGCTCATACAAGGAGAAGACTGATCAGAGATGCAGCCAAGAGGCCCATGATCACTCTGGATGAACTGCAGAGATCTACAGCTGAGGTGGGAGACTCTGTCCATAGGACAACAATCAGTCGTATATTGCACAAATCTGGCCTTTATGGAAGAGTGGCAAGAAGAAAGACATTTCTTAAAGATATCCATAAAAAGTGTATTTTAAAGTTTGCCACAAGCCACCTGGGAGACACACCAAACATGTGGAAGAAGGTGCTCTGGTCAGATGAAACCAAAATGGAACTTTTTGTCAACAATGCAAAACGTTATGTTTGGCGTAAAAGCAACACAGCTGAACACACCATCCCCACTGTCAAACATGGTGGTGGCAGCATCATGGTTTGGACCTGCTTTTCTTCAGAATGGACAGGGAAGATGGTTAAAATTGATGGGAAGATGGATGGAGCCAAATACAGGACCATTCTGGAAGAAAACCTGATGGAGTCTGCAAAAGACCTGAGACTGGGACGGAGATTTGTCTTCCAACAAGACAATGATCCAAAACATAAAGCAAAATCTACAATGGAATGGTTCAAAAATAAACATATCCAGGTGTTAGAATGGCCAAGTCAAAGTCCAGACCTGAATCCAATCGAGAATCTGTGGAAAGAACTGAAAACTGCTGTTCACAAATGCTCTCCATCCAACTTCACTGAGCTCGAGCTGTTTTGCAAGGAGGAATGGGAAAAAATGTCAGTCTCTCGATGTGCAAAACTGATAGAGACGTACCCCAAGCGACTTACAGCTGTAATCGCAGCAAAAGGTGGCGCTACAAAGTATTAACTTAAGGGGGCTGAATAATTTTGCACGCCCAATTTTTCAGTTTTTGATTTGTTAAAAAAGTTTGAAATATCCAATAAATGTCGTTCCACTTCATGATTGTGTCCCACTTGTTGTTGATTCTTCACAAAAAAATACAGTTTTATATCTTTATGTTTGAAGCCTGAAATGTGGCAAAAGGTCGCAAAGTTCAAGGGGGGCGAATACTTTCGCAAGGCACTGTATTCTTGATGCTCTTGAACATTACTTTAAGCCAGCAAAGAACGTCCTCTACGAGCGTTGTTTTCGGTCGTTGCAAACAGTTAGGATGGGGAGTCCATTGACAGCTTTGTCAGTAGGTTAAGGGAAAAGGCAGCTAGCTACATGTGACAATGCTTTAAGAGATGAACTGATCAGATATAAGATTGTGCTTGGCATAACTGATGAGGGCACCCGCAGACATATGCTGAGAGAACGTGACCTGATGCTGGTCTTGGTAGTGGAGACATGCCGTGCAGCAGAGCTTACTGATATACAGATAAGGTCCATGGAGCTAGAAAGGCAACATATGGACAATGTCAGTGCTACATTCAGGCAGCCAGTAAAGAAATTCCCCTTTGACACAGCTAATGCTAATACTTCAGCCAACTCTGCAGTAGACAACCCCAATACATGCCGATATTGTGGCATTTCTCATGGACGGGGAAAAGAACACTGCCCAGCCTATGGAAAAATATGCAAATCCTGTGATACAGCTAATCACTTCGCAAGGTTCTGCATGAAAAGCAAGAGAAAGGAGGGTAAAGTGCACTCCATGGAAACAAACACAGATGAAGGGAACGGCAGCACAGAGGATGTACATGCTAGCGAGTGCATAGGGGCAGTGAGGGCAAAAGGACAATAGTGGTTTGTCACTCTGCTACTTAATAATAAACCACAGCAATGCCAGCTAGATTCAGGGGCCACATGCAACGTTATGTGCCTTAAAGACAAAAGGAGGCTCGCGCCCAGAGACAAACTCACACAGAGTAGCACCAAGCTGAAACTGTATTCAGGCCAGTTCATGACCTCTTTAGGCCTGTTTGTGACATAATGTGTTTTACGTGGCCAGAAATACACCCTTGAGTTTGAAATAGTTGAGGCTAGTCAACAGCCATTACTGTCACGTTCTACATGTGAGCGCCTTGGGCTCATTAACTTCACCATCCCAGCTGATCTTAACATTATAGACAAAGTCCAGGCTGGGCCCCTGAGCAAGGAGACACTCCTAAGCACGTACCACGATGTCTTCAACGCACCGGTCGAGTCAGTTCCCGGGAAGTCCACTTTGAGTTGGACGCTGCAATCCAGCCTGTCCAGTGTGCACCCCACAATGTACCAGTGGCCATGAAAGCAGCAACGAAGGCTCAGCTTGACAAACACGAAGCAGATGGCCACATCATTTCCGTCACGAGCCTACAGACTGGATAAGTAATATGGTTATCGTCAAGAAACCAGACAAGCTACGGATATGCATTGATCCTAAACACCTCAACCGGGTTCTGCGACGTTCACATTACATTATGCCCACGTTGGAGGATGTTCTTTACAAGTTCCCAAAGGCCAGAGTCTTCACGCTCGTGAATGCCAGAGATGCCTTCCTGCAGTGCAAGCTCGATGAGCCCAGCAGCTACATGACCACCTTTTGGACACCCTGGGGCAGGAAGAGGTGGTTGAATCTTCCGTTTGGTGTCTCTGTGGCTCCAGAGGTGTATCAGCGGAAACAGCATGAGCTGTTGATGGGACTCAGTGGCGTGGAACCCATAGTAGATGAAATCCTCGTAGTGGGCTGTGGGGACAGTGATGAGGAGGCAGAATGTGACCATGACGCCAAGCTGCTGGCCCTGATGGTCAGATGCAGACAGGTCAAGCTAAGGCTAAGCATAAACAAGCTTCAGTTTAAAGTGCCAGAGGTCCGCTTTCATGGGCACATCTTGTCCTCCATCGGATTGAAGGCAGATCCTGAAAAAGTGAAGGCTGTCTTGGAAATGCCCCACCCATCTGACGTGAAGGGAGTGCAGCGCTTCGTCGGATTCGTCACCTACCTTGCCAAATTCCTACCACGACTCTCTGAAGTGTGTGAGCCACTAAGGAGGCTCATGGACAAGGACACCATCTGGCATTGGCTCCCAAAACATGACGCAGCGGTGAGGGAAATAAAACAACTGGTCACCCAAACACCTATACTGCGATACTACGATGTGTCAAAACCTGTCATGATTCAGAGTGACTCAAGCCAGTATGGACTTGGCTGTTGCCTCATGCAGGAGGGCCAGCCTGTGGCATTCGCCTCTTGGGCACTCACCCCAACAGAGCAGAACTATGCCCAGATAGAGAATAGAGGTCGACCGATTATGATTTTTCAACGCCGATACCGATTATTGGAGGACCAAAAAAGCCAATACCGATTAATCGTCCGATTTAAAAAAAAAATTATGTATTTGTAATAATGACAATTACAACAACTGAATTAATACTTATTTTAACATAATATAATACATCAATAAAAATCAATTTAGCCTCAATGAAACATGTTCCATTTGGTTTAAATAATGCAAAAACAAAGTGTTGGAGAACGTAAAAGTGCAATATGTGCCATGTAAGAAAGCTAAAGTTTCAGTTCCTTGCTCAGAACATGAGAACATATGAAAGCTGGTGGTTCCTTTTAACATGAGTCTTCAATATTCAGAGGTAAGAAGTTTTAGGTTGTAGTTATTAAAGGACTATTTCCCTCTATACCATTTGTATTTCATTAACCTTTGACTATTGGATGTTCTTATAAGCACTTTAGTATTGCCAGTGTAACAGTATAGCTTCTGTCCCTCTACTCGCTCCTCCCTGGGCTCGAACCAGCAACACAACGACAGTATGATTGATTGTTTTTTATAAGATAAGTTTAATGCTAGCTAGCAACTTACCTTGGCTTACTGCATTTGCGTAACAGGCAGTCTCCTTGTGGAGTGCAACGAGAGAGAGGCAGGTCGTTATTGTGTTGGACTAGTTAACTGTAAGGATGCAAGATTGGATCCCCCGAGCTGACAATGAGAAAATCTGTCTTTCAGCCCCTGAACGAGGCAGTTAACCCACCGTTCCTAGGTCGTCATTGAAAATAAGAATGTGTTCTTAACTGACTTGCCTAGTTAAATAAAGATTAAATAAAGGTGTAAAATAAAAAAAACGGCAAATCAGCACCCAAAAATACAGATTTCCGATTGTTATGAAAACTTGAAATCGGCCCTAATTAATCGGCGATTCCGATTAATCGGGCGACCTCTAATAGGGCTCAGCATTTTGTTTGCATGCCAACGCTTCCACCACTACCTGTAAGGGCGCGACAATATTACCGCAGAGACAGATCACAAGCCCTTTATTGCTATATTCAGCAAGCTTCTGAATGCCCCAAATGACTGCAGAGCATGCTACTGGCCCTACAAAACTACAACCTCAAGGTGGTGTATAAGCCAGGGCCGGAGATGTATGTGAGTGACACGCTCATCAGGGATACTGCATCAGGACTCACACACGCTCCATGCATGAGCAACACGCAGTGTGCAGCTTACAAACAGAGCAAGTGGATGTTGAACACATCAACCAGGCTGAGTACCTCAATGTTACGGACAAGCGCCGTATACAAATCAGACAGCATGCAGACAGGGACGGGCAACTCCAGGCAGAGGTCTGTGATTCTGATGGGCTGGCCCGTCAGAGAATATTGGCCAGTCAAAGAGGAGCTCAGTGTTCAAAATGTAGTGATATTCAAGGATCAGAGAGTCGTTATTCCCCGGTCTCTGCGCCATGAGATGTTGGCGCACGTGCACTCAAGTCACATAGGAGGTGAGGCCTGTTACAGACAAGCACGTGACACACTGTATTGGCCTGGAATGCAGAATGAAATCAAAGACTATGTCAGTAAATGCACAATCTGCAATGAATATGCCATTGAGTAACAGAGAGAGACGATGATGTCCCACGAGCTACCGATGCGCCCCTGGCAGATAGTAAGTCTAGATCTCTTCCAGCACAGTGGCAAAGACTTTCTGCTGGTAGTCGATCATTACTCAGACTTTTGCGAGATTGATCTCCTCCCCAACCTCTCAGCAGAGACAACAATCAAACGCTGCAAGGCTCAGTTTGCCCGCCATGGCCAGCCAGATAGGGTAATTTCAGACAATGGACCCCAATTCTCCTGAATTGAGTTCCGAAAATTTGCTGCAGGATGGGAATTCGAGCACGTCACTTCATCACCACGACACCCAAAAGCTACTGGGAAGGCGGAGTCCGCAGTAAAAATCGCAAAGAACCTCTGCAAAAAGGCTCTGCGAGAGGGCACAGATGCCTGGAAAGCAATCCTGCAGTGGCGCATTACCCTGACAGAAGGCATGGATAGCAGCCCGGCACATCGCCTCATGGCACGGCGCTTAAAAGCAGTTCTGCCAGTAGCCAGCACTCTCCTGGAGCCATGTGTGGTGACAGACATGCTGGTGAAGCTACGTCACAGAAGACAGGTCACCAAGTTCATCTACGTGAAATGTGGTGCGAATGAAGCCACTACCAGGGGACCGGACAGGCCTCTGGAGACTCGGAACCTGTGTACAGAAAGTGGCACCACGCTCCTACTTGGTCCAAGTGAATAGATCACTGTACCGTCCGTCGTACCAGGGTTGACCTTCGGTTTGCTGAGCCAGCACCTACTCAGAACCCCGATGGTCAAAGGGGTCACATGACAAAAGACGGAACCCCAGCAAGTCACATGGGGACTGAGGCACTGGGCGAAGAGCCAGGGGATCACAGGTCAGCCGCTCCCTCGCCCATCAATTCTCCCCTTAGGCATTCAGGTGACACGCCTGTGCGGTAACCCGCAGGCCTTGCAGGCAAGCCCCCTGTCTTTTCACGCTGCGGGCGTCTGTCCCAGCCACCAAAGACTTAATCTGTAGGTTTCCCATCAGGGATTGCTGACAGACAGAGATAAAAGTGAAGAGAATATCAAAATGTGTTGTTGTTACCTGAGAAAAATAAAATAAAAAAATACTAAACTGTTCATGTTGGAAATTATTACTAGGTTTGTTTTGTTAGTGAATTGACACCTACTGTCCTATTTTATAAAGGGAAGATGTTATGGGTGTAAGATGGCACAGTGATGCCATCTGTTGGTAAGTGTTCATTACTGCAACTCGTGTGTTTTACCGGCTTGAGATACCCGGATGTATTGTGATGTACTGAATAAGACTGGTTACTCGCATCAATACCTCTGTCTCGTCATTTAACATTCAAACAACATTCGATAAAGAATGCACCGCAACTGCGACACAATGCTGCAAGGCAAACGCAGCGTTTCACTGGAAATGAATGTACTTCTGGTGTACCAAAACGCTAAAATATTGTCGGTGTGATAGAGGCGTACTGTAAGCAACCGTAATATTTGCAGCCATATGTGATAATATCTTTCTAGGAGCTGATCTGTCATCAGTATAGTGGAATGATTATAAGGTTAGGGTAAACTGACTTTCTTTCGGGGACCTATTAGTACTGACACATGCCTCAACCACGCACATAGCGAACATTCTCTCTACCTGGTGATTTGGGAAACGCATGTTACTTCGGCCGTTGTAGGAAAGATGCATTGTCAAAAACAGTCCTAAACCTAAATTCCATAGCTATCGGGAAACCGGGCCCTGTTCAATTCCCCAACACACGTGGGGTGTGCAGAAGCCGTGTATGTGTGACACAGTGTCAGTAACTCCGAGACAGACTCTGTCTGTCTGTGGGAAAGTCATCTGTAATTTTCATCCCAGAAATGCGTATTTTAATGCAGTGAAGTCCACCCACCAAAACCCAATAGGACACAGTCAAGGGGTGGGTATAATTTGTGTTACATTCCAACAGGAATCTGTTCCAAAAACGTCTTAAATAACAAGGTTTCCAACAAACAACACATACAAAGTTGTATAGCGGCAGAAAAAGATACCGGGTAGTGGGTGGGCTATTTCATTAAGTTTTTCACTCACCTAGATGCCTATTCGGCAGCTAGGTGATTTGATCATGCTACTTTGTATGCGTTGTTTGTTGGCAACCTTGTCCTTTACGTTTTTGGAACAGATTTCTGTTGGAACGTTCCACAAATTATTCCCACCCCAGTCAAGGTTGTTATGAAAGATAACTTCAAGGACTGAGGCTACTGAAACAAAACGCAATATGTGAGTGATCAACTACAGACATACCAGTTCAAACTTCCTCGAAATGTCCCACGTTATTTATCCTCTACGGATGTTGAACCTTATGCAATATTTACAAAGAACAAGAGGATATCTTACAAGTCCCCCATTTATTGACGTCCTCATAAATTCACCCTAATAAGCTAAGTAAAGATGTTGTTATTGATGTTGACAAGAGAACCCCCACCACAGGTCTGGGAGGGATAGAAGCCCCCGGTGTAACCTAATGCTTAATAAAAATAGACTGTTACAAATACCCTTAACCTCTATTTTACAAAAGATATACCAACGATTCAAATGAGTCGTTTCATAAATAAAACAGCGCTCTTACCGTCCACAGCCATAGTCGGTCTCAGTGTATATCTCTTTGTGGTTGCCTCAGTTATCGTCTCCCATTGCTTCTCTGTATCTGGCTGGGTGGCAAAGTGTGAGCGCACGGTTTGTCACTCGCCTACTGGGTGCTTATGAGGCACGGTGTATACTGATAGACAGAGCACACCGTCTCCTCCGAACGTTTGTTTTCGTTGGTCAGCTACCAATCGACTCTCTTGTTGTTAACCCCTCACCTTTTTTGGACCTGACCGCCGAGAGACAAGAGGTCACCAACGAAACCTTATTTTTTTGTGTGTTTCTTTTATGATACTTTTCGTTGTTGGACTGTGAAATCACCAGGATATCAGCTCAAATTGATTTTAATTTAGGATATCTGTTCCTGAGTATTCCCACGCATAGAGGCATGTGTGATCACATCCCAATGTGAAGGTGTGAAATTATATCTGTTTGGGATTCTTCCGGTCAATTTGCAGTGTACAAATGATTTATCACTATGGTTCAGACCCACTGACCATCCACTCAAGGAAAAATATCGGCCCATGGCAGAAGGTAATTCATGACCCCAAGGCTATAATATGAAGCCTAATTGGCTAATAATTTATGCTAAAAAATAGCCTATTAGATGATAAGAGAAATACATATATCCATTGGGGGAAAGCCAAGAGTAGACCATTCTGATACACTACTGTCCACATCAATCTTTCTCAATGGCTGCAATTACCAAGATAGCAATAAATAAAACAATTATACATTGTAGGCTATTGTGAGGTCATTTGATTAGATTAAGAATAATCAAATGTATGGAACAGAGATCATTCCAGACATTGTGTTGTTCCAGTAACTTGATTTGTCTGATTGCAGAGGACATCTGGATATGGTTGTTCATCAACTGGATCTATTACTCCTGATGAAAGAATTTGGATGATAGTAGAAAAACACAAATTGAGAGCACAGGATGGTCAAAGACAGCTCTGATTTTATTTAACTAGTCGAGTCAGTTAAGGAAAAAAATCTTATTTTCAATGACATCCTAGAGATAGTGGGTTAACTGCCTTGTTCAGGGGCAGAATGACAGATTCTTACTTTGTCAGCTCGGGGATTTGATCCAGCGACCTTTCATATACTGGCCCAACGCTCTAACCACTAGGCTACCTGCTGCCCCTGCTGCCTTCAGCTTGACTGCGCCAGCTGCACTGAGACAGGGAGGAAACAAAAGGCCTGCAGCAAAAGCTACATTAACAAATAGCCACACACTGACTTCCACTATCTCTGTCACTCTATATGACTAGAACGCCACTGGGCATCTTTTCTGTTGGATGAAAAACAGTGGGATACACGGGACTACAAAGGCCAAAGAAAGAAAGTGGAAAAGGGACTATTTTAATGTAATCTCTCAACTCAGTGTGCTAATTGATACTGTGGGTTTTCAGATATAAGAAGCCATCTATGGAGCATCAGTGGTATTCGTTGTAGAGCACAGAGATCTAAGTTCTACAGACTTTACAGACAAACATAGAACAAAGTACTCGCTCTCCCATCAAGGCTTCATCACAGCACATGTTGACAGGAAGAGACCAGAGCACACATATTACATCAGATGGATCCCCACTGTCTGGTCCAAACTGCTATCCCAGTGTGTCTCTCCCTGGGATGGTGAAACTGCATCAGATGGATCCTCACTGTCTGGTCCAAACTGTTATCCCAGTGTGTCTCTCCCTGGGATGGTGAAACTGCATCAGATGGATCCTCATTGTCTGGTCCAAACTGTTATCCCAGTGTGTCTCTCCCTGGGATGGTGAAACTGCATCAGATGGATCCTCACTGTCTGGTCCAAACTGTTATCCCAGTGTGTCTCTCCCTGGGATGGTGAAACTGCATCAGATGGATCCTCACTGTCTGGTCCAAACTGTTATCGCAGTGTGTCTCTCCCTGGGATGGTGAAACTGCATCAGATGAATCCTCACTGTCTGGTCCAAACTGTTATCCCAGTGTGTCTCTCCCTGGGATGGTGAAACTGCATCAGATGGATCCTCATTGTCTGGTCCAAACTGTTATCCCAGTGTGTCTCTCCCTGGGATGGTGAAACTGCATCAGATGGATCCTCACTGTCTGGTCCAAACTGTTATCCCAGTGTGTCTCTCCCTGGGATGGTGAAACTGCATCAGATGGATCCTCACTGTCTGGTCCAAACTGTTATCGCAGTGTGTCTCTCCCTGGGATGGTGAAACTGCATCAGATGAATCCTCACTGTCTGGTCCAAACTGTTATCCCAGTGTGTCTCTCCCTGGGATGGTGAAACTGCATCCTGTATCTAGTTTCTTTCCCAGACGCGTAGCCAGACAGGCAGGGCTATCCTGTAACTAACTGACGGCAGATTCAACTTTCATCACGTCATGTTCTCTCATATGGTCACCCATCGACATGCCAACAGACCTCCTCTCCGTTGCCGTGACATTGTCAAACCCCACCAAAGGAGAGATCGTGGTTCACCAGCGGCGGGACAGGCATAGTGGGCCATTGATAAGACAATGGTATTTCTCTGCCAACTGGCAAGTAGCCTGGTCCCAGTTCAGTTTGTGCTTTAGCCAACTCCTCTGTTGTGTTTCTTGTCATACAGATATGGCACAGTGAATGATAGGAGAGTAAATAGAAGAGGAGATGGTGAAGAGAAGAAAAGAGAAGAGAGAAGAGACAGCCAGCAGCATACTTCTCTGCATCCCAAAGCTATCTTGCTTCTGAAGCTAAGCAGGGTTGGTATCACGACTTCTGCCGAAGTTGGTGCCTCTCCTTATTCGGGCGGCGTTCGGCGGTCGTTGTCACCGGCTTTCTAGCTGCCACGGATCCACGGCTCTTTCCCCTCCTACAGGTCATTGCTGTAAATGAGAATGTGTTGCTAATGAACTTACTTGGCAAAATAATAATACTTGATTTCCCTGATCTCAGATTCAGGGAAGTGCCTGTTTTCCTTAAATCCACACACATATCGAACCCAAACCCTCTCCTGAAAGGGTTGTGTTCCTAGTCTCTATTTAATCAGGGGGTGCATCAGAAGATGACAGAACCCATTTGAGAGACAGAGTTCTCTACTCCTCCCTCATCATCACCCCATACTCTCTCACTGTGTGTGTATCTGCTTTGTGAGAAAGATAGGGCAGAGAGGTCATTCTTATTCCACTCACACCCTGGTCCCAAGCCTCACTCTTTTGCAAATTCTGATTAAATCTGTTTTGATGTTGTTATTCATTCACTTAAATCTGTCTGTTCTGATGTTAATCCTATGGACAGCAGAAATAGCCAAACCATTCTCACAGTCTCATTGATTTATTCCTGTTTAGTCCTCCAACTTTCCCCTCTCTTAGTGAAATCCAACAACGATATGCCTGTAAATCAAATTGTACACATCTACAGTATAATTGAAACTGGCATGGGGCGACTACTCAGAGAGAGAGAGAGAGAGAGAGAGAGAGAGAAAGAAAGAAAGAAAGAGAGCGAGAAATGTCAGACAATTGCAGTGTTTCTCTTCTCCCTCTTTTGAAGAAGAAATATAGCTATTCAATTCTGTCATGTTCCTCGTTAGGGATGAGGTCTGCTTGCTCAGGAACAGAAGGATGCTATTTATATCTCTCTCTCCTTCTCACTCTCGTTCTATCCTCTGCCTCTCTTTCACAATATCTCCATCTTGCCAACTCCCAAATCCTTAAACTCTCCCTCTTTCCCATGCTCCCCTCTCTCTCTCTCCCTCCCTTTTCCCCTCCTCTCTCCCTCTCCCTCTTCCTCCAATCCAAACCCCCTGCTTCTCTCTCTCCCCATCTCTCCACCTCACTCTCTCTCTCCTGCCTGTCCAGTTAGGGCCAGGGTTGTGTCGTACCTGTCAAAATTCATCAGAGAACTGGAGGAACTATTCTCCTCTTCACTCTCCACTTCTCCCCACAGAGGGAATTGAGAACAGAGATTCCACCTTAGCCAGCTCTATCACGTCAAAATAACTCAGGATCTATTCTCCTCTTCACTCTCCACTTCTCCCCACAGAGGGAATTGAGAACAGAGATTCCACCTTAGCCAGCTCTATCACATCAGAATAACTCAGGCCAGTACTGGAGCCCTGCAGACAGCCAGTACAGGTGAAAGACTTCCAGTCAATAAGCTCATTTGTCTGCTCTGTTTTCCCTCCAAATATAACACAGAGGAGAGAAATAAACTTCAAAGTAGGAAAACATGAGCTTTGAATTTAGAATCTATAACCTTACAGAAGGGTTAAAAAGTCCTCTGCCTGAATTATCAGACATCATTACTCCTCAAGTGGACAGTCACAAACAGTATGATAATACAGTAAATCTCTTAGTCCAAACATCAAAGGTGACCTTAGAGAGAGAGAGAGAGCGAGAGAGAGAGAGAGAGAGAGAGAGAGAGAGAGATCAATTACTGTTGTATAGTTATTTTATGCTAATTTATGCACATTTGTATAGTTCATCAAAGTTTTTGAAGAATTGGCAGCTATGTGAAAGTTGGTTTGGTGTCTCTAGCTTAAACCGTTCAAGAGTTATTCTTGTTAAGATAATTTATTAAAATGTTTGCAAATTCTGTGTCTCTAGCTTGACCAGTTAAAGAGTTATTTTTGGTGAGTTATTTTATGCAAATGTATATAGTTTTTGTTGCTAAAAGTAAAGAATTTTAAGTCAGGATATCCTGAACGTTTTAAAGTTGGTCTTATAGCTTAATTGCGAAAAGGAGCAGGACCATATTGAATAGCTGACAAAATGGCGCCTGAGGAGATGCCGCCGTCCTAACCAATTGTGCTATTATGTGGGGATTTTCGCGATATTTGTACATAATGTTTCTGCAACTGTATCTTATGGAGGAAAAGAGCTTCTGGATATCAGGACAGCGATCACTCACCTCGGATTAGACAAAGCTTTCTTCTTCAACAACAACAAGCAGGACTCACGATATTCTCCAAACACCCCACAGGGCAGACATCCCAATAATTCACAAAAGGAAGCGACGCAGAGGAAGAAGAGCCGGATGCCTCGTCCAGACCTGCACAAGACAACTAGGAAAGCTGCCGTTACCGTCAATATGACTCGCCAACGTGCAATCATTGGACAATAACTAGACGAGGTAAGATCACGAATATCCTACCAACGGGACATCAAAAACTGTAATATCCTATGCTTCACTGAATCGTGGCTGAATGACGACATGGATATTCAGCTAGCGGGATACACGCTGCACCGACAAGATAGAACAGCACACTCCGGTAAGATGAGGGGGGGGTCTGTGCATATTTGTAAACAACAGCTGGTGCATGAAATCTAAGGAAGTCTCTAGATTTTGCTCGCCTGAAGTAGAGAATATTGTGATAAATTGCAGGCCACACTACTTGCCTAGAGAGTTCTCAGCTATACTTTTCGTGGCTGTTTATTTAACACCACAGACAGATGCACAAAGACCACACTCAGTCAGCTATATAAGGAAATAAACAAACAGGAAACCACTCACCCAGAGGCGGCGCTCTTAGTGGCTGGAGACTTTAATGCAGGGAAACTGAAGTCAGTTCTACCAAATCTCTATCAACATGTTAAATGTGCAACAAGAGGGAAAAAAATTTGAGATCACCTGTACTCCACACACAGAGACTCTTACAAAGCTCTCCCTCGCCCTCCATTTGGTAAATCCGACCACAACCCTATCCTCCTGATTCCTGCTTACAAGCAAAAATTAAGGCAGGAAGCATCAGTGACTCGGTCTATAAAACAATTGTCAGATGAAGCAGATGCTAAATGACAGGACTACTTTGCTATCACAGACTGGAACATGTTCCGGGATTCTTCCGATGACATTGAGGAGTACACCACATCAGTCACTGGCTTTATCAATAAGTGCATTGAGGACGCCGTCCCCACAGTGACTGTACGTACATACCCCAAACAGAAGCCATGGATTAAAGGGTAGAGCTGACGCTTTCAAGGTGCGGGACTCTAACCTGGAAGCTTACAAGAAATCCCGCTATGCCCTGCGACAAACCATCAAACAGGCAAAGCGTCAATACAGGGCTAAGATTGAATCATACTACACTGGCTCTCAGGCATGCATGAGAGCATCAGCTATTCCGGACAACTGTGTGATCATGCTCTCTGTAGCAAACGTGAGTAAGACCTTTAAACAGGTCAACATACACAAGGCTGCGGTGCCAGACGGATTACCAGGACGTGTGCTCCGGGCATGTGTGACCAACTGGCAAGTGTCTTCACTGACATTTTCAACATGTCCCTGATTGAGTCTGTAATACCAACATCCTTCAAGCAGACCACCATAGTCCCTGTGCCCAAGAACACAAAGGCAATCTGCCTAAATGACTACAGACCCGTAGCACTCACGTCCGTAGCCATGAAGTGCTTTGAAAGGCTGGTAATGGCTCACATCAACACCATTATCCCAGAAACCCTAGACCCACTCCAATTTGCATACCGCACAAGCAGATCCACAGATGATGCAATCTCTATTGCACTCCACACTGCCCTTTCCCACTTGAACAAAAGGAAAACCTAAGTGAGAATGCTGTTCATTGACCACAGCTCAGCGTTCAACACCATAGTACCCTCAAAGCTCATCACCAAGCTAAGGATCCTGGGACTAAACACCTCCCTCTGTAACTGGATCCTGGACTTCCTGACAGGCCACCCCCAGGTGGTGAGGGTATGTAGCAACACATCTGCCATGCTGATCCTCAACACTGGAGCTCCCCAGGGGTGCGTGCTCAGTTTTCTCCTGTACTCCCTGTTCACCCACGACTGCATGGCCAGGCACGACTCCAACACCATCATTACGTTTGCTGACGACACAACAGTGGTAGGCCTGATCACCGACAACGACGAGACAGCCTATAGGGAGGAGGTCAGAGATCTGGCCGGGTGGTGCAAGAATAACATCTTATCCCTCAACGTAACCAAGACAAAGGAGATGATTGTGGACTACAGGAAAAGGAGGACCAAGCACGTCCCCATTCTCATCGATGGGGCTGTAGTGGAGCAGGTTGAGAGCTTCAAATTCCTTGGTGTCCACATCAACAACAAACTAGATTGGTCCAAACATACCAAGACAGTCGTGAAGAGGGTACGACAAAGCCTATTCCCCCTCAGGAAACTAAAAAGATTTGGCATGGGTCCTGAGATCCTCAAAAGGTTTTACAGCTACAACATTGAGACCATCCTGACCGGCTGCATCACTGCCTGGTATGGCAATTGCTCGGCCTCCGACCGCAAGGCACTTCATAGAGTAGTGCGTACGGCCCAGTACATCACTGAGGCAAAGCTGCCTGCCATCCAGGACCTCTACACCAGGCGGTGTCAGAGGAAGCCCTAAAAACTGTCAAAGACCCCAGCCACCCCAGTCATAGACTGTTCTCTCCTACCACATGGCAAGCGGTACCGGAGTGCCAAGTCTAGGACAAAAAGGCTTCTCAACAGTTTTTACCCCCAAGCCATAAGACTCCTGAACAGGTAACCAAATGGCTACCCAGACTATTTGCATTGTGTGCTCCCCCCCAACCCCTCTTATATGCTGCTGTTATTCTCTGTTTATCATATATGCATTGTCACTTTAACTATACATTCATGTACATACTACCTCAATTGGGCCGAACAACCAGTGCTCCCGCACATTGGCTAATCGGCTATCTGCATTGTGTCCCACCACCCTCCAACCCCTCTTTTTACACTTCTGCTACTCTCTGTTCATCATACTTGCATAGTCACGATACCTACAAGTACATACTACCTCAATAAACCTGACTAACCGGTGTCTGAGTATAGCTTTGCTACTCTTTTTTCAAATGTCTTTTTACTGTTGTTTTATTTCTTTACTTACCTATACACACACACACATACCTTTTTTTCCGCACTATTGGTTAGAGCCTGTAAGTAAGCATTATACTGTGAGGTTTACACCTGTTGTATTCGGCGCACGTGATTTGATTTGATAATTTTCTGAAATTTTCCAAGAGGTTTAAAGGCACAGTCAACTTAGTGTATGTAAACTTCTGACCCACTGGAATTGTGATACAGTGAATTATAAGTGAAATAATCTGTCTGTAAACAATTGT
The DNA here is from genome assembly GCF_057628025.1 of Oncorhynchus mykiss. Classification (NCBI taxonomy): domain Eukaryota; kingdom Metazoa; phylum Chordata; class Actinopteri; order Salmoniformes; family Salmonidae; genus Oncorhynchus; species Oncorhynchus mykiss. Next base: position 6,945,578 of record NC_143049.1, read on the forward strand.
TGGAAAACATACTTGTGTCATGCACAAAGTAGATGTCCTAACCGACTTGCCAAAACTATAGTTTGTTAACAAGAAATGTGTGGAGTGGTTGAAAAGCGAGTTTTAATGACTCCAACCTAACTGTATGTAAACTTTCGATTTCAACTGTATGTGTAACTGATAGATGTACTACATGTTAATGTTTTTAAATGTATGTAAATTGTAAAGTTTTTTTCTGTTATGTCTTTTTCATTATGTGTCGAACCCCATTAAGACTAGCTGACGCAATTGACATCCGTTAATAAATCAAATCAAAAAATAAAACTCTTCTTTGTCTTTTTTCTTCCTCCTCTTAGTCTTCGGTATAATGGAGTTCCCACACATGTAATGTTCATGCCGCCACCTGCTGTAGCAGTTTTTTGTCCATTTTGATAACAATTTCACACCAAAAGAGAACAGAACAGTTGATATCTAGTAATAGCCTATGTATTGATAATTAAAGGAATAAAAAAACAATTGGTGCAGTTTGAGAAACCTTTATTAGCTGTGGGCAGCTTGAATAACTGATTCATTTTATAGAACCAAATATATGTTTAAGGAAAGGGATCGCAATCTCTGGATTATGAGATAATATATTTTTTATGTGTGTGCACAAAGTATTACAAGTAAATATTTGAATTGCATTGTATACCGTCCTCTAACAACCATTATTAAAGGTAGAGTCAGCAAAATGTCATTGCCTTGAGCAGCACCGGAGATATTGAGATGAGCGAGATGCAGCATTTCTGCAAAATCTGTGGATGTGTTCGGGTTTGCTTCACGCTGTTCACAGTGTGGTAGCCAGGTCACCAAAAGAGTAGAAAATTTGAGCCTTGCGTTTCACTGCTCTACGTTGTTGTGGAAGTTGACCTACAATGCTGTTTACTTTCTGCATCTACGTCATATCGCTGAGTCTACCTTTAATTCAGATGATCTGTAGTTTATAGATGAGGAACTACAGACTAAGAAGAAAGGTCATAAACAGAGAGCACCATCCCTGACGTACAAATGTGGTTCTACTATACAAAATGAGAACCAAACTAAACACAATCCATACATGCTTTTTTTTTTAAACGATTGGGAAAAAGAAAAACATAGTATTTCCCATTCATTTTGTGGGCAAGTACACACTCTGCAGCTTCTGCCAACAGTTTATCAATGCCCTGACGAGTCTTATCCTCTTCTTCTTCTTTCCCTTCGTTCTCTGGGAAGTCACACACGGGGCGGCTCTCTTCTGTCCTCTCACCTAAAAGAAAGCAAAACACTGAAGATCTCATGTCATTGCATCGTTACTGACTGATAATACCTCATTCATGTTTATTATGATTATAAAAAATTAAAATGTAAGTGACAAAAAGTCCTGTGTTTAAGAGTGACCTCACCAGATTAGTGTGTTTGCAGTTCTGTCTGATCAGCTGTTCCATCATCTCCACTGGCTTCTCCATGTCCCCCTGTTGTCTAATGCCCTGCCTGCGGCCCTGGCACATGAACTGCTGAGTCATACCATGGATGGAGCGCAAAACGTGCTGCACCTGCCATTAACAAGCATAGGAAAACAGTGAATTAGGCCTTCTGTCAAATAAGAGATACACATAGGAGATACATGTTGTTTAATGCTTATCATCAGACACACATTTGATTGAATACCTTCAATCAGTCATTCATTCAGCAAATCAAACAACCAAATCAAGTCCTTATTGCAGTATAAGGCAAGGCCATAAGGGTAATTGTTGTCACAGAAGGGCATTAGCTACATCCCCTGTCCATGGTGCTGAAACTTGAGGGTCTCATTCAGTATAGATGGTCTCTCTTTCACACACACACACACACACACACACACACACACACACACACACACACACACACACACACACACACACACACACACACACACACACACACACATTACCTTTCCTGAGGGACAATGGTCCCTCTCTTTGGACGTGTCAACAGTACAAACAGTACAAAATGAAACAGTTTAGGGTGGAGAAAAAACTAAACATTAGTTAGTTTTACATTTGATCTACATAAAAATACAAATAAATCACCTTTATTTAACCAGGCAGGCCAGTTGAGAACAAGTTCTCATTTACAACTGCGACCTGGCCAAGATAAAGCAAAGCAGTGTGACACAAACAACACAGAGTTACACATGGAATAAACAAACATACAGTTAATAACACAATAGAAAAAAAGAAAGTCTATATACAGTGTGTGCAAATGGCTTGAGGAGGTAAGGCAATAAATAGGCCATAGTAGCGAAGTAATTACAATTTAACAGGTTAACACTGGAGTGATAGATGAGCATATGGTGATGTGCAAAAGAGCAAAAAAGTAAATAAAAATAATGTGGGGATGAGGTAGGTAGATTGGGTGGACTATGAATGGATCTCATCCCCAAGTGTGCTTCCCATTAAAATGTCTTTGGGTTGGGGGCAGCATTTTCACATTTGGATAAATAGCGTGCCCAAATTCAACTGCCTGCTACTCATCCCCAGAAAATAAGATATGCATATTATTAGTAGATTTGGATAGAAATCACTTACTTTGTGTCGCGCCTGCAGGGTTGAAATATGCTACCCTCTTTGTTTACTAGTGTGCTGTCCTCAGATAACAGCATCTTATGCATTCACCTAAAAGCATTTTTGAAATCTGACATGTTGGCTGGATTCACAATGAGTGTATCTTTAATGTGGTATCTTACATGTGTGATTTCATGAAAGTTTGTTTTTTATAGTATTTTATTTGAATTTGGCTCTCTGCATTTTCACTGGCTATTGGCCAGGTGGGACCCTACCTTAAATTTACTCTACTGGACTCTACTGTACTGAACTATACTGTAGTGTACCTAAGTCTACTAAAGTTTACTCTACTGGACATTACAGTACTGAACTATACTGTAGTGTACTTAACTCTACTAAAGTTTACTCTACTGAACTCTACTGTACTGAACTATACTGTAGTGTACTTAACTCTACTAAAGTTTACTCTACTGGACTCTAATGTACTGAACTATACTGTAGTGTATAGTCTTCGATACATTGGTCCTTGGTCTGGATTTAGTTTTTCCCCATTTAAACTGGTCTTGATCTGGACATGGTCTCGATACACTGGTCCTTGGTCTGGATCTTGCTTTTCCCCATTTAAACTGGTCTTGATCTGGACATGGTCTGGATCTTGCTTTTCCCCATTTAAACTGGTCTTGATCTGGACATGGTCTCGATACACTGGTCCATGGTCTGGATCTTGCTTTTCCCCATTTAAACTAGTCTTGATCTGGACATGGTCTCTACACTGGTCCTTGGTCTGGATCTCAGAAAGTCTACTCATATTCCTAAGCATGTGCCAAATTTCCTCACACTGAGTCAAACAGATAAAGAGACATAAACATGTGCCCATTATAGCGCCACCGTGTGGTCAATCTGAATGTGCTTAGATATGTTGAGTCTTGAAAGGGTTTTGAATTTATGTACCAAGTTTTGTTACAATAGGAATATCTGTGTGGGAGTTGTGCAGTTTGTCATTAGGTGCCAGAGGAGTAGCGTGTTACGTTTTTTCAACAAAATGTTAAAAGCAGACAATCCATCCACCTTATAGATCATTGAGGCACATTTGTTCCTTGTTTAGAGGACCTATATACCAAATGTCAGGACTCAAACGGTGTGAGGGGCATGAGATTTCAAAGTTAACATTTTCAATCGTTATAGCGCCACCATGTAGCTAATTGGCATGGCAATGCATGAGAGGGTGTGGCCCGTGACCATCAAATAAGGTTGCAACCTCCTAGGCCTTACCATCTCATGGGAATTTGCATTTTTTCCCCAATCTGTAGAAGGAAAATAATAATAATCAAAGACAACAAATACAATAAGCTTCACTGCTAAACCCCTAATAAATATAGCTGCAAGCAGCAATGACCCGGGATCCAAGCCTTTTCCACCCTTTCACTTTCTCAAATAATACGCCCTCATTTTAAAAGTCACCAAATTCGGTTCAGGTACAGTACCAACAATCCCTCAATGTCTAGAGATGTCAATCTGAAAGCAGCAGTGAAATTTTAACGCAGGTTGCCATGAGTTGGCATGTATTACAAGACGAAGGCACTAACCCTCTGAACCATGATCACCTCATGGCAAAAGTCAAGGTTGATCTCTATGGAAGACCATGCATGTACAGTGCCTTCGGCCCCTAGACTTTTACCACATTTTGTTACGTTACAGCCTTATTCAAAAATGGATTAAGTGGGTCCCCTGCTGGACGGTTGAGCTAACGTAGGCTAATGCGATTAGCATGAGGTTGTAAGCAACAAGAACATTTCCCAGGACATAGACATATCTGATATTGGTAGAAAGCTTACATTCTAGTAAATCTAACTGTGCTGACCAATTTAAAGTAGCCATTACAGTGAAAGAATACCATGCTATTGTTTGAGAAGAGTGCACAGTTTTGAACATGAAAATTCTATTAATAAACAAATTAGGCATATTTGGGCAGTCTCGATTCAAAATTTTGAACAGAAATGCAGTTGTCCTTTGGATCAGTCTGAAGCTTTACACATACACTGCTGCCGTCTAGTGGCCAAAATCTAAATTTCACCTGATCTGGAATAATACATTATGGCCTATCTCTTGCATTTCAAAGATGATGATACAAAAAAATACAAAAAATAAACTTTTTTTCTTTGTATTATCTTTTACCAGATCTAATATGTTATGTTCTCCTACATTCCTTTCACATTTCCACAATCTTCAAAGTGTTTTCTTTCAAATGGTACCAAGAGTATGCATATCCTTGTTCAGGGCCTGAGCTACAGGCAGTTAGATTTGGGTATGTCATTTTAGGCAAAAATGGAATAAAAGGAGCCAATCCTTAAGAGGTTTTTAAATAAATAAACATCCTCAGCAATCTACACACAACACCCGATAATGACAAAGCAAAAACAGGTTTTTAGAAAATGTTTGCAAATGTATAATTTTCTTTTTAAATGAAATAACTTTTTTACATAAGTATTCAGACGCTTTGCTAAGAGACTCGAAATAGAGCTCTGGTGCATCCTGAGATGTTTCTACAATTAGATTGGAGTCCAGCTGTGGTAATGATTTGGAAAGGCACACACGTGTCTATATAAGGTCCCACAGTTGACAATGTATGTCAGAGCAAAAACCAAGCCATGAGGTTGTAGGAATTGGTTGTAGAGCTCTGAGACAGGATTGTGTAGAGCTCCGAGACAGGATTGTGTTGAGGCACCGATCTGGGGAAGTACACCAAAACATTTCTACAGCATTGAAGGTCCCCAAGAACACAGTGGCCTCCATCATTCTTACATGGAAAAAGTTTGGAACGACCAAGACTCTTCCTAGAGCTGACTGCCCAGACAAACTGAGCAATCGTGGGAAAAAGGCCTTGGTCAGGGAGGTGACAAGGAACCCGATGGTCACTCTGACAGAGATATAGAGTTCCTCTGTGGAGATTGGAAAACCTTCCAGATGGACTACCATCTCTGCAGCACTCCACCAATTAGGCATTTACGGTAGAGTGACCAGATGGGAGCCACTCCTTAGTAAAAGGCACATGACAGAGTTGGGACTGGGAGACTAGTCAGGATCTAGGATGTCTTAGCTGAATCAGAATTAGTTAGGTAACATTGAAAAATAAGATGTTTTATTTACTTTCATAATATGCTTATGTGAGATACTTGTCATTAGGATGTATTTTTTTGGACTATAATGTCGGCAGTTGCATTTTCCTTTCTTCTCTAGGGAAAAGTCCCTTGGGGCCCAGAGAGGTCAGGCTTGTCTTTTACATGTCTGGTAATATGCAGAATATCAGAAAGGGAGAAGTCAGAATTGAACAGTGTCTTCATATGTGAATGTATCTGTTAAACGATGTGATGGGGAGATGTCGTGGAAAATTGCAAGATTATGTTATAGTGTTTGTAAGATTATTTTATTTTTTTGCATTAGAATGGTTGTTTTATTCGACAGAATAGAATCTGTCGAATATTGTGTTTGTGTGTTCCACTGAGGATGATTTACGATGTCTTTGGCCAACAAAGCCTAAAGAGCATTCCAGATAGTGAGGTAATGTTTTGCTACTATGAAGACCAAACTGAACGATAATTTATAGCTAATGCTATCTGTCTATGGGATACTCCTTTTTTAAGTAAAAGGCCCTTTGTGAAGATTTCCTGAGATCTGTGGTTTGTCATGTAAGTTGAGAGGGGTGGATCTTTGCTATAAAAGATCTCAGTTGCCATCATGTTGACACTCAGAATTAATTTATAGACACTGAATTGATCTGAGAGTCAAAGGGCTATATTGAAGCTCATTTGATTAAAGATTAAGATTAAAATATAACTCTGACTTGTGTGTTTGTAAACTCTCCTCATTTAGTAATACATGAAATTACCACGAGATTTGGCAACGAGGATGGGATGTGAATTTTCACTCGGCGACCGCTTCTGACGACCTCGGTAAATCGTGCACGAGGGATCCCTCAAACTTGGGATCTCAGGGAAACCACACTTCGGGAACGAAGCAGATGGACCCACCTTTGATCTGAGAGGCAGCGAGCCGAGTGGATACCACATCTCAAACTTTTTTTAAAGAAAGAGTTGAGCTAACCACACACACTTGCAGTCGAGTTTTTAGAAAAGCCTCTGTTAAATGGGCTCTGAGTGTGTTCCTGTGTGAGGAGGGCACCTTCGAGGCGTCAACAGGGCCGAGTCAGAGGAGAGTAATCTGAGAGTTTGCGGACTCAAAGAATACTCTACTATTGGTCGGTTGCGGGCGACCTAGAGCCATCTTGACACTAAATTGATCACAGTGGGGATTGGTGCGGTCGGTGGGGGTGAGGGGCCAGGGTGACTGTGTGTTCTATGTGAAACACGGTACTTGGTGAAGCCCTGTTGGAAGAAGGAACTCATTCTGAAAGTGTCTGTGTGACTGTCTAAGTGACTCTCAGAGGTGGTGAATTCCAATTATTTTAAATGTGCTAACCAGGTATGCCCTGGGTTACTCTGTGTGAGTATTTTGTTATGGGATCACTAGGTAATATTTGAAGGAGCGTTCTGTGTGAGCGGGGTAGGTTGACTCTGTGTGGGTAACCTTTTAATTATGTTCTGATGTTCTGTGTGAACATCTGACCAATCCTGTGTGGGTGATCCTTAAAGTTCTCTGTGAGTGCCTAAGATTTTCTTAGGTTTTATATGGATTCTGTGAATATTTGAAATTATGATAAATTGTATGTGTGTATAATCTATTACTAGAGATTTGATAAAGTAATGCTGAGAATATAATTACATACCTTCCAAGCTGGAGACCGGGATTCGGTTCCCAGCCGGTTCCCAGCCATTGCTCTGACTAAAATCTGAGTTTTTGATTGTAATTGAACTATTGGTATGTTTTGGCTATAGTGTTTGTATAAGATATAACCTGAACATTTTAATAGCTTGTTTGGGTCAAATTGAAAGAACGGTTACATTGAACTTTTTAATAGATTGTTTAGGTAAAATTGAGAGACTAATTCATTCAAAATAATAGCGAAGCTCATTTCGATGCAAGACGGCGTCTGTTGCCTAAATGATCTGCTGGAATAACGCATTGAGAATTGAGTCGTATTTAAATTACTGTATCATAGAGGAGACAGTTACCTAAATTAAAGACATTCTAAATAATAGCAGAGAGATAATGACGATAGAGTAGTGCCCACCGAAATGTTTTTCATTCTTACGGAATAACTGACTAAAGTCTTGGACATTTCATAAGTGGGAAGAGGAAAGAGAAGAGAAAGTTGTAAAGTTTGGTTTTAATCTTACGAGAAGAGGTAAGACAAAACGTTGTTGGAGAGGGGTTATATTTTTGCCCACTGGAAGGAAAGAAAAATAGGATATGTTAAACTGAAAGTGATTCAGGTGTGAACAAGGAAACATTGTGATAACGTATTCTGATGGTCATTGATTCTTGGTTTGATTGTTTAGTTAACACCAGGGAATTTGAGCAGGAAAGTTCATGTATTCTAACATTGTAATCTGTTTCCATTACGTGGAACAATGTCAGGTCTTTAAAGTTGATTGCAGTTTGAGTAGTTTTTACTTTTACAGGGACAGTGCACATTAATCAGTTGTGTGTGTCTAATGGCAGGGTGTTCCAGGCATGGGGAGCTCTCACACTGAAAGCAGATTGACTAAAGGTACTTTTTTTAACCTCTCTAGTATAGGGGACGCGTGCGTCCCACTTGGCCAAAAGCCAGGGAAAAATGCAGCGCGGCAAATTAAAATAAAATGATATAAAAATCTAACTTTCATTAAATCACATATGTAAGATACTAAATTAAAGCTACACTCGTTGTGAATCCAGACAACATGTCAGATTTTTAAAAGGCTTTTCGGCTAAAGCATAAGAAGCTATTTTCTGATGATAGCACAACAGTAAACAAAGACAGTAGCATATTTCAACCCTGCAGGCGCTACACAAAACTCAGAAACAAAATATAAATCATGCCTTACCTTTGACAAGTTTCTTTTGTTGGCACTCCAATATGTCCCATAAACATCACAATTGGTCATTTTGTTCTATTAATTTCGTCCATATATATCCCAAATGTCTATTTATTTGGCGCGTTTGATCCAGAAAAAAACAGCTTCCAATTTGCGCAACGTCACTACAAAATATTTCAAAAGTTACCTGTAAACTTTGCCAAAACATTTAAAAACACTTTTGTAATAAAACTTTAGGTATTTTTACATGTTAATAATCGATCAAATTGAAGACAAAGACCTGTGTTCAAAACAGGGAGACAACAAACCAACACTACTTTTCAAGTTTTGCGCAACTCTCAACACTGTTACCCAGTTCCTAGATGGCCACACTTCTTCATTGCACAAAGGAATAACCTCAACCATATTCCAAAGACTGGTGACATCCAGTGGAACGGTAGGAACAGCAAACAAGTGCCTAAAAAATATAGTTTCCCAATGAGAACTCACTGAACAGACAGAGACCTAAAAAAACAATCTGAATGGTTAGTCCTCGGGGTTTTGCCTGCTACATAAGTTCTGTTATACTCACAGACATGATTCAAACAGTTTTAGAAATTTCAGAGTGTTTTCTATCCAAATCTACTAACAATATGCATATCTTATATTCTAGGCATGAATAGCAGGAAATTGAAATTGGGCACGTTATTTATCCAAAAGTGAAAATGCTGCCACCTATACCTTAAGAAGTTAAGGGAACTATACAATCATTTCTCATGGCGGATCTTGTGGATCTGCTGCCATAAGGTTTGGGTTTTCTGTTCAACAAAAGTACTGAGTCGAGGGGGAATCTGGACATTTAGAATCTTGAATTCAAGATAGGCATCAGTGTATTGCATACGATTTTAATTATAGTTTTGTCATCTCAAAACAATTTCATATGTTTTGGAAATTAGCTAAGTTGCATTTGGGTTATTTGAGTTAATTTGTTTATTTTTGCATTTTAGAAGTGAGGAATAAAGTATGATGCCCTGGTACTTAAAATCAGATACCACCTGGAGCTTTTCCCCTGATACATAGACATCTGTCTCAGGGGCATCAGTTGTTTTCTTTGTGAGGAACATGCAGACTGTGTTTAATTTCATTGAGATGCAAACATGAGTCTCTGAGCAAGTTTGTCATCTGAACCATTACAGTAGTGAGTTCTTGTAGTTTGTTGTTTGTTATTTGCCTGCATTTATCAATGTATCATCAGCATATATTGGAACTTCAGACCCTGTACAGAAAGAAGGAATATCATTAATGTACGAGCTGAACAGTATTGACCTTTGGGGAATACAAACATTGTAGATATGAGTGGAAAAAATGTTACTTTTGATTTTTACGCTGACGAGACAGCGCCAACTTTTAAAATAATTTAGATTTGTTAAAAATCAGGATGGTTTTTACTAAATTTATATCTATATATATTTATATCAACAGGTTGAAATGATTTCGATTGCTGATTAAAGGGGTTATGGGTTTGTTTATTTGTTAACTGTTTATTGTTGATTTAAAGTGTTTAGGTGTTGTTTACTGTTTATTGTTGATTTAAGGTGTTTAGGTGTTGAGGAAAAAATAATTACATTTAGATAGTAATGATACCAGGATCATTGTATCTAAGGGTAGTGTATGTTCAATTAAGCATACATATACATTGATGTAGATTAAAACTAATGATTCATGATTTGAGGTACAGTGGAAATATCATTATTATTAGGTTTTGTTTATAGTTCACTTTTGAGTTTCTGGATCGGTGTAGGATAATGAATATCAACCCAAGTGTTTTGTGTTTTTTTATGGGAAAATGGGTGTTTCATTGTCTCTCTTTGAAATGTTTCCTGGGACTATAATCTTGGGCAGAGTGAATGAGATTGAAAGGGCATGGAAGTTTTTGTGTGTTCTTACCTTAAGGTTTGCAAATACACACACACAAAACATTTGTTATGACTATTTGTTGGTGTTTTTAATACTATATTTAATTTAACTATGTTTGTTTTAAAATTTCCTTTGGGTTTGGTTAATTTGTTTTAGTGCCAAGATATCTTAAAGGGGCACGCACGCACGTGGAATTTTTATGAGTTTTCATTTTCTGAGTTTTACTTAAACACGTGAATTCTTTTGATAAAGGAATGTTCCATTTGAAAGAATAGTTTCAATATAATGTGTGGTTATTCTCTTTGAAATATGTTTCGATACAGTGCCTTGCGAAAGTATTCGGCCCCCTTGAACTTTGCGACCTTTTGCCACATTTCAGGCTTCAAACATAAAGATATAAAACTGTATTTTTTGTGAAGAATCAACAACAAGTGGGACACAATCATGAAGTGGAACGACATTTATTGGATATTTCAAACTTTTTTAACAAATCAAAAACTGAAAAATTGGGCGTGCAAAATTATTCAGCCCCTTTACTTTCAGTGCAGCAAACTCTCTCCAGAAGTGAATGAATGATCCAATGTTGACCAAAATGACTAATGATGATAAATACAATCCACCTGTGTGTAATCAAGTCTCCGTATAAATGCACCTGCACTGTGATAGTCTCAGAGGTCCGTTAAAAGCGCAGAGAGCATCATGAAGAACAAGGAACACACCAGGCAGGTCCGAGATACTGTTGTGAAGAAGTTTAAAGCCGGATTTGGATACAAAAAGATTTCCCAAGCTTTAAACATCCCAAGGAGCACTGTGCAAGCGATAATATTGAAATGGAAGGAGTATCAGACCACTGCAAATCTACCAAGACCTGGTAGACATTGAAACATTGAAAGTCAATATATATAAAAAAATAACATTGAAAGTCAATATATATAAAAAAATATTTAAAAAAATAAAAAGAGTTCTTAACAGGGCGTGTTTTTTTTTTACCCTCGCAGGTGTCGTCTCCTACAGACATGAGCTCGTCTAAACTTTCAGCTCATACAAGGAGAATACTGATCAGAGATGCAGCCAAGAGGCCCATGATCACTCTGGATGAAATGCAGAGATCTACAGCTGAGGTGGGAGACTCTGTCCATAGGACAACAATCAGTCGTATATTGCACAAATCTGGCCTTTATGGAAGAGTGGCAAGAAGAAAGCCATTTCTTAAAGATATCCATAAAAAGTGTTGTTTAAAGTTTGCCACAAGCCACCTGGGAGACACACCAAACATGTGGAAGAAGGTGCTCTGGTCAGATGAAACCAAAATTGAACTTTTTGGCAACAATGCAAAACGTTATGTTTGGCGTAAAAGCAACACAGCTGAACACACCATCCCCACTGTCAAACATGGTGGTGGCAGCATCATGGTTTGGGCCTGCTTTTCTTCAGCAGGGACAGGGAAGATGGTTAAAATTGATGGGAAGATGGATGGAGCCAAATACAGGACCATTCTGGAAGAAAACCTGATGGAGTCTGCAAAAGACCTGAGACTGGGACGGAGATTTGTCTTCCAACAAGACAATGATCCAAAACATAAAGTAAAATCTACAATGGAATGGTTCAAAAATAAACATATCCAGGTGTTAGAATGGCCAAGTCAAAGTCCAGACCTGAATCCAATCGAGAATCTGTGGAGAATCTCGTTCCACTTCATGATTGTGTCCTACTTGTTGTTGATTCTTCACAAAAAAATACAGTTTTATATCTTTATGTTTGAAGCCTGAAATGTGGCAAAAGGTCGCAAAGTTCAAGGGGGCCGAATACTTTCGCAAGGCACTGTATGTGTATTAAGAATAATTGGTAAAAGTTATAATTTATCATGTAGTTAATGAACTGAACTAAACTGTTCTTTCAAGGTTATCATGAAAAGTGACATCAGATGGTATCTTAATGCATGGAAGAGATAATTGGACTGAACAGTGTGTGTTCCTCAAAACCCCCTCCAACTGGCTGAAGAAGAGTGACAAAGGCGTTAAATAAGGCTCTGTCTGAATCACTTCTACCGAGAGAAAGGAACCAAGCCAGACATCGGTGTACAGTATTCGATCTAAGCTATCAATAGCTTTTCTCTCATGTTTCTCTCAGGAGTGTGAGAGGAGTCCACGTGGAGTGAGCATGGAGAGAGATGTGTCCTAAACTTTTCTTATGTTGCTGGTATATTGGTTGACGAATGGACAAGACATAATGAGTGGTAAAGGTGAGACATTGAAATTGGGACATTATCATGGGCCATCCACTTTGAATTGTAAAGTTATCTGAAGAAGAACGAAAAGGACGCCAGAATAATCCATGCCTGAGAGAGGTGGTTGGTCAACTGTGCCAATAAATTGATTTAGGTTTTTAAGGGTATCAGGTTGATTGTAGAGGTCTACACCAAGTAAAATTATAGTAATTTGGATTAAGAATGCATTGAGATACTGATCTGTATTATAATCGTGATTAAAAAGTTAATGGTAGAATTATGGGATAATTATACTGAATGTTAATATGAATGTAAACTCTGCCAATATTGATGTGTGTTTAATTGAGTTTTTTACTTTAAGTGATAAGACCAAGTTGAATCACTGAGGAAGGTCATTCTAAATTTTGGGTGGATAATTAGTTGGGTTTTTAATTATGATTTGGAAAATGAATGATTTCCCTGACCTATTCTCTATTCCTGACTACATCTCTGATGGTGAGGACTCCAATTCTGAGCATAAGGACTTAGAGGGATTACTGTCCTATATGTTGTGACGAGGCCTGTGTTTAGACACTGGTTCTCATGTAACTTAGGGAGCATTTCTATGTTCTGTTTTTTATTTTTTATAGTCCTCAACAAGGGATTATTCTGTGTGATTAAACATGTGCAAGTCTGTCTTGTAGAATAAAGGATGTAAACTTAGTTTCAGAAGGGAGAAATCTTACATATAAGCTTAGGCACTTGACATTGAAGGAATTTGATTCTTTATTTTCTTTTAAATATTGATTATGTATGATTTTTTATTCATATACTCTGCAACTACTGTTAGTAAGATGTAAAGTTGCTGTTCGGATTCTCCAGAAGGGACAGAGTCCTTTGAGAGGGGAATGTCGTAGCTGAATCAGAATTAGTTAGGTAACATTGAAAAATAAGATGTTTTATTTATTTTCATAATATGCTTATATGAGATTCTTGTCATTAGGATGTCTTTTTTTTTACTATACTGTCGGCAGTTGCATTTTCCTTTCTTCTCTAGGGAAAAGTCACTTGGGGCCCAGAGAGGGGAGAGGTCAGGCTTGTATTTTACATGTCTGGTAATATGCAGAATATCATAAAGGGAGAAGTCAGAATTGAACATTGTCTTTATATGTGAATGTATCTGTTAAACCATGTGACAGGGAGATGTCGTGGAAAATTTAAAGATTATGTTATAGTGCTTGTAAGATTATTTTATAATCTTTGTATTGCATTAGAATGGTTGTTCTATTCGACAGAATAGAATCTGTCAAATATTGTGTTTGTGTGTTCCACTGAGGATGGGCCTCTATGAGATAGCACTGATCTGTGGTTTGTCATGTAAGTTGAGAGGGGTGGATCTTTGCTATAAAAGATCTCAGTTGCCATTATGTTGACACTCTCAGAATTCATTTATAGACACTGAATTGATCTGAGAGTCAAAGCGCTATAGTGAAGCTCATTTGATTAAAGATTAAGTTTAAAATATAACTCTGACTTGTGTGTGGTTTGTAAACTCTCTTAATTTAGTAATACACCAAATTACCACGACAAGGAAAAGATGAATGGAGCAAACGGAGCAAAGAGAGATCCTTGATGAAAACTTGCTCCAGAGCGCTCAGGACCTCAGACTGGCTCGAAGGTTCACCTTCCAACAGGACAACGACTCTAAGCACAAGGCCAATACAAATCTGGTTTTGCTTCGGGACAAGTCTCTGAATGTCCTTGAGTGGTACAGCCAGAGCCCGGACTTGAACTCGATCTCTGGAGAGACCTGAAAATAGCTGTGCAGCAATGCTAAAAACCTGTTGTTGCTTTGTCATTATGGGGTATTGTGTGTAGATTGATGAGGAAAATTATTTTTTTAAATACATTTTAGAATAAAGCTGTACTGTAACAAAATGTGGAAAAAGTCAAGGGGTCTGAATACTTTCACAAGGTTCTGTATGTATGAATGAATTGCAGTTTCTAGTCTTGACTCCATCTCTTGGTCTATCACAAATCTTTTAACATTTAATAATTGAATATAATATATGCAATTTAGCAGGTCACTTTTATCCAAAGCAACTTAGTCTTGCTTGCATACTTTTTATAACATTTGCGTGGTTCCGGGAATCGAACCCAATGTCCTGGCATTGCAAGCTCTAAAGCTGGGGAACAATAGCATGTTAACCTCTCTGCGCACGGAACCCGGTAGCGGGCTGAAATTCCACAACATAAGGTGATCGCTACATAAATAGTCATATTAAACATTGATGAAAATACAAGTGTCTCACATGTATCGAAAGCCTAGAATCTTGCTAATCCAACTGCGTTGTCAGATTTAAAAAAGGATTTCCTGTGAAAGAATAACGATGCGATTATCTGAGGATAGAGCCCCACAAAAAAATATATATTTCAACCAGCACAGGCGTAACAAAATCCCAATGCAATCCCAATACTCATTGTTACACAATGAATGATCTTTAGTTTGATAAAATCCATTTTTATAGCGTAACACGAAACATTTTGTGAACCGCTTGTGTCGTGAATTCCGTCTCATTCCATTTTCGGCGACACATTCGAGGGTAAATACCCACACAAAACGTGACTTTTCCAGTCATGTTTGGTTTCATTGCAAACAACTGGTTTGTTTGTAACATAACCAAACCTGATGGGCCATTTCGCGGGACGTATTGACTGAAAGAAACCGATTTGAAGACAACAAGTAATGAAATCACTGTGCACCAATGACATGACCACTGTTTCGTTGATTGACTGTATTTTAACCCAACTACCACTGATCGTCTTGAAATCTAGCTGGGTAGATAGCCAATGAGCTGAGGTAAACGGCAAAATGCAATGGTTATGTGTTGGAAGACCAACATATGACGTAAACTCCGACATAAAGAGAGTCATTCGCTTTTGAAGTTTTATACCGGAAGGAGCTACGTATATTACGCACAGCATTGTTTGTTAAACGCGCAGATTCAGCTGTTTATATATCAATCTGTATGGTGACTAAGTAAGGGAAAGCTAAATCTAAGTCTAGATATACATATGTACAGACAATTTTAGAAGAAATTGATCGGAAAAGTGAGATTGTTGTAGGACGATTCATTTAGCGATTCCCAAGTGGAGGAATATTTTTTGAATGGAGAGAACATCGTTTTGGACTGGTAAGTACTTATCACGCTAATGCCCTTGTTTGAAATTAATCATCTAAAATATTATTTGTGATTTTTTTAAATTTTAGAAGCAATATATAAAAATGTAATTTAATGAAATGTGAGATGCGTGTGTCTGCCGCCCCACCCCAACCCACATGAAATAACCTATTTGAGGCTGTTGAGGGGAGGGCAGGCCCAAAACAATGGCCAAAGTGAAATGGAGACAGTAGATACAGCTGGTCTGTTGTAATATAATAAAGACAGTAGATCAAGCTGGTCTGTCATAATATAATAGAGACAGTAGATCTAGCTGAAATGTCATAATATAAAAGAGACAGTAGATCTAGCAGGTCTATAATAATATATTCAACCTTATGTTCCCTGTACTCTATATATATATATATATATATATATATATATATATATATCTGTTTATTATACCTGTTGATACTCACTTTACAGCAGAAAGAGACTGCTATGTGACCTGGCATCAGCAGCACAATATTGTGTAGAGCTTTGGCAAAGTGGGTGGGGTTATATCCTTCCTGTTTGGCCCTGTCCGGGGGTGTCATCGGATGGGGCCACAGTGTCTCCTGACCCCTCCTGTCTCAGCCTCCAGTATTTATGCTGTAGTACTTTATGTGTCGGGGGGCTAGGGTCAGTTTGTTATATCTGGAGTACTTCTTCTTTCTTATCCGGTGTCCTGTGTGAATTTAAGTATTCTCTCTGTAATTCTCTCTTTCTCTCTCTCGGAGGACCTGAGCCCTAGGACCATGCATCAGGACTATCTGGCATGATGACTCCTTGCTGTCCCCAGTCCACCTGGCCTTGCTGCTGCTCCAGTTTCAACTGTTCTTCCTGCGGCTATGGAACCCTAAACTGTTCATATTTACTCTTGAGGTGCTGTCCTGTTGCATCCTCTACAACTAATGTGATTATTATTATTTGACCGTGCTGGTCATCTATAAACGTTTGAACATCTCGGCCATGTTCTGTTATACTCTCCACCCGTCACAGCCAGAAGAGGACTGGCCACCCCTCATAGCCGGGTTCCTCTCTAGGTTTCTTCCTAGGTTTTGGCCTTTCTAGGGAGGTTTCCTAGCCACCGTGCTTCTACACCTGCATTGCTTGCTGTTTGGGGTTTTAGGCTGGGTTTCTGTACAGCACTTTGAGATATTAGCTGATGTTTGAAGGGCTATATAAATATAAATACATTTGATTTGATAGAGGACTGAGGGTCTCCAAATATTGAAAGTGTGTAAATAGTTACCCATGTTATTTTGTAAATGTATATATTTTTTTCTTCATATTTTTTTCCCATATTATTTTCTCCATGTTTTTTTTTGGGGGGGGGGGTGTGTTAGAATACCATTTTGGTATTTCGTATATAGTTATTTGTTTCAAAATGTATACCTTCACCAATTAGGCCACTTGGGTACATTTGGGCTACTTGTGTGGGACACATGGGTGACTTCATGATTAATGTCATGTAGCACACTCATTTTGGAAGTTATCATTCTGAAACTCTGCACAAGTACTGTTGCCGTCTTATGTTTTTCACTGAAATTGTCCCCATCATCCTATCTGAATGTTTGTTTTATCTTGTTCATTTTAAAAATGATGATACAACAATAAAAATATAAAACATGTGTTTTTTCCATTGTATTATCTAAACCAGATCTATTGTATTATATTCTCCTACATTCAATTCCCATTTCCACAAACTTCAGAGTGTTGTCTTTCAAATGGTACCAAGAATATGCATATCCTTGGTTCTGTGCCTGAGCTACAGTCAGTTAGATTTGGGTATGTCTTCAGGCGGAAATTGAAAAAAGTAGGGGGGTAGCTCTACGAGGTTTTAAGGGGGGAAGAAGGGAGAAAGAATGGGAAAAAGTGAAGGGAGGAAAAAGGGGGAAATGATGAGAAAAATATTTTTTTTATGGAAAAATAAAATATTGAGGGTTTTTCTTCATAATATAAAAGTGTTTATTATTCATATTTTTTTATGATAACCAGAAAAACAATGACATTTTTTTCACTTTTTCCTGTTTTTGAGAAAGAGTGGACCTGAAGGTTGAATCGCGGACCCACAGGTTGAATCGCTCCTCTGCCAGAAATAAAATTTCTAAACAACCACTATTGTCTCCAAATATAAAGAAATTAACATTGCTGGATTTAATATCACCTAAGTTAATGGAACGACTATTGTAGCATAATCCTAACTTAAAAGTGTTGTTCTAATGAGGTTGGTTTATTACTGTACAATACTCCCATTACCTTGTTTATACAATTAGTATCTTAAATCATCAATTATCTGTTGCGGTTTCTTGTGGACTGCATATTACCCGATATAATTATAAATATCCCACTGGTCACAGACATCAATTCAACGTCTATTGGTTCAACGTAATTACATTGAACTGACGTGTAAACAACATTGATTCAACCAGTGTGTGCCCAGTGGGAAGGGAGTGGTTTGTGACAACTGCAGGTTAACGCTCGATCTGATTGAATTTTAGAAATAAGATTTTTATTTGTATTTTTATTATTATTTATTTTTACATTTTACCCCTTTTTCTCCCCAATTTCGTGGAATCAAATTGTTTAGTAGCTACTATCTTGTCTCATCGCTACAACTCCCGTACGGGCTCGGGAGAGACGAAGGTTGAAAGTCATGCGTCCTCCGATACACAACCCAACCTGCTTCTTAACACAGCGCCATCCAACCCGGAAGCCAGCCGCACCAATGTGTCGGAGGAAACACCGTGCACCTGGCCACCTTGGTTAGCGTACATTGCGCCCGGCCCGCCACAGGAGTCGCTGGTGCGCGATGAGACAAGGATTTCCCTTGTCAGCCGCACCAATGTGTCGGAGGGAACACCGTGCACCTGGCCACCTTGGATAGCGTACATTGCGCCCGGCCCGCCACAGGAGTTGCTGGTGCGCGATGAGACAAGGATTTCCCTACCGGCCAAACCCTCCCTAACCCAGACGACGCTAGGCCAATTGTGCGTCGCCCCACGGACGTCCCGGTCGCGGCCGGTTACGTCAGAGCCTGGGCGCGAACCCAAAGTCTCTGGTAGCACAGCTGGCACTGCAGTACAGCGCCCTTAACCACTGCGCCACCCGGGAGGCCGAAATAAGATTTTTAAAAGGCTGGAGTACAGCAGAGTCTATATGGAAAATAGTGATGCGTTTTTTGAATGGGTGGACTTGGCTGGCAGCTGATTGGGCTGTGGGTAAAGCAGGCCAAGTACAGGTGGCAGCAGACTTGGCACTGCAGGAAGCAGTTTAGACTGTAGTGGGAGCCGCCTGGGTGGGGCTGGCAGCAGACAAGTCAGCAGTGGTGGTGGTAAAGTCATCCAGAAGACTAAATCAGTCTCCTCCGAGTCAGTGTCCAAGTCTCGCATGGCCTTCCCAGTCTGCCTGAGCAGGTAATCCACACACCAATCAGCTCTCCTGAAAATGAAAAAGACAACAGAATGCAAAACAAGACAAAAACAGATTCACATGATTACTCACAAAATTTTCATGAAATGAAAACACTGACACATAGTTTTGTTTCTGCCATGTTTTAATGGATGTTCATGGATTAGTTTAGAAATGACAAAATGGTAATTACTGAGGTTCCTCTTCGAGGCTATAGCAGAGGAGAGCATTTACAGAGGCTCTAGCAGAGCTGGCAGTGCCCTGAGAGACATCAGAGGCAGTGGTGGTCTTCATATAGGCTGTAGCAGAGGGGTCTGGGAGAAAGGGGAGGTGGTCTTCACAGAGGTCCTTAGCAGGGCTGGAGAGGGGCCGGGAGAAAGGGGAGGTGGTCTTCACAGAGGTCCTTAGCAGGGCTGGAGAGGGGCTGGGAGAAAGGGGAGGTGGTCTTCACAGAGGTCCTTAGCAGGGCTGGAGAGGGGCTGGGAGAAAGGGGAGGTGATCTTCACAGAGGTCCTTAGCAGGGCTGGAGAGGGGCCGGGAGAAAGGGGAGGTGGTCTTCACAGAGGTCCTTAGCAGGGCTGGAGAGGGGCCGGGAGAAAGGGGAGGTGGTCTTCACAGAGGTTCTTAGCAGGGCTGGAGAGGGGCTGGGAGAAAGGTGGGGTGGTATAAGATTATTATGTAACGTAATATGAAAAGTATTTGAGGGTAAACAGTATTAAAAAACAAATATATAATCAAACAAGCTCTTGACTGGTTAAGCTACAATATTTACCCGAACAGGCTTCATAGGCACATCATGCTGAAATTATAAAGGAAATTAAGAAAAAATGTATGTGAATAGCAACAATACAGTCATGTGATGTTTAAAGCATGACACACAATGGTTTTTCTCCGTGTTTTGATTGATGTAAGTTCCAGCTGTTAGTTCTAAAATGACAACATGATGTAGTAGGTAAAATGCCACTCACAGACCCCGTGTAGGGGTGTGGGCACTTACAGACCCTGTGTAGGGGTCGGGGAACTCACAGACTCTGTGTAGGTGCAGGGGCACTAACATCTCACAGCAAGAACTGGCAAAATGAGGAGGAGATGCACTGCAGTACTTAATGCAGCTGGTGGCAACTTTTGATTTCGACTCCCCCTTTGTTCAGGGACAAATTATTCCATTTCTGTTAGTCACATGTCTGTGGAACTTGTTCAGTTTATGTCTCAGTTGTTGAATCTTGTTATGATATAATATTTACACATGTTAAGTTTGCTGAAAATAAACGCAGTTGACAATGAGAGGACGTTTCTTTTTTTGCTTAGTTTAGTTGCTTTAAGGTTATATAAGGTTATACAAACCAAGCTTTTGACAGGTTAGCCTGTATTTTATTTATCTGAGCAGGCTTCCATGCCAAGTTACAGTTTGTTCTTGCCATTATCATTATCTCTTGTCATAAGACAAACCTGCTGAAAGAGGTCATACCACCTCTGCCTCAGAGCTGGACTGTTGCCCACATCGGCAGGCCAAACTCCTGTGGTCTGCAAGCGGGACTTCCTCTCCCTTATGGATATTTGTAGACATCTGACACCAGCACGATGAATGTATCACACTACCACAAGAGCAATCAGTAGAAAATGGCAAACCTAATGTAAACTAGGCTAGCATAGTCAGCCTACAAGAATACATGATGGTATTGGGAAATTCGTCAGTATTCAAGCAAGTAGGATAATCCAGCATTGTGGCAATGAGTCGACTTTGGCTATATCAGCTAGGCTATATCATGGGACAGACTGATTATAATTCATAAACAAATTCATAAGTATATACAGTACCAGTGAAAGGTTTGGAAACACCTACTCCTTCAAGGGTTTTTCTATATTTTTACTATTTTCAACATTGTAGAATAATAGTGAAGACATCAAAACTATGAAATAACACATAACACATGGAATCATGTAGTAAGCAAAAAACTGTTAAACAAATCAAAATATATTTCATATTTGAGATTCTTCAACGTAGCCACCATTTGCCTTAATGACAGCTTTGCACACTCTTGGCATACTCTCCACCAGCTTCATGATGAATACTGTTCCAACAGTCTTGAAGGAGTTCCCAAATATGCTGAGCACTTGTTTGTTGCTTTTCCCTCACTCTGCGGCACTACTAATTTCAAACCGTCTCAATTGGGTTGAGGTCGGTGATTGTGGAGGCCAGGGCATCTGATGCCCACACCATCACACCCCCTCTTCCATGCTTCACAGTGGGAACCAAACATACAGAGATCTGTTCACCTACTCTGTGTCTCACAAAGACACAGAGTTTGGAACCCAAAACCTCAAATCTGGACTCATCAGACCAAAGGACAGAATTCCACTGGTCTACTGTCGTGTTTCTTGGCCCAAAAAAGTATCTTCTTATTATTGGTGTCCTTTAGTAGTGATTTCTTTGCAGAAATTCGACCATGAAGGCCTGATTCAAGCAGTCTCCTCTGAACAGCTGAAAAGAATATATAGCATGTTTGCTGGAGTAGCTAGATGAGCCCATTGCATTGTATAATAAGATAGTAGCGTGTCAGTTTCCTAAAGTTTGGTGTTGACCATGAACTTTACTTAGCTAGCTAGGTATGCTTTATGGAAGAATGTAACTAGCAATAATATATTTTCAACATTGAGTTATGGTACAAGGCTACGCTACAGTCTCATTAGCTTGTAGTTAATGGCTAGTTGGCTAGCTAACTGGCTATAATAGCAGCCAAGGACATTCACTAGTGTATTTGTTTGTGCTCTGATTTTGTTTACACAGATGACTTCAGTCACAGAGTTTCTAAACCAAGAGGCACAACATCAAGAGACTTCCCAGGAATGCTTGCGAAACAGAACAACCAAAATGTGAGAAAGTATGGATTCACTTATAAAAATTCAAATATCAATGCTTTTTTTTCTACTGGTAAATGTGTGTTTTAGTATTGTTTTCTTTGGCAACTGGGGTATAAATGGGATAAACGTCTCCATTCTCTATATTACCTTGGAAGAATGAACTACAGTACAGTATATTACAGTACGGTAGAATAAAGTTCAGTACATTACAGTAAAGCTTAGTACAATATAGCTCAGTACAGCACAAAGGTTCCTCTCTACCCAAGGAACAAATTTGCCTCTAGGACCGATGATGTCACCATGATGGATCATCTGGCATTCTGAACATGGTGAAAATGTTTCAACATTTTTAACCATCCCCCCGGATACCACAAAACCGATCTCTCTGAAATTTAGTGTACAGCATCTATAGACCAAGATTGTTAAATGCATTGTAAATTAAGTTAATATCTTAAACATCATTGCCGCTGTGAGGCTAATTGAGTGAGGTTGGGCCTGACATTTCAAGTCGCTCTTGGAGGGAATGGAGACCCCTGCTGGCCAAGCACCTCAATACAACAATGTTTCCTGCACTTGTCCACTACCCATATGAATTCAAAAGTATACAATTGGTGCCAGTACCAGTTATGAAATCAAGACAGAAATAATTTAGATCCAGACCCAGACCAAGACTTTGAGACCCAGAATAGGGACCAGTGTATCAAAACCATGACCAGACCAAAAACAGTTTAAATGAGGAAAAACAAGATCCAGTAGAATAAACTTGAGTAGAGTATAATTCAGTTCAGTACAGGAAGGTAGTGTTTAGTTGAGTACAGTACAGTACAGTATACAGGTGGAGGGGTATGACACTAACCCAACCACCTGAAAAAACGTTATGTCACTTTCAATGGGGGAGCTGTCAGACTTAATTTAGCTACAGTGTATATTAAGTTAGATAATGCTTTGATATCCAGGGGAAGAACTTTGTTATAGACCTGTCTAGCCATAGCTGTTACGGTGCGTGAATGAGGACCCAAAAGCGAATTAACGTAAACAGAGCTTCTTTAATAACAAAACAAAACGTAGGCTCAGATGGACCGGCAGGTTCCGACAGGACAGGACAAGGTTGCAGCAAACATGACGATAGTCTGGTTCAGGCATGAACAACACAAACAAGAATCCGACAAAGACAGGAGCAGAAACAGAGAGAGATATAGAGGACTAATCAGAGGGAAAAAGGGAACAGGTGGGAAAAGGGGTGACGAGGTAGTTAGGAGGAGACAAGGCACAGCTGGGGGAAAGAGGGGGAGAAAAGGTAACCTAACAACGACCAGCAGAGGGAGACAGGGTGAAGGGAAAGGACAGAAACAAGACACAACATGACAGTACATGACAGTACCCCCCCACTCACCGAGCGCCTCCTGGCGCACTCGAGGAGGAAACCTGGCGGCAACGGAGGAAATCATCGATCAGCGCACGGTCCAGCACGTCCCGAGAGGGAACCCAACTCCTCTCCTCAGGACCGTACCCCTCCCAATCTACTAGGTACTGATGACCACGGCCCCGAGGACGCATGTCCAAAATCCTACGGACCCTGTAGATGGGTGCGCCCTCGACAAGGATGGGGGGGGGGGGGGGAAGACGAGCGGGGGCGCGAAGAACGGGCTTGACACAGGAGACATGGAAGACCGGGTGGACGCGACGAAGATATCGCGGAAGAAGAAGTCGAACTGCGACAGGATTAATGATCCGGAAATACGGAACGGACCAATGAACCGCGGGGTCAACTTGCGAGAAGTGGTCTTAAGGGGAAGGTTCTGAGTGGAGAGCCAAACTCTCTGACCGCGACAATATCTAGGACTCTTAGTTCTACGCTTATTAGCAGCCCTCACAGTCTGCGCCCTATAACGGCAAAGTGCAGACCTGACCCTCTTCCAGGTGCGCTCGCAACGTTGGACAAAAGCCTGAGCGGAGGGGACGCTGGACTCGGCGAACTGAGATGAGAACAGCGGAGGCTGGTACCCGAGGCTACTCTGAAAAGGAGATAGCCCGGTCGCAGACGAAGGAAGCGAGTTGTGGGCGTATTCTGCCCAGGGGAGCTGTTCTGACCAAGACGCAGGGTTGCGAAAAGAAAGACTGCGTAAGATGCGACCAATAGTCTGATTGGCCCGTTCTGCTTGACCGTTAGACTGGGGGTGAAAGCCGGAAGAGAGACTGACGGAAGCCCCAATCAAACGGCAAAACTCCCTCCAAAATTGAGACGTGAATTGCGGACCTCTGTCCGAAACGACGTCTGACGGAAGGCCATGAATTCTGAAAACATTCTCGATGATGATTTGTGCCGTCTCTTTAGCAGAAGGAAGCTTAGCAAGGGGAATAAAATGAGCCGCCTTAGAGAACCTGTCGACAACCGTAAGAATAACAGTCTTCCCCGCTGACGAAGGCAGTCCGGTGACAAAATCTAAGGCGATGTGAGACCACGGTCGAGAGGGAATGGGAAGCGGCCTGAGACGGCCGGCAGGAGGAGAGTTACCGGACTTAGTCTGCGCGCAGACCGAACAAGCAGCCACGAAGCGACGCGTGTCATGCTCCCGGGTGGGCCACCAAAAGCGCTGGCGAATGGAAGCAAGCGTACCCCGAACGCCAGGGTGGCCGGCTAACTTGGCAGAGTGAGCCCACTGAAGAACGGCCAGACGAGTAGGAACGGGAACGAAAAGAAGGTTCCTGGGACAAGCGCGCGGTGACGGAGTTTGAGTGAGTGCTTGCTTTACCTGCCTCTCAATTCCCCAGACAGTCAACCCGACAACACGCCCCTCAGGGAGAATCCCCTCGGGGTCAGTGGAGGCTACTGAAGAACTGAAGAGACGAGATAAAGCATCAGGCTTGGTGTTCTTAGAGCCCGGACGATAAGAAATCACGAACTCGAAACGAGCGAAAAACAGCGCCCAGCGCGCCTGACGCGCATTAATTAAGTCGTTTGGCAGAACGGATGTACTCAAGGTTCCTATGGTCAGTCCAAATGACAAAAGGAACGGTCGCCCCCTCCAACCACTGTCGCCATTCGCCTAGGGCTAAGCGGATGGCGAGCAGTTCGCGGTTTCCCACATCATAGTTACGTTCCGACGGCGACAGGCGATGAGAAAAATACGCGCAAGGGTGGACCTTGTCGTCAGAGAAGGAGCGCTGAGAAAGAATGGCTCCCACGCCCACCTCTGACGCGTCAACCTCGACAATGAACTGTCTAGAGACGTCAGGTGTAACAAGGATAGGTGCGGATGTAAAACGATTCTTGAGGAGATCAAAAGCTCCCTGGGCGGAAACGGACCACTTAAAGCACGTCTTGACAGAAGTAAGGGCTGTGAGAGGGGCTGCCACCTGACCGAAATTACGGATGAAACGACGATAGAAGTTCGCGAAGCCGAGAAAGCGCTGCAACTCGACGCGTGACTTAGGGACGGGCCAATCAATGACAGCTTGGACCTTAGCGGGATCCATCTTAATGCCTTCAGCGGAAATAACAGAACCGAGAAATGTGACGGAGGAGGCATGAAAAGAGCACTTCTCAGCCTTCACAAAAAGACAATTCTCTAAAAGGCGCTGGAGGACACGTCGAACGTGCTGAACATGAATCTGGAGTGACGGTGAAAAAATCAGGATATCGTCAAGGTAAACGAAAACAAAGATGTTCAGCATGTCTCTCAGGACATCATTGACTAATGCCTGAAAGACAGCTGGAGCGTTAGCGAGGCCGAAAGGAAGAACCCGGTATTCAAAGTGCCCTAACGGAGTGTTAAACGCCGTCTTCCACTCGTCCCCCTCCCTGATGCGCACGAGATGGTAAGCGTTACGAAGGTCCAACTTAGTGAAAAACCTGGCTCCCTGCAGGATCTCGAAGGCTGAAGACATAAGAGGAAGCGGATAACGATTCTTCACTGTTATGTCATTCAGCCCTCGATAATCTATGCAGGGGCGCAGGGACCCGTCCTTCTTCTTAACAAAAAAAACCCCGCTCCGGCGGGAGAGGAGGAGGGGACTATGGTACCGGCGGCAAGAGCTACAGACAAATAATCTTCGAGAGCCTTACGTTCGGGAGCCGACAGAGAGTATAGTCTACCCCGGGGGGGAGTGGTTCCCGGAAGGAGATCAATACTACAATCATACGACCGGTGTGGAGGAAGAGAGGTGGCCCTGGACCGACTGAACACCGTGCGCAGATCGTGATATTCCTCCGGCACCCCTGTCAAATCACCAGGCTCCTCCTGTGAAGAAGAGACAGAGGAAACAGGAGGGATAGCAGACATTAAACAAGGTAGTGCAGGATCTTGAAGGAGAGACAGGAGTAGTAGCGCTCACCAGTAGCCCTCCGCTTACTGATGAGCTCTGGCTTTTACTGGACATGAAGTGACAAAATGACCAGCAGAACCGCAATATAGACAGAGGCGGTTGGTGATTCTCCGTTCCCTCTCCTTAGTCGAGATGCGGATACCTCCCAGCTGCATAGGCTCAGCACCCGAGCCGGCAGAGGAAGATGGTAGTGATGCGGAGAGGGGGGCAACGGAGAACGCGAGCTCCTTTCCACGAGCTCGGTGACGAAGATCAACCCGTCGCTCAATGCGAATAGCGAGTTCAATCAAGGAATCCACGCTGGAAGGAACCTCCCGGGAGAGAATCTCATCCTTTACCTCTGCGCGGAGACCCTCCAGAAAACGAGCGAGCAAAGCCGGCTCGTTCCAGCCACTGGAGGCAGCAAGAGTGCGAAACTCAATAGAGTAGTCTGTTATGGATCGATTACCCTGACATAGGGAAGACAGGGCCCTGGAAGCCTCCTCCCCAAAAACAGATCGATCAAAAACCCGTATCATCTCCTCCTTAAAGTCCTGATACTGGTTAGTACACTCAGCCCTTGCCTCCCAGATTGCCGTGCCCCACTCACGAG
This sequence comes from Oncorhynchus mykiss, assembly GCF_057628025.1. Classification (NCBI taxonomy): domain Eukaryota; kingdom Metazoa; phylum Chordata; class Actinopteri; order Salmoniformes; family Salmonidae; genus Oncorhynchus; species Oncorhynchus mykiss. The sequence continues at coordinate 6,972,589 of NC_143049.1, forward strand.
CCCGTCCAGTAAGGAGAGATATGACGTAGGCGACACGAGCAGTGCTCCTGGAGTAAGTGTTGGGCTGGAGAGAAAACACAATATCACACTGGGTGAGGAACGAGCGGCATTCAGTGGGCTCCCCAGAGTAACACGGCGGGTTATTGATTCTGGGCTCCGGAGATTCGAAAGCCCTGGAAGTGGCCGGTGGATCGAGGCGGAGATGGTGAACCTGTTCTGTGAGGTTGGAGACTTGGGTGGCCAGGGTCTCAACGGCAAGTCGAGCAGCAGACAATTCCTGCTTGTGTCTGCCTAGCATCGCTCCCTGGATCTCGACGGCTGAGTGGAGAGGATCCGAAGTCGCTGGGTCCATTCTTGGTCGGATTCTTCTGTTACGGTGCGTGAATGAGGACCCAAAAGCGAATTAACGTAAACAGAGCTTCTTTAATAACAAAACAAAACGTAGGCTCAGATGGACCGGCAGGTTCCGACAGGACAGGACAAGGTTGCAGCAAACATGACGATAGTCTGGTTCAGGCATGAACAACACAAACAAGAATCCGACAAAGACAGGAGCAGAAACAGAGAGAGATATAGAGGACTAATCAGAGGGAAAAAGGGAACAGGTGGGAAAAGGGGTGACGAGGTAGTTAGGAGGAGACAAGGCACAGCTGGGGGAAAGAGGGGGAGAAAAGGTAACCTAACAATGACCAGCAGAGGGAGACAGGGTGAAGGGAAAGGACAGAAACAAGACACAACATGACAGTACATGACAATAGCTAACATTACCTACATTACCAGTCAAAAGTTTAGAAACACCTACTCATTCCAGGGTTATTCTATATTTGTACTATTTCCTACATTGTAGAATAATAGTGAAGACATCAAAACTATGAAAGAACACTTATGGAATCATGTAGTAAGCAAAGAAGTGTTAAACAATCATATTTGAGTTTCTTCAAAGTAGCCACCCTCTGCCTTCATGACATATTTGCAAACTATTGGCACTATCTCAACCAGCTTCACGAGGAATGTATTTCAATTAACAGGTGTGCCTTGTTAAAAGTTAATTTGTGGAATTTCTTTCTTTCATAATGCTTTTCAGCAAATCAGTTATGTTGTGACAAGGTAGGGGTGGTATACAGAAGATAACCCTATTTGGTAAAATATCAAGTCCATATTATGACAAGAACAGCTCAAATAAGCAAAGAGAAACGACAGTCCATCATTACATTAACTTCTTATGGCTGGGAGGAGCTGTTTCCACGTTTCGGATGAAAAGCACGCCAAGAGTAAACTGCCTGCTACTCAGGCCTTGAAGCTAAGATATGCATATTATTAGTAGATTTGGATGGAAAACACTCTGACGTTTCTAAAACTGTTTGAATGATGTCTGTGAGTATACCAGAACTCATATTGCAGGTGAAAACCTGAGAAAAATCCAACCAGGAAGTGGGACATCTGAGGTTTTTATTTTTCAAGTGATTGCCTGTCCAATATACAGTGTCTATGGGGTCATATTGTATTATCTTAGGCATCCACTAGATGTCAACAGTCTTTAGAACGTTGTTTCAAGCTTCTACTATGAAAGGGAGCGAATAAGAGCTGTTTGAACCAGTGGTCTGGTTGAAAGCCTTTAGTTTAGTCATGCGCAGCCGTGAGCACGAGCTCTGTTCCTTTTCATTTCTAAAGACAAAGAATTGTCCGGTTGAAACATTATTGAAGATTTATGATAAAAACATCCCAAAGATTGATTCTATACATCGTTTGACATGTTTCTACGAACTGTAATATAACTTTTTGGACTTTATAGAACAAAAGGAACATTTATTGTGGAACTGGGATTGCTGGGAGTGCATTCCGATGAAGATCACCAAAGGCAAGTGAATATTTATAATGCTATTTCTGACTTTTGTTGACTCCACAACATGGCGGGAATCTGTATGGTGGCTGAGCGCTGTACTCAGATTATCACATGGTGTGTTTTTGCCATAAAGCTTTTTTGAAATCTGACACAGCGGTTGCATTAAGTATATCTTTAAAAAAAAGAAGTATTTCTTTAATTCTATGCATAACACCTGTATCTTTTATCAATGCTTATGATGAGTATTCCTGTAAATTGATGTGGCTCTCTGCAAAATGACTGTATGTTTTGGAGGCAAAACATTACTGAACATAATGCGCCAATGTAAACTGAGATTTTGGGATATAAATATGAACTTTATCGAACAAAACATACATGTATTGTGTAACATGAAGTCCTATGAGTGCCATCAGATGAAGATCATCAAAGGTTAGTGATTAATTTCATCTCTATTTCTGCTTTTTGTGACTCCTCTCTTTGGCTGGAAAATGGCTGTGTTTTTCTGTGACTAGGCGCTGACCTAACATAATCAGATGGTGTGCTTTCGTCGTAAAGCCTTTTTGAAATCGGATACTGTGGTGGGATTGACAACACGTTTATCTTTAAAATGGTGTATAATACTTGTATGTTTGAGGAATTTTAATTATGAGATTTCTGTTGTTTGAATTTAGCGCCCTGCATTTTCACTGGCTGTTGTTAAATCGATCAAGAACTTTGAAAGTTTCTTCAAGTGCAGTTGCAAAAACCATCAAGCGCTATGATGATATTGGCTCTCATGAGGACCACCACAGGAAAGGAAGACCCAGAGTTACCTCTGCTGCAAAGGATAAGTTCATTAGAGTTACCAACTCAGATTACAGCCCAAATAAATGCTTGACAGAGTTCAAGTAATAGACACATCTCAACATCAACTGTTTAGAGGAGATTGCATGAATCAGACCTTCATGGTCGAATTGCTGCAAAGAAACCACTACTAAAGGACACCTATAAGAAGAAGAGACTTGATTGGGTCAAGAATCATGAGCAATATAAAACTGAGATTTTTGGTTCCAACCGCAATGTCTTTGTGAGACACAGAGTAGGTGAACGAATAATCTCTGCATGTGTGGTTCCCACCGTGAAGCATGGAGGAGTAGTTGTGATGTTGTGGGGGTGCTTTGCTGGTGACACTGTTAGTGATTTAGATAGAAAAAAAAATTCAGGTGAAGCTAGTTGAGGGAATACCAAGAGTGCAAAGCTGTCATCAAGGCAAGGTGGCTCCGTTGAAGAATCTGATATATATTTTGATTTGTTAATTACAACAAGATTTCAGAGTTTTGATGTCTTCACTATTATTCTATAATGTAGAAAATATAAAAAATATTTAAAAAATGGAATCTATCAGGTTTGAAGGTAAGACCCAGATGCAGACTGTGTCGGAGTAACAATGTTAATTACTGCAACAGGGCAGGCAAACAATAGGTCAAGGCAGGCAGTGGTCGAAATCCAGAGTTGTTGGGGAAAGGTACAGAACGGCAGGCAGGCTCAGGGTTGGGTCAGGCAGAGTGGTCTTGCAGGTGGGCTCAGAGACAGGACAGGCAAGGGTCAAAACCAGGAGGCTGAAAAAACGAGAGTCTGGGGAGAAGCAGCAGCTCAGACGAAAAACGCTAGTTGACTTGGCAAAACAAGACGAACTGGCAACAGACAGAGGAGATAATGGGGAAATGACAAAGGGCTGTGTGAGACATGGGTTTTACTCTGGACACATGAAAGGTGGGATGTAAGGGAACACCCCCCTGAAATGGACAAGAATGAATGGGATCATATTGGCACCGTACGAAACATATACACGATGGACAATGCCACACAATTGAACGTCGTTTCATTCAAAGTTGAGTAAAATGTGAAAAAAATTGAAAAAATGATCGCCCCCTTAAAAAAGTGCTTTCTGGACCGTTTTTCAAAATGATTTAGATTTTTTTTGTCAATTACACATGTATAAGAACTGCATGAACATACTTTTGTCAAATTTTATTATATATATATTTTTTTTACTTGTCCAAATGACATATGTTTTGTCCATTTGCAATATGATTTCCTAGGAAGTCAAAAGTCAAAAGTCACATTTATTTTTTTTGCCAAATGCCATAAGAAATGTCCAATTGCAATATGAATGATTTGAAAGTGCCAAATCAGAATGTTATGTCCATTTGCTATGTATGATCATAGGAAGTCGATTTACAAACCCAAAAGTCAGTGAACCATGTCCAAAAGGCATTTATACATCCCAACTGAATCAACCTAGATAGTCTATTTGTCATGTATGATCAGGGAGAAGTGGGACTCTGTTTTCTTAACGATTTTTTGAAAAGCGTCCAAAATGACAAGGGGCGGGCGTTGGGGGGTGCTCCCTACCCAACCGTGGACCCCTTGCTACCCCGTAATGGCATTAAAAAAACATTTTAGAAATGTGCTCCTGGTAACCCGTTCCAATCACCGGCTGTCCATTTGCAATATGTTTCAATGGGCATTTACCATCACAAATTTAACATGCTCAAAAATACTGCAAAAATGCAAAATTGACAAGGCCTGATGAACTCAGGATGGCCGGGCAGTGATAGTGGTTCCTCTCCATCGCTCGTTGTCTTGATTGCATCATGTCCATTTGGTGATGTTTTTTCACTGTTGAATCATATTGCAAATGTTCTGTGCATTTGCAATATGTTTCAATGGGCATTTACCATCACGAATTTGACATGCTCAAAAAAACTTCAGGAATGCGAAATTGACTGGTCCGATGAACTCGGGATAGCCGGGCAGTGATTCTGGTTCCTCTCCATCGCTCGTTGGTGTTGATTTCAGAATGTCATTTTGGTGATGGTACCTCACTGTTTAAAAAGTAGCAACAAATATTAAAAAGTATTGAAACATTTCAAATAAATAGTTTCAACAGTATTGATGGTATTGAAAAACCATCCCTGGCTATTTAACATGTACCCCAGTTTACCACCTAAACCTAATCTCAACACAGAGTGTTCTCATGACGCACAGAGCACACCCTTAGTATACCATTGTCGAATCATACAAACTTTGTAACAGCAGTCAAACAAATGTCAAATGACCAAAGATGTCATGTTTGCTCAATAACCTTCTTCAACGATTGCAAAATCAAGTTGATAATTGTACAGATAGCAGATCAGACAGGGCCGGCGCCATAACGAATCAGTTGGGCAGGCATTTGATTTCTATAGGGTTCTTTTCACTGTAAAAAAATGTAATGGGTTTTATAGTAAGGCTGGACAAAGTTGAATGACTGTTTAACAGATGCCCCGCCTAACTTTTCTCCACACAGGCGAAGTGCAGATGTTTCATTTCTCTCTCATGGAGTCATGGCTGAATACAGTGTGAATTCCTATGGTTTATATGTCCAGGTTAAACGTGGGACGCCCCTGATTATAAACAAACAGTTGGTTAAATTCATGGTTATTGTCCCATTGTATCATTTTCAGATCTATTAGAGCGATTAACAGATGAAACAACATGGTCATTTAACCAATTGACTGGCCAGAGATCAGGGCATTCATCAGCAAATACGCAGTGCAAACTGACTGGCCAGAGATCAGGGCATTCATCAGCAAATACGCAGTGCAAACTGATAGTATTTTGGACAACCAAATTGAAGTCAACATAATTGATGAAATCGAATTGTGTCAGCTGTATGGTGATTTGCGATTCAGTTGGTGACCACCGGTCTGGGCCTAGTTTATTGCTAAAGCAGCTTTGATGTGTAGATCTGAAGCAGGCGAGAATGTAGCAAGAGGCAAGTAGTACCATCAGGTGACCACGGAGAGGCACAAGAGCGCTATAAACCCGTTTTGATAGTGCTGATCAGATGAAGTAAAGGGTTTCTATACCTGAGTAATCCTAACTGAAGTAACATTTACTGAGTAGCAAGATGTGAGTAATAATATTAAGGAATATTATTATTTAGATACATAAAATAACCATTTAAACCGATAAAAACAAACCATGAAGCTGATGGGCCACACCCTGAAGAAGGCAGAGATGCCGAAACGTTGGTAAATACCCAATCAATTACTTGGAGTTTATAGATGGAGTGTGCAACTTTCTTTATTTTGAGAGTCCATACATGTGAACCACCATACATTTAGTTAATTTACATTATTTAAAAATACGTTTTCTGAAATTGGATAACATTATCTGCCAATTTAACAAACACACACAGACACTAGAAATGAGCTAATTTAAAAATATATATATTTGAATAGCAAAAAACAATTATTCAATAAAGAGCATGTGGGAAACGATTTATCACTGTCACAGGAGGGGTGGGCTCAAGAACATCACTGTCTCAGGAAGGGTGGGCTCAAGAACATCACTGTCTAAGGAAGGGTGGGCTCAAGAACATCACTGTCTCTTGAAAGGTGGGCTCAAGAACATCACTGTCTCAGGAAGGATGGGCTCAATGACATCACTGTCTCAGGAAGGGTGGGCTGAAGAACATCACTGTCTCAGGAGGGGTGGGCTACAGAACATCACCGTCACAGGAAGGGTGGGCTCAAGAACATCACTGTCACAGGAAGGGTGGGCTCAAGAACATCACTGTCTCAGGAGGGGTGGGCTCAAGAACATCACTGTGACAGGAAGGGTGGGCTCAAGAACATCACTGTCTCAGGATGGGTGGGCTCAAGAACATCACTGTCTCAGGAAGGGTGGGCTCAAGAACATCACTGTCTCAGAAAGGGTGGGCTCAAGAACATCACTGTCACAAGAAGGGTGGTTTCAAGAACATCACTGTCACAGGAAGGGTGGGCTCAAGAACATCACTGTCACGGGAAGGGTGGGCTCAAGAACATCACTGTCACAGGAAGGGTGGGCTAGAGAACTTCACTGTCACAGCAAGGGTGGGCGCAAGAACATCACTGTCACAGGAAGGGTGGGCCCAAGAACATCACTGTCACAGGAAGGGTGGGCTCAAGAACATCACTGTCTCAGGAATGGTGGGCTAGAGAACATCACTGTCACAGCAAGGGTGGGCGCAAGAACATCACTGTCACAGGAAGGGTGGGCCCAAGAACATCACTGTCACAGGAAGGGTGGGCTCAAGAACATCACTGTCTCAGGAATGGTGGGCTCAAGAACATCACAGTCACAGTAAGGGTGGGCACAAGAACATCACTGTCTCAGGAAGGGTGGGCTCAAAAATATCACTGTCTCAGGAGGGGTGGACTCAAGAACATCACTGTCTCAGGAGGGGTGGGCTCAAGAACATCACTGTCTCAGGAGGGGTGGGCTCAAGAACATCACTGTCTCAGGAGGGGTGGGCTCAAGAACATCACTGTCTCAGGAGGGGTGGGCTCAAGAACATCACTGTGACAGGAAGGGTGGGCTCAAGAACATCACTGTCACAGGAAGGGTGGGCTCAAGAACATCACTGTCACAGGAGGAGTGGGCGCAAGAACATCACTGTCACAGGAATGGTGGGCCCAAGATCATCACTGTCACAGGAAGGGTGGGCTCAAGAACATCACTGTCTCAGGAATGGTGGGCTCAAGAACATCACAGTCACAGGAAGTGTGGGCTCAAGAACATCACTGTCTCAGGAAGGGTGGGCTCAAAAATATCACTGTCTCAGGAGGGGTGGGCTCAAGAACATCACTGTCTCAGGAGGGGTGGGCTCAAGAACATCACAGTCACAGGAAGGGTGGGCTCAAGAACATCACTGTCTCAGGAAGGGTGGGCTCAAAAATATCCCTGTCTCAGGAGGGGTGGGCTCAAGAACATCACTGTCTCAGGAGGGGTGGGCTCAAGAACATCACAGTCACAGGAAGGGTGGGCTCAAGAACATCACTGTCTCAGGAAGGGTGGGCTCAAAAATATCCCTGTCTCAGGAGGGGTGGGCTCAAGAACATCACTGTCTCAGGAGGGGTGGGCTCAAGAACATCACTGTGACAGGAAGGGTGGGCTCAAGAACATCACTGTCTCAGGAGGGGTGGGCTCAAGAACATCACAGTCACAGGAAGGGTGGGCTCAAGAACATCACTGTCTCAGGAAGGGTGGGCTCAAAAATATCCCTGTCTCAGGAGGGGTGGGCTCAAGAACATCACTGTCTCAGGAGGGGTGGGCTCAAGAACATCACTGTCTCAGGAATGGTGGGCTCAAGAACATCACAGTCACAGTAAGGGTGGGCACAAGAACATCACTGTCTCAGGAGGGGTGGGCTCAAGAACATCACTGTGACAGGAAGGGTGGGCTCAAGAACATCACTGTCACAGGAAGGGTGGGCTCAAGAACATCACTGTCACAGGAGGAGTGGGTGCAAGAACATCACTGTCACAGGAAGGGTGGGCTCAAGAACATCACTGTGACAGGAAGGGTGGGCTCAAGAACATCACTGTCTCAGGAGGGGTGGGCTCAAGAACATCACTGTCACAGGAAGGGTGGGCTCAAAAATCTCACTGTCACAGGAGGGGTGGGCTCAAGAACATCACTGTCTCAGGAGGGGTGGGCTCAAGAACATCACTGTGACAGGAAGGGTGGGCTCAAGAACATCACTGTCACAGGAAGGATGGGCTCAAGAACATCACTGTCACAGGAGGGGTGGGCTCAAGAACATCACTGTCACAGGAAGGGTGGGCTCAAAAATCTCACTGTCACAGGAGGGGTGGGCTCAAGAACATCACTGTCTCAGGAGGGGTGGGCTCAAGAACATCACTGTGACAGGAAGGGTGGGCTCAAGAACATCACTGTCACAGGAAGGATGGGCTCAAGAACATCACTGTCACAGGAGGAGTGGGCGCAAGAACATCACTGTCACAGTAAGGGTGGGCCCAAGAACATCACTGTCACAGGAAGGGTGGGCTCAAGAACATCACTGTCTCAGGAATGGTGGGCTCAAGAACATCACAGTCACAGGAAGTGTGGGCTCAAGAACATCACTGTCTCAGGAAGGGTGGGCTCAAAAATATCACTGTCTCAGGAGGGGTGGGCTCAAGAACATCACTGTCTCAGGAGGGGTGGGCTCAAGAACATCACTGTGACAGGAAGGGTGGGCTCAAGAACATCACTGTCTCAGGATGGGTGGGCTCAAGAACATCACTGTCACAGGAAGGGTGGGCTCAAGAACATCACTGTCACGGTAAGGGTGGGCTCAAGAACATCACTGTCACAGGAAGGGTGGGCTCAAGAACATCACTGTCACAGGAAGGGTGGGCTCAAGAACATCACTGTCTCAGGAATGGTGGGCTCAAGAACATAACAGTCACAGTAAGGGTGGGCACAAGAACATCACTGTCTCAGGAAGAGTGGGCTCAAAAATATCACTGTCTCAGGAGGGGTGGACTCAAGAACATCACTGTCTCAGGAGGGGTGGGCTCAAGAACATCACTGTGACAGGAAGGGTGGGCTCAAGAACATCACTGTCTCAGGAGGGGTGGGCTCAAGAACATCACTGTCTCAGGAGGGGTGGGCTCAAGAACATCACTGTGACAGGAAGGGTGGGCTCAAGAACATCACTGTCACAGGAAGGGTGGGCTCAAGAACATCACTGTCACAGGGGGAGTGGGTGCAAGAACATCACTGTCACAGGAATGGTGGGCACAAGAACATCACTGTCACAGGAAGGGTGGGCTCAAGAACATCACTGTCTCAGGAATGGTGGGCTCAAGAACATCACAGTCACAGGAAGGGTGGGCTCAAGAACATCACTGTCTCAGGAGGGGTGGGCTCAAGAACATCACTGTCACAGGAAGGGTGGGCTCAAAAATCTCACTGTCACAGGAGGGGTGGGCATAAGAACATCACTGTCTCAGGAGGGGTGGGCTCAAGAACATCACTGTGACAGGAAGGGTGGGCTCAAGAACATCACTGTCTCAGGATGGGTGGGCTCAAGAACATCACTGTCACAGGAAGGGTGGGCTCAAGAACATCACTGTCACAGGAGGGGTGGGCTCAAGAACATCACTGTCTCAGGAAGGGTGGGCTCAAGAACATCACTGTCTCAGAAAGGGTGGGCTCAAGAACATCACTGTCACAAGAAGGGTGGTCTCAAGAATATCACTGTCACAGGAAGGGTGGGCTCAAGAACATCACTGTCACGGGAAGGGTGGGCTCAAGAACATCACTGTCACAGGAAGGGTGGGCTAGAGAACATCACTGTCACAGCAAGGGTGGGCGCAAGAACATCACTGTCACAGGAAGGGTGGGCCCAAGAACATCACTGTCACAGGAAGGGTGGGCTCAAGAACATCACTGTCTCAGGAATGGTGGGCTCAAGAACATCACAGTCACAGTAAGGGTGGGCACAAGAACATCACTGTCTCAGGAAGGGTGGGCTCAAAAATATCAATGTCTCAGGAGGGGTGGACTCAAGAACATCACTGTCTCGGGAGGGGTGGGCTCAAGAACATCACTGTGACAGGAAGGGTGGGCTCAAGCACATCACTGTCTCAGGAGGGGTGGTCTCAAGAACATCACTGTCTCAGGAGTGGTTGGCTCAAGAACATCACTGTGACAGGAAGGGTGGGCTCAAGAACATCACTGTCACAGGAGGGGCGGGCTCAAGAACATCACTGTCTCAGGAAGGGTGGGCTCAAGAACATCACTGTCACGGGAAGGGTTGCATCAAGAACACCACTGTCTCAGGAGGGTTGGGATCAATAACATCACTGTCACAGGAAGGGTGTGCTCAAGAACATCACTGTCACAGGAGGGGTGGGCTCAAAAACATCACTGTCACAGGAAGGGTGGGCTCAAGAACATCCCTGTCACAGTAGGGGTGGGCTCAAGAACATCACTGTCTCAGGAAGGGTGGGCTAAAGAACATCACTGTCTCAGGAAGGGTGGGCTCAAGAACATCACTGTCACAGGAAGGGTGGGCTCAAGAACATCACTGTCTCAGGAATGTGGGCTCAAGAACATCACTGTCACAGGAGGGGTGGGCTCAAGAACATCACTGTCTCAGGAAGGGTGGGCTGAAGACCATCACTGCCTCAGGAAGGGTGGGCTCAAAACATCACTGTCACAGGAGGGGTGGGCTCAAGAACATCACTGTCTCAGGAAGGGTGGGCTCAAGAACATCACTGTCTTTGGAAGGGTTAGCTCAAGAACATCACTGTCACAAGAAGGGTGGTCTCAAGAACATCACTGTCACAAGAAGGGTGGTCTCAAGAACGTCAATGTCACAGGAAGGGTGGGATCAAGAACATCACTGTCATGGGAAGGGTGGGCTCAAGAACATCACTGTCACAGGAAGGGTGGGCTCAAAAACATCACTGTCACAGGAGGAGTGGGCACAAGAACATCACTGTCACAGGAATGGTGGGCCCAAGAACATCACTGTCACAGGAAGGGTGGGCTCAAGAACATCACTGTCTCAGGAATGGTGGGCTCAAGAACATCACAGTCACAGGAAGGGTGGGCTCAAGATCATCACTGTTTCAGGAAGGGTGGGCACAAAAATATCACTGTCTCAAGAGGGTTGGGCTCAAGAACATCACTGTCTCATGAGGGGTGGGCTCAAGAACATCACTGTGACAGGAAGGGTGGGCTCAAGAACATCACTGTCACAGGAAGGGTGGGCTCAAGAACATCGCTGTCTCAGGAGGGGTGGGCTCAAGAACATCACTGTCACAGGAAGGGTGGGCTCAAGAACATCACTGTCACAGGAGGGGTGGGCTAAAGAACATCACTGTCTCAGGAAGGGTGGGCTCAAGAACATCACTGTCACAGGAAGGGTGGGCTCAAGAACATCACTGTCTCAGGAATGTGGGCTCAAGAACATCACTGTCACAGGAGGGGTGGGCTCAAGAACATCACTGTCTCAGGAAGGGTGGGCTGAAGACCATCACTGTCTCAGGAAGGGTGGGCTCAAAACATCACTGTCACAGGAGGGGTGGGCTCAAGAACATCACTGTCTCAGGAAGGGTGGGCTCAAGAACATCACTGTCTTTGGAAGGGTTAGCTCAAGAACATCACTGTCACAAGAAGGGTGGTCTCAAGAACATCACTGTCACAAGAAGGGTGGTCTCAAGAACGTCAATGTCACAGGAAGGGTGGGATCAAGAACATCACTGTCATGGGAAGGGTGGGCTCAAGAACATCACTGTCACAGGAAGGGTGGGCTCAAAAACATCACTGTCACAGGAGGAGTGGGCACAAGAACATCACTGTCACAGGAATGGTGGGCCCAAGAACATCACTGTCACAGGAAGGGTGGGCTCAAGAACATCACTGTCTCAGGAATGGTGGGCTCAAGAACATCACAGTCACAGGAAGGGTGGGCTCAAGATCATCACTGTTTCAGGAAGGGTGGGCACAAAAATATCACTGTCTCAAGAGGGGTGGGCTCAAGAACATCACTGTCTCATGAGGGGTGGGCTCAAGAACATCACTGTGACAGGAAGGGTGGGCTCAAGAACATCACTGTCACAGGAAGGGTGGGCTCAAGAACATCGCTGTCTCAGGAGGGGTGGGCTCAAGAACATCACTGTCACAGGAAGGGTGGGCTCAAGAACATCACTGTCACAGGAGGGGTGGGCTCAAGAACATCACTGTCTCAGGAAGGGTGGGCTCAAGAACATCACTGTCTCAGAAAGGGTGGGCTCAAGAACATCACTGTCACAAGAAGGGTGGTCTCAAGAACATCACTGTCACAAGAAGGGTGAGCTCAAGAACATCACTGTCACGGGAAGGGTGGGCTCAAGAACATCACTGTCACAGGAAGGGTGGGCTCAAGAACATCACTGTCACAGCAAGGGTGGGCACAAGAATATCACTGTCACAGGAAGGGTGGGCCCAAGAACATCACTGTCACAGGAAGGGTGGGCTCAAAAATATCACTGTCTCAGGAGGGGTGGACTCAAGAACATCACTGTCTCAGGAGGGGTGGGCTCAAGAACATCACTGTGACAGGAAGGGTGGGCTCAAGAACATCAATGTCTCAGGAGGGGTGGTTTCAAGAACATAACTGTCTCAGGAGGGGTGGGCTCAAGAATATCACTGTGACAGGAAGGGTGGGCTCAAGAACATCACTGTCTCAGGAGGGGTGGGCTCAAGAACATCACTGTCTCTGAGTGGTGGGCTCAAGAGCATCACTGTCTCAGGAGGTTGGGCTCAAGAACATCACTGTCTCAGGAAGGGTGGGCTCAAGAACATCACTGTCACAGGAAGGGTGGGCTCAAGATCATCACTGTCTCAGGAAGGGTGGGCACAAAAATATCACTGTCTCAGGAGGGGTGGGCTCAAGAACATCACTGTCTCATGAGGGGTGGGCTCAAGAACATCACTGTGACAGGAAGGGTGGGCTCAAGATCATCACTGTCACAGGAAGGGTGGGCTCAAAAAATCTCACTGTCACAGGAGGGGTGGGCTCAAGAACATCGCTGTCTCAGGAGGGGTGGGCTCAAGAACATCACTGTGACAGGAAGGGTGGGCTCAAGAACATCACTGTCACAGGAGGGGTGGGCTCAAGAACATCACTGTCACAGGAAGGGTGGGCTCAAGAACATCACTGTCTCAGGAATGGTGGGCTCAAGAACATCACTGTCTCAGAAAGGGTGGGCTCAAGAACATCACTGTCACAAGAAGGGTGGTCTCAAGAACATCACTGTCACAAGAAGGGTGGGCTCAAGAACATCACTGTCTCAGGAAGGGTGGGCTCAAGAACATCACTGTCTCAGAAAGGGTGGGCTCAAGAACATCACTGTCACAGCAAGGGTGGGCGCAAGAACATCACTTTCACAGGAAGGGTGGGCCCAAGAACATCACTGTCACAGGAAGGGTGGGCTCAAAAATATCACTGTCTCAGGAGGGGTGGACTCAAGAACATCACTGTCTCAGGCGGGGTGGGCTACAGAACATCACTGTGACAGGAAGGGTGGGCTCAAGAACATCACTGTCTCAGGAGGGGTGGGCTCAAGAACATCACTGTCTCAGGAGGGGTGGGCTCAAGAACATCACTGTGACAGGAAGGGTGGGCTCAAGAACATCACTGTCTCTGAGTGGTGGGCTCAAGAGCACCACTGTCTCAGGAGGTTGGGCTCAAGAACATCACTGTCTCAGGAAGGGTGGGCTCAAGAACATCACTGTCACAAGAAGGGTGGGCTCAAGAACATCACTGTCACGGGAAGGGTGGGCTCAAGAACATCACTGTCACAGGAAGGGTGGGCTCAAGAACATCACTGTCACAGCAAGGGTGGGCGCAAGAACAGCACAGTCACAGTAAGGGTGGGCACAAGAACATCACTGTCTCAGAAAGGGTGCACTCAAAAATATCACTGTCTCGGGAGGGGTGGACTCAAGAACATCACTGTGACAGGAAGGGTGGGCTCAAAAATATCACTGTCTCAGGAGGGGTGGGCTCAAGAACATCACTGTGACAAGAAAGGTGGTCTCAAAAACATCACTGTCACAGGAAGGGTGGGCTCAAGAACATCACTGTCACAGGAGGGGTGGGCTCAAGAACATCACTGTCACAGGAAGGGTGGGCTCAAAAACATCACTGTCACAGGAGGAGTGGGCACAAGAACATCACTGTCACAGGAATGGTGGGCCCAAGAACATCACTGTCACAGGAAGGGTGGGCTCAAGAACATCACTGTCTCAGGAATGGTGGGCTCAAGAACATCACAGTCACAGGAAGGGTGGGCTCAAGATCATCACTGTTTCAGGAAGGGTGGGCACAAAAATATCACTGTCTCAAGAGGGGTGGGCTCAAGAACATCACTGTCTCATGAGGGGTGGGCTCAAGAACATCACTGTGACAGGAAGGGTGGGCTCAAGAACATCACTGTCACAGGAAGGGTGGGCTCAAGAACATCGCTGTCTCAGGAGGGGTGGGCTCAAGAACATCACTGTCACAGGAAGGGTGGGCTCAAGAACATCACTGTCACAGGAGGGGTGGGCTCAAGAACATCACTGTCTCAGGAAGGGTGGGCTCAAGAACATCACTGTCTCAGAAAGGGTGGGCTCAAGAACATCACTGTCACAAGAAGGGTGGTCTCAAGAACATCACTGTCACAAGAAGGGTGAGCTCAAGAACATCACTGTCACGGGAAGGGTGGGCTCAAGAACATCACTGTCACAGGAAGGGTGGGCTCAAGAACATCACTGTCACAGCAAGGGTGGGCACAAGAACATCACTGTCACAGGAAGGGTGGGCTCAAGAACATCACTGTCTCAGAAAGGGTGGGCTCAAGAACATCACTGTCACAAGAAGGGTGGTCTCAAGAACATCACTGTCACAAGAAGGGTGAGCTCAAGAACATCACTGTCACGGGAAGGGTGGGCTCAAGAACATCACTGTCACAGGAAGGGTGGGCTCAAGAACATCACTGTCACAGCAAGGGTGGGCACAAGAACATCACTGTCACAGGAAGGGTGGGCCCAAGAACATCACTGTCACAGGAAGGGTGGGCTCAAGAACATCAATGTCTCAGGAGGGGTGGTTTCAAGAACATAACTGTCTCAGGAGGGGTGGGCTCAAGAACATCACTGTGACAGGAAGGGTGGGCTCAAGAACATCACTGTCTCAGGAGGGGTGGGCTCAAGAACATCACTGTCTCTGAGTGGTGGGCTCAAGAGCATCACTGTCTCAGGAGGTTGGGCTCAAGAACATCACTGTCTCAGGAAGGGTGGGCTCAAGAACATCACTGTCACAGGAAGGGTGGGCTCAAGATCATCACTGTCTCAGGAAGGGTGGGCACAAAAATATCACTGTCTCAGGAGGGGTGGGCTCAAGAACATCACTGTCTCATGAGGGGTGGGCTCAAGAACATCACTGTGACAGGAAGGGTGGGCTCAAGATCATCACTGTCACAGGAAGGGTGGGCTCAAAAAATCTCACTGTCACAGGAGGGGTGGGCTCAAGAACATCGCTGTCTCAGGAGGGGTGGGCTCAAGAACATCACTGTGACAGGAAGGGTGGGCTCAAGAACATCACTGTCTCAGGAGGGGTGGGCTCAAGAACATCACTGTCACAGGAAGGGTGGGCTCAAGAACATCACTGTCTCAGGAATGGTGGGCTCAAGAACATCACTGTCTCAGAAAGGGTGGGCTCAAGAACATCATTGTCACAAGAAGGGTGGTCTCAAGAACATCACTGTCACAAGAAGGGTGGGCTCAAGAACATCACTGTCACGGGAAGGGTGGGCTCAAGAACATCACTGTCACAGGAAGGGTGGGCTCAAGAACATCACTGTCACAGCAAGGGTGGGCGCAAGAACATCACTTTCACAGGAAGGGTGGGCCCAAGAACATCACTGTCACAGGAAGGGTGGGCTCAAGAACATCACTGTCTCAGGCGGGGTGGGCTACAGAACATCACTGTGACAGGAAGGGTGGCCTCAAGAACATCACTGTCTCAGGAGGGGTGGGCTCAAGAACATCACTGTCTCAGGAGGGGTGGGCTCAAGAACATCACTGTGACAGGAAGGGTGGGCTCAAGAACATCACTGTCTCTGAGTGGTGGGCTCAAGAGCACCACTGTCTCAGGAGGTTGGGCTCAAGAACATCACTGTCTCAGGAAGGGTGGGCTCAAGAACATCACTGTCACAAGAAGGGTGGGCTCAAGAACATCACTGTCACGGGAAGGGTGGGCTCAAGAACATCACTGTCACAGGAAGGGTGGGCTCAAGAACATCACTGTCACAGCAAGGGTGGGCGCAAGAACAGCACAGTCACAGTAAGGGTGGGCACAAGAACATCACTGTCTCAGAAAGGGTGCACTCAAAAATATCACTGTCTCGGGAGGGGTGGACTCAAGAACATCACTGTGACAGGAAGGGTGGGCTCAAAAATATCACTGTCTCAGGAGGGGTGGGCTCAAGAACATCACTGTGACAAGAAGGGTGGTCTCAAGAACATCACTGTCACAGGAAGGGTGGGCTCAAGAACATCACTGTCACAGGAGGGGTGGGCTCAAGAACATCACTGTCACAGGATGGGTGTGCTCAAGAACATCAATGTCTCAGGAAAGGTGGGCTCAAGAACATCACCATCACAGGAGGGATAGGCTCAAGAACATCACTGTCACAGGAAGGTTGGGTTAAAGAACACAACTGCCACAGGAAGGGTTGGCTCAAGAACAACACTGTCTCAGGAGGTGTGGGCTCAAGAACATCACTGTCACAAGAAGGGTGTGCTCAAGAACATCACTGTCTCAGGAAGGGTGGGCTCAAGAACATCACTGTCTCAGGAAGGGTGGGCTCAAGAACTTCCCTGACTCAGGAAGGGTGGGCTCAAGAACATCACTGTCACAGGAAGGGTGGGCTCAAGAACATCACTGTCACAGGAAGGGTGGGCTCAAGAACAACACTGTCTCAGGAAGGGTGGGCTCAAGAACATCACTTTCACAGGATGGGTGTGCTCAAGAACATCAATGTCTCAGGAAAGGTTGGCTCAAGAAAATCACCATCACAGGAGGTGTGGGCTCAAGAACATCACTGTCACAGGAAGGGTGGGTTAAAGAACACAACTGTCACAGGAAGGGATGGCTCAGTAACACCACTGTCTCAGGAGGGGTGGGCTCAAGAACATCACTGTCTCAGGAAGGGTGGGCTCAAGATCATCACTGTCACAGGAGGGGTGGGTTCAAGAACATCACTGTCTTTGGAAGGGTGGGCTCAAGAACATCACTGTCAGAGTAAGGGTGGGCTCAAGAACACCACTGTCACAGGAGGGGTGGGCTAAAGAACATCACTGTCTCAGGAATGGTGGGCTCAAGAACATCACTGTCACAGGAAGGGTGGGCTCAAGAACATCACTTTCTCATGAAGGGTGGGCTCAAGAACATCACTGTCTCAGGAGTGGAGGGCTCAAGAACATCACTGTCACCGGAGGGGCGGGCTCAAGAACATCACTGTCTCAGGAAGGGTGGGCTCAAGAACATCACTGTCACAAGAAGGGTGGGCTCAAGAACATCACTGTCACAGGAGGGGTGGGCTCAAGAACATCACTGTCTCAGGAGGGTGGGCTCAAGAACATCACGGTCACAGGAGGGGTGGTCTCAAGAACATCACTGTCTCAGGAAGGGTGGGCTAAAGAACATCACTGTCTCAGGAAGGGTGGGCTCAAGAACATCACTGTCACAGGAAGGGTGGGCTCAAGAACATCACTGTCTCAGGAAGGGTGGGCTCAAGAACATCACTTTCACAGGATGGGTGGGCTCAAGAACATCAATGTCTCAGGAAAGGTGGGCTCAAGAACATCACCATCACTGGAGGGGTGGGCTCAAGAACAACACTGTCACAGGAAGGGTGGGCTCAAGAACATCACTGTCACAGGAAGGGTGGGCTCAAGAACATCACTGTCTCAGGAAGAGTGGACTCAAGAACATCACTGTCTCATGAGGGGTGGGCTCAAGATCATCATTGTCACAGGAGGGGTGGGCTCAAGAACATCACTGTCTCGGGAAGGGTGGGCTCAAGAACATCACTGTCAGAGTAAGGGTGGGCTCAAGAACATCCCTGTCACAGGAGGGGTGGGCTAAAGAACATCACTGTCTCAGGAAGGGTGGGCTCAAGAACATCACTGTCACAGGAAGGGTGGGCTCAAGAACATCACTGTCATAGGAAGGGTGGGCTCAAGAACATCACTGTCTGATGAAGGGTGGGCTCAAGAACATCACTGTATCAGGAGTGGTGGGCTCAAGAACGTCACAGTCTCAGGAGGGGTGGACTCAATAACATCACTGTCTCAGGAGGTTGGGCTCAAGAACATCACTGTCACAGGAAGGGTTGGCTCAAGAACATCACTGTCTCAGGACGTGTGGGCTCAAGAACATCACTGTCACTGGAGGGGTGGGCTCAAGAACATCACTGTCTCAGGAGGTTGGGCTCAAGAACATCACTGTCACAGGAAGGGTGGGCTCAAGAACATCACTGTCTCATGAAGGGTGGGCTCAAGAACATCACTGTCTCAGGAGTGGTGGGCTCAAGAACATCACTGTCTCATGAGGGGTGGGCTCAAGAGCATCACTGTCTCAGGAGGTTGGGCTCAAGAACACCACTGTCACAGGAAGGGTGGGCTCAAGAACATCACTGTCTCAGGACGTGTGGGCTCAAGAACATCACTTTGACAGGAAGGGTGGGCTCAAGAACGTCACTGTCTCATGAGGGGTGTGCTCAAAAACATCACTGTCTCAGGAGGGGTGGGCTCAAGAACATCACTGACTCAGGAAGGGTGGGCTCAAGAACATCACTGTCACAGGAAGGGTTGGCTCAAGAACATCACTGTCACAGTAAGGGTGGGCTCAAGAACATCACTGTCACAGGAGTGGTGGGCTAAAGAATATCACTGTCTCAGGAGTTGTGGGCTCAAGAACATCACTGTCTCAGGAGGGGTGGGCTCAAGAACATCACTGTCTCTGAGGGGTGGGCCCAAGAGCATCACTGTCTCAGGAGGTTCGGCTCAAGAACATCACTGTCACAGGAAGGGTGGGCTCAAGTACATCACTGTCTCAGGACATGTGGGCTCAAGAACATCACTTTCACGGGAAGGGTAGGCTCAAGAATGTCACTGTCTCATGAGGGGTGTGCTAAAGAACATCATTGTCTCAGGAGGGGTGGGCTCAAGAACATCACTGTCTCTGAGGGGTGTGCTCAAGAACATCAATGTCTCAGGAAAGGTGTGCTCAAGAACATCACCATCACAGGAGGGATGGGCTCAAGAACATCACTGTCACAGGAAGGGTGGGCTAAAGAACACAACTGTCACAGGAAGGGTGGGCTCAAGAACATCACTGTCACAGGAAGGGTGGGCTCAAGAACATCACTGTCTCAGGAAGAGTGGACTCAAGAACATCACTGTCTCATGAGGGGTGGGCTCAAGATCATCATTGTCACAGGAGGGGTGGGCTCAAGAACATCACTGTCTCGGGAAGGGTGGGCTCAAGAACATCACTGTCAGAGTAAGGGTGGGCTCAAGAACATCACTGTCACAGGAGGGGTGGGCTAAAGAACATCACTGTCTCAGGAAGGGTGGGCTCAAGAACATCACTGTCACAGGAAGGGTGGGCTCAAGAACATCACTGTCATAGGAAGGGTGGGCTCAAGAACATCACTGTCTGATGAAGGGTGGGCTCAAGAACATCACTGTATCAGGAGTGGTGGGCTCAAGAACGTCACAGTCTCAGGAGGGGTGGACTCAATAACATCACTGTCTCAGGAGGTTGGGCTCAAGAACATCACTGTCACAGGAAGGGTTGGCTCAAGAACATCACTGTCTCAGGACGTGTGGGCTCAAGAACATCACTGTCACTGGAGGGGTGGGCTCAAGAACATCACTGTCTCAGGAGGTTGGGCTCAAGAACATCACTGTCACAGGAAGGGTGGGCTCAAGAACATCACTGTCTCATGAAGGGTGGGCTCAAGAACATCACTGTCTCAGGAGTGGTGGGCTCAAGAACATCACTGTCTCATGAGGGGTGGGCTCAAGAGCATCACTGTCTCAGGAGGTTGGGCTCAAGAACACCACTGTCACAGGAAGGGTGGGCTCAAGAACATCACTGTCTCAGGACGTGTGGGCTCAAGAACATCACTTTGACAGGAAGGGTGGGCTCAAGAACGTCACTGTCTCATGAGGGGTGTGCTCAAAAACATCACTGTCTCAGGAGGGGTGGGCTCAAGAACATCACTGACTCAGGAAGGGTGGGCTCAAGAACATCACTGTCACAGGAAGGGTTGGCTCAAGAACATCACTGTCACAGTAAGGGTGGGCTCAAGAACATCACTGTCACAGGAGTGGTGGGCTAAAGAATATCACTGTCTCAGGAGTTGTGGGCTCAAGAACATCACTGTCTCAGGAGGGGTGGGCTCAAGAACATCACTGTCTCTGAGGGGTGGGCCCAAGAGCATCACTGTCTCAGGAGGTTCGGCTCAAGAACATCACTGTCACAGGAAGGGTGGGCTCAAGTACATCACTGTCTCAGGACATGTGGGCTCAAGAACATCACTTTCACGGGAAGGGTAGGCTCAAGAATGTCACTGTCTCATGAGGGGTGTGCTAAAGAACATCATTGTCTCAGGAGGGGTGGGCTCAAGAACATCACTGTCTCTGAGGGGTGTGCTCAAGAACATCAATGTCTCAGGAAAGGTGTGCTCAAGAACATCACCATCACAGGAGGGATGGGCTCAAGAACATCACTGTCACAGGAAGGGTGGGCTAAAGAACACAACTGTCACAGGAAGGGTTGGCTCAAGAACACCACTGTCTCAGGAAGGGTGGGCTCAAGAACATCACTGTCACAGGAAGGGTGTGCTCAAGAACATCACTGTCTCAGGAAGGGTAGGCTCAAGAACATCACTGTCTCAGGAAGGGTGGGCTCAAGAACATCACTGTCACAGGAAGGGTGGGCTCAGGAACATAACTGCCTCGGGAAGGGTGGGCTCAAGAACATCACTGTCTCAGGAGGGGTGGGCTCAAGAACATCACCGTCTCTGAGGGGTGGGCTCAAGAGCATCACTGTCTCAGGAGGTTGGGCTCAAGAACATCACTGTCACAGGAAGGGTGGGCTCAAGTACATCACTGTCTCATGAGGGGTGGGCTCAAGAACATCACTGTCTCAGGAGTGGTGTGCTCAAGAACATCACTGTCTCAGGAGGGTTGGGCTCAAGAACATCACTGACTCAGGAAGGGTGGGCTCAAGAACATCACTGTCACAGGAGGGGTGGGCTCAAGAACATCACTGTCACAGTAAGGGTGGGCTCAAGAACATCACTGTCACAGGAGGGTTGGGCTCAAGAACATCACTGTCTCAGGAAGGGTGGGCTCAAGAACATCACCGTCTCAAGAAGGGTTTGCTCAAGAACATCACTGTCACAGGAAGGGTGGGCTCAAGAACATCACTGTCTCAGGAAGGGTGGGCTCAAGAACATCACTGTCTCATGAGGGGTGGGCTCAAGAACATCACTGTCACAGGAGGGGTGGGCTCAAGAACATCACTGTCAAAGGAAGGGTGGGCTCAAGAACATCACTGTCTCAGGAAGGGTTTGCTCAAGAACATCACTGTCACAGGAAGGGTGGGCTCATAGCAGGTTTCTATGGTACCTTATCAGCATAGCAGGTATCTACGGTACCTCATAAGCATAGCAGGTATCTACGGTACCTCATAAGCATAGCAGGTATCTATGGTACCTTATCAGCATAGCAGTTATCTATTGTACATCACAGCATAGTAGGCACTTGTGCAATAATCACTTTCCTTTCAACAGTCTTCCAACGACCTCTCACCACCACCAACTGAAGTCCCATCATCGGATCCCCATTCTCCCAGCATAGGGCAACCTGTCATCAACATCTGGCTCTGAGGAGCATTCCTCAGAGACGAGGTCTATGTCACGACTCCCACCGAAGGTGGCTCCAATGCCTGTTCGGGTGGTGCTCTGTGGTCGTCGTCGCCGGTCTACTAGCCGCCACCGATCCCTTTTTCCTGCCTGTTCGGGCGGTGCTCGGCGGTCGTCGTCGCCGGTCTACTAGCCGCCACCGATCCCTTTTTCCTGCCTGTTCGGGCGGTGCTCGGCGGTCGTCGTCGCCGGGCTACTAGCCGCCACCGATCCCTTTTTCCTGCCTGTTCGGGCGGTGCTCTGCGGTCGTCGTCGCCGGGCTACTAGCCACCACCGATCCCTTTTTCCTGCCTGTTCGGGCGGTGCTCGGCGGTCGTCGTCGCCGGGCAACTAGCCGCCACCGATCCCTTTTTCCTGCCTGTTCGGGCGGTGCTCGGCGGTCGTCGTCGCCGGGCTACTAGCCGCCACCGATCCCTTTTTCCTTTTCTGTTAGTTTAGTGTTATTAGTTGCACCTGTTCCTTTTGTGTTTCTTGATTTTTGTTCTATTTAACACTGTTAGGCCTCTTAGGTTTGTGCGGGATTATTTGTGTTCTCTGTCGGTTGTGGATGTGTTTTTATTGTTCTCCAGATCGTTTGCCCTGTGTTTGAGCTGGTCAGTGTTTATGCGCCCTGTATTTGGCGTGACCGTTTTGTGCCAGAGAAATAAATCTACAAATCACTGAACCCTCTGCTCTCTGCGCCTGACTCCTACCCACCCCTCCTAGTAACCTGTAACAGCCAAACTATTCAATAAATTCCATATTGTAATCTGTCTCTGCTGTCATTCAGTTAAGCATGCACTCGGTTGAATTGTCTATTACTTATAATTCATGGGAAAAGATTACATTTTGTGGCAAGCTGTGACATACTGTGCTGCCAACTCCCTCTCTCTCTCCCTCACTCTCTCTCTCTCTCTCTCTCTCTCTCTCTCTCTCTCTCTCGCTCTCTCTCTCTGTAGAGGAAGCAGGAAGCTGTCAGGAATGTCAGAGGGGGAATTGCTGAGTATCCCAGTGGTTGACAATGCCAGGAAGAAGCGTCAGAGGAACCCTCGCGATGAGAAACTCACCTCTATACCAGACAGCTTATTCTTCAAACACCTGAACACAGGAGACAAGCACACCACGTGGACCCACTGCAGGGGGTTAGTACACACACAAACACACACACACAAACACATTGGGGCTGGGCAAGATGGCCAAAATATATCACAATATTTTTCTTATTTTTTGGCAGTATTGTGGTATTTTACGGTATGTAAATGTTCTGAATATTAAAAGTTCTAAATATGTTTAATGAGTAGTGACTGACCTTAGAATGGCAACATATTCATTCTAAGGGATTTTACAGTTTTTCATGATTGATAAGACACTTTTAATGAAACTGGGGTCCACTTGATCTCCATCATAACCTAATGAGCACAACAGTATTATATTTTGCAAAACTGTAAGTCACTTCTCATTGCTTTCATACACACATTTTAGCAAAACAGTAAATACAACTCTCTAACAAATAAGCCATTTGTTTCTGGATATTCATGATCTTGAGTGACATTGTTTCTGCATTGGTCATCTTCTGTAAAAATCATTTTAGGAAAAAATAATTAAGCCCATGCTGTGATATTATGTTTGCTTGCCTTTTATGGAGCATACTAATTTATAATTAAAGTATCAACAAATGGCACAGACATTGCTAGGGGTATATTGATAGTTGATTTGTGTCATGTATTTCATGTTTTGATGGAGGATGTTGATTTGTGTCATGTATTTCATGTTATGATGGAGGTAGTTGATTTGTGTCATGTATTTCATGTTTTGATGGAGGATGTTGATATGTGTCATGTATTTCATGTTTTGATGGGGGTAGTTGATTTGTGTCATCTATATCGTGTTTTGATGGGGGTAGTTGATTTGTGTCATGTATTTCATGTTTTGATGGAGGATGTTGATTTGTGTCATGTATTTCATGTTTTGATGGAGGGAGTTGATTTGTGTCATGTCTTTCATGTTTTGATGGAGGTAGTTGATTTGTGTCATGTATTTCATGTTTTGATGGAGGATGTTGATTTGTGTCATGTATTTCATGTTTTGATGGAGGGAGTTGATTTGTGTCATGTATTTCATGTTTTGATGGAGGATGTTGATTTATGTCATGTATATCATGTTTTGGTGGAGGATGTTGATTTGTGTCATGTATTTCATGTTTTGATGGAGGATGTTGATTTATGTCATGTATATCATGTTTTGGTGGAGGATGTTGATTTGTGTCATGTATTTCATGTTTTGATGGAGGATGTTGATTTGTGTCATGTATTTCATGTTTTGATGGAGGGAGTTGATTTGTGTCATGTATTTCATGTTTTGATGGAGGATGTTGATTTGTGTCATGTATTTCATGTTTTGATGGAGGATGTTGATTTGTGTCATGTATTTCATGTTTTGATGGAGGGAGTTGATTTGTGTCATGTATTTCATGTTTTGATGGAGGATGTTGATATGTGTCATGTATTTCATGTTTTGATGGGGGTAGTTGATTTGTGTCATGTATTTCATGTTTTGATGGAGGATGTTGATTTATGTCATGTATGTCATGTTTTGGTGGAGGATGTTGATTTGTGTCATGTATTTCATGTTTTGATGGAGGATGTTGATTTATGTCATGTATATCATGTTTTGGTGGAGGATGTTGATTTGTGTCATGTATTTCATGTTTTGATGGAGGATGTTGATTTGTGTCATGTATTCCATGTTTTGATGGAGGATGTTGATTTGTGTCATGTATTTCATGTTTTGATGGAGGATGTTGATTTGTGTCATGTATTTCATGTTTTGATGGAGGGAGTTGATTTGTGTCATGTATTTCATGTTTTGATGGAGGATGTTGATATGTGTCATGTATTTCATGTTTTGATGGAGGATGTTGATTTGTGTCATGTATTTCATGTTTTGATGGAGGGAGTTGATTTGTGTCATGTATTTCATGTTTTGATGGAGGATGTTGATTTGTGTCATGTATTCCATGTTTTGATGGAGGATGTTGATTTGTGTCATGTATTTCATGTTTTGATGGAGGATGTTGATTTGTGTCATGTATTTCATGTTTTGATGGAGGGAGTTGATTTGTGTCATGTATTTCATGTTTTGATGGAGGATGTTGATTTGTGTCATGTATTTCATGTTTTGATGGAGGGAGTTGATTTGTGTCATGTATTTCATGTTTTGATGGAGGTAGTTGATTTGTGTCATGTATTTCATGTTTTGATGGAGGTAGTTGATTTGTGTCATGTATTTCATGTTTTGATGGAGGATGTTGTTTTGTGTCATGTATTTCATGTTTTGATGGAGGGAGTTGATTTATGTCATGTATTTCATGTTTTGATGGAGGATGTTCATATGTGTCATGTATATCATGTTTTGATGGGGGTAGTTGCTTTGTCTCATGTATTTCATGTTTTGATGGAGGATGTTGATTTGTGTCATGTATATCATGTTTTGGTGGAGGATGTTGATTTGTGTCATGTATTTCATGTTTTGATGGAGGATGTTGATTTGTGTCATGTATTTCATGTTTTGATGGAGGATGTTGATTTGTGTCATGTATTTCATGTTTTGATGGAGGATGTTGATTTGTGTCATGTATTTCATGTTTTGATGGAGGGAATTGATTTGTGTCATGTATTTCATGTTTTGATGGAGGATGTTGATTTGTGTCATGTATTTCATGTTTTGGTGGAGGATGTTGATTTGTGTCATGTATTTCATGTTTTGGTGGAGGATGTTGATTTGTGTCATGTATTTCATGTTTTGATGGAGGATGTTGATTTGTGTCATGTATTCCATGTTTTGATGGAGGGAGTTGATTTGTGTCATGTATTTCATGTTTTGATGGAGGATGTTGATATGTGTCATGTATTTCATGTTTTGATGGAGGATGTTGATTTGTGTCATGTATTTCATGTTTTGATGGAGGGAGTTGATTTGTGTCATGTATTTCATGTTTTGATGGAGGATGTTCATATGTGTCATGTATATCATGTTTTGATGGGGGTAGTTGCTTTGTCTCATGTATTTCATGTTTTGATGGAGGATGTTGATTTGTGTCATGTATTTCATGTTTTGATAGATGGAATTGATTTGTGTCATGTATTTCATGTTTTGATGGAGGATGTTGATTTGTGTCATGTATTTCATGTTTTGGTGGAGGATGTTGATTTGTGTCATGTATTTCATGTTTTGGTGGAGGATATTGATTTGTGTCATGTATTTCATGTTTTGATGGAGGGAGTTGATTTGTGTCATGTATTTCATGTTGTGATGGAGGATGTTGATATGTGTCATGTATTTCATGTTTTGATGGTGGTAGTTGATTTGTGTCATGTATTTCATGTTTTGATGGAGGATGTTGATTTATGTCATGTATATCATGTTTTGGTGGAGGATGTTGATTTGTGTCATGTATTTCATGTTTTGATGGAGGTAGTTGATTTATGTCATGTATATCATGTTTTGGTGGAGGATGTTGATTTGTGTCATGTATTTCATGTTTTGATGGAGGATGTTGATTTGTGTCATGTATTCCATGTTTTGATGGAGGATGTTGATTTGTGTCATGTATTTCATGTTTTGATGGAGGATGTTGATTTGTGTCATGTATTTCATGTTTTGATGGAGGGAGTTGATTTGTGTCATGTATTTCATGTTTTGATGGAGGATGTTGATGTGTGTCATGTATTTCATGTTTTGATGGAGGATGTTGATTTGTGTCATGTATTTCATGTTTTGATGGAGGGAGTTGATTTGTGTCATGTATTTCATGTTTTGATGGAGGATGTTGATTTGTGTCTTGTATTTCATGTTTTGATGGAGGGAGTTGATTTGTGTCATGTATTTCATGTTTTGATGGAGGATGTTGATTTGTGTCATGTATTTCATGTTTTGATGGAGGGAGTTGATTTGTGTCATGTATTTCATGTTTTGATGGAGGATGTTGATATGTGTCATGTATTTAATGTTTTGATGGGGGTAGTTGATTTGTGTCATGTATATCATGTTTTGATGGGGCAGTTAATTTGTGTCATGTATTTCATGTTTTGATGGAGGATGTTGATTTGTGTCATGTATTTCATGTTTTGATGGAGGGAGTTGATTTGTGTCATGTATTCCATGTTTTGATGGAGGATGTTGATTTGTGTCATGTATTTCATGTTTTGATGGAGGATGTTGATTTGTGTCATGTATTTCATGTTTTGATGGAGGATGTTGATTTGTGTCATGTATTCCATGTTTTGATGGAGGATGTTGATTTGTGTCATGTATTTCATGTTTTGATGGAGGATGTTGATTTGTGTCATGTATTTCATATTTTGACGGAGGGAGTTGATTTGTGTCATGTATTTCATGTTTTGATGGAGGATGTTGATGTGTGTCATGTATTTCCTGTTTTGATGGAGGGAGTTGATTTGTGTCATGTATTTCATGTTTTGATGGAGGATGTTGATATGTGTCATGTATTTCATGTTTTGATGAGGGTAGTTGATTTGTGTCATGTATATCATGTTTTGATGGGGTAGTTAATTTGTGTCATGTATTTCATGTTTTGATGGAGGATGTTGATTTGTGTCATGTATTTCATGTTTTGATGGAGGTAGTTGATTTGTGTCATGTATTTCATGTTTTGATGGGGGATGTTGATTTGTGTCATGTATATCATGTTTTGATGGGGTAGTTAATTTGTGTCATGTATTTCATGTTTTGATGGAGGATGTTGATTTGTGTCATGTATTTCATGTTTTGATGGAGGGAGTTGATTTGTGTCATGTATTTCATGTTTTGATGGAGGATGTTGATTTGTGTCATGTATATCGTGTTTTGATGGGGGTAGTTGATTTGTGTCATGTATTTCATGTTTTGATGGAGGATGTTGATTTGTGTCATGTATTTCATGTTTTGTTGGAGGGAGTTGATTTGTGTCATGTATTTCATGTTTTGATGGAGGATGTTGATATGTGTCATGTATTTCATGTTTTGATGGAGGATGTTGATTTGTGTCATGTATTTCATGTTTTGATGGAGGGAGTTGATTTGTGTCATGTATTTCATGTTTTGATGGAGGATGTTGATTTGTGTCATGTATTCCATGTTTTGATGGAGGATGTTGATTTGTGTCATGTATTTCATGTTTTGATGGAGGATGTTGATTTGTGTCATGTATTTCATGTTTTGATGGAGGGAGTTGATTTGTGTCATGTATTTCATGTTTTGATGGAGGATGTTGATTTGTGTCATGTATTTCATGTTTTGATGGAGGGAGTTGATTTGTGTCATGTATTTCATGTTTTGATGGAGGATGTTGATATGTGTCATGTATTTCATGTTTTGATGGGGGTAGTTGATTTGTGTCATGTATATCGTGTTTTGATGGGGGTAGTTGATTTGTGTCATGTATTTCATGTTTTGATGGAGGATGTTGATTTGTGTCATGTATTTCATGTTTTGATGGAGGGAGTTGATTTGTGTCATGTATTTCATGTTTTGATGGAGGATGTTGATTTGTGTCATGTATTTCATGTTTTGATGGAGGATGTTGATTTGTGTCATGTATTCCATGTTTTGATGGAGGATGTTGATTTGTGTCATGTATTTCATGTTTTGATGGAGGATGTTGATTTGTGTCATGTATTTCATGTTTTGACGGAGGGAGTTGATTTGTGTCATGTATTTCATGTTTTGATGGAGGATGTTGATTTGTGTCATGTATTTCATGTTTTGATGGAGGTAGTTGATTTGTGTCATGTATTTCATGTTTTGATGGGGGATGTTGATTTGTGTCATGTATATCATGTTTTGATGGGGTAGTTAATTTGTGTCATGTATTTCATGTTTTGATGAAGGATGTTGATTTGTGTCATGTATTTCATGTTTTGATGGAGGTAGTTATTTTGTGTCATGTATTTCATGTTTTGATGGGGGATGTTGATTTGTGTCATGTATATCGTGTTTTGATGGGGGTAGTTGATTTGTGTCATGTATTTCATGTTTTGATGGAGGATGTTGATTTGTGTCATGTATTTCATGTTTTGATGGAGGGAGTTGATTTGTGTCATGTATTTCATGTTTTGATGGAGGATGTTGATTTGTGTCATGTATTCCATGTTTTGATGGAGGATGTTGATTTGTGTCATGTATTTCATGTTTTGATGGAGGATGTTGATTTGTGTCATGTATTTCATGTTTTGATGGAGGGAGTTGATTTGTGTCATGTATTTCATGTTTTGATGGAGGATGTTGATTTGTGTCATGTATTTCATGTTTTGATGGAGGGAGTTGATTTGTGTCATGTATTTCATGTTTTGATGGAGGATGTTGATATGTGTCATGTATTTCATGTTTTGATGGGGGTAGTTGATTTGTGTCATGTATATCGTGTTTTGATGGGGTAGTTGATTTGTGTCATGTATTTCATGTTTTGATGGAGGATGTTGATTTGTGTCATGTATTTCATGTTTTGATGGAGGGAGTTGATTTGTGTCATGTATTTCATGTTTTGATGGAGGATGTTCATATGTGTCATGTATATCATGTTTTGATGGGGGTAGTTGCTTTGTCTCATGTATTTCATGTTTTGATGGAGGATGTTGATTTGTGTCATGTATATCATGTTTTGGTGGAGGATGTTGATTTGTGTCATGTATTTCATGTTTTGATGGAGGATGTTGATTTGTGTCATGTATTCCATGTTTTGATGGAGGATGTTGATTTGTGTCATGTATTTCATGTTTTGATGGAGGATGTTGATTTGTGTCATGTATTTCATGTTTTGATGGAGGGAATTGATTTGTGTCATGTATTTCATGTTTTGATGGAGGATGTTGATTTGTGTCATGTATTTCATGTTTTGGTGGAGGATGTTGATTTGTGTCATGTATTTCATGTTTTGGTGGAGGATGTTGATTTGTGTCATGTATTTCATGTTTTGATGGAGGATGTTGATTTGTGTCATGTATTCCATGTTTTGATGGAGGATGTTGATTTGTGTCATGTATTTCATGTTTTGATGGAGGATGTTGATTTGTGTCATGTATTTCATGTTTTGATGGAGGGAATTGATTTGTGTCATGTATTTCATGTTTTGATGGAGGATGTTGATTTGTGTCATGTATTTCATGTTTTGGTGGAGGATGTTGATTTGTGTCATGTATTTCATGTTTTGGTGGAGGATGTTGATTTGTGTCATGTATTTCATGTTTTGATGGAGGGAGTTGATTTGTGTCATGTATTTCAGTTTTTGATGGAGGATGTTGATATGTGTCATGTATTTCATGTTTTGATGGGGGTAGTTGATTTGTGTCATGTATTTCATGTTTTGATGGAGGATGTTGATTTATGTCATGTATATCATGTTTTGGTGGAGGATGTTGATTTGTGTCATGTATTTCATGTTTTGATGGAGGATGTTGATTTGTGTCATGTATTCCATGTTTTGATGGAGGATGTTGATTTGTGTCATGTATTTCATGTTTTGATGGAGGATGGTGATTTGTGTCATGTATTTCATGTTTTGATGGAGGGAGTTGATTTGTGTCATGTATTTCATGTTTTGATGGAGGATGTTGATTTGTGTCATGTATTTCATGTTTTGATGGAGGGAGTTGATTTGTGTCATGTATTTCATGTTTTGATGGAGGATGTTGATTTGTGTCATGTATTTCATGTTTTGATGGAGGATGTTGATTTGTGTCATGTATTTCATGTTTTGATGGAGGATGTTGATTTATGTCATGTATATCATGTTTTGGTGGAGGATGTTGATTTGTGTCATGTATTTCATGTTTTGATGGAGGTAGTTGATTTATGTCATGTATATCATGTTTTGGTGGAGGATGTTGATTTGTGTCATGTATTTCATGTTTTGATGGAGGATGTTGATTTGTGTCATGTTTTCCATGTTTTGATGGAGGATGTTGATTTGTGTCATGTATTTCATGTTTTGATGGAGGATGTTGATTTGTGTCATGTATTTCATGTTTTGATGGAGGGAGTTCATTTGTGTCATGTATTTCATGTTTTGATGGAGGATGTTGATTTGTGTCATGTATTTCATGTTTTGATGGAGGGAGTTGATTTGTGTCATGTATTTCATGTTTTGATGGAGGGAGTTGATTTGTGTCATGTATTTCATGTTTTGATGGAGGTAGTTGATTTGTGTCATCTATTTCATGTTTTGATGGAGGATGTTGATTTGTGTCATGTATTTCATGTTTTGATGGAGGGAGTTGATTTGTGTCATGTATTTCATGTTTTGATGGAGGATGTTCATATGTGTCATGTATATCATGTTTTGATGGGGGTAGTTGCTTTGTCTCATGTATTTCATGTTTTGATGGAGGATGTTGATTTGTGTCATGTATATCATGTTTTGGTGGAGGATGTTGATTTGTGTCATGTATTTCATGTTTTGATGGAGGTAGTTGATTTATGTCATGTTTATCATGTTTTGGTGGAGGATGTTGATTTGTGTCATGTATTTCATGTTTTGTTGGAGGATGTTGATTTGTGTCATGTATTTCATGTTTTGATGGAGGATGTTGATTTGTGTCATGTATTTCATGTTTTGATGGAGGGAGTTGATTTGTGTCATGTATTTCATGTTTTGATGGAGGATGTTGATATGTGTCATGTATTTCATGTTTTGATGGAGGATGTTGATTTGTGTCATGTATTCCATGTTTTGATGGAGGATGTTGATTTGTGTCATGTATTTCATGTTTTGATGGAGGATGTTGATTTGTGTCATGTATATCCTGTTTTGATGGAGGGAGTTGATTTGTGTCATGTATTTCATGTTTTGATGGAGGATGTTGATTTGTGTCATGTATTTCATATTTTGATGGAGGGAGTTGATTTGTGTCATGTATTTCATGTTTTGATGGAGGATGTTGATATGTGTCATGTATTTCATGTTTTGATGGGGGTAGTTGATTTGTGTCATGTATATCATGTTTTGATGGGGTAGTTATTTGTGTCATGTATTTCATGTTTTGATGGAGGATGTTGATTTGTGTCATGTATTTCATGTTTTGATCGGGGTAGTTGATTTGTGTCATGTATATCATGTTTTGATGGGGTAGTTAATTTGTGTCATGTATTTCATGTTTTGATGGAGGATGTTGATTTGTGTCATGTATTTCATGTTTTGATGGAGGGAGTTGATTTGTGTCATGTATTCCATGTTTTGATGGAGGATGTTGATTTGTGTCATGTATTTCATGTTTTGATGGAGGATGTTGATTTGTGTCATGTATTTCATGTTTTGATGGAGGATGTTGATTTGTGTCATGTATTCCATGTTTTGATGGAGGATGTTGATTTGTGTCATGTATTTCATGTTTTGATGGAGGATGTTGATTTGTGTCATGTATTTCATGTTTTGACGGAGGGAGTTGATTTGTGTCATGTATTTCATGTTTTGATGGAGGATGTTGATGTGCGTCATGTATTTCATGTTTTGATGGAGGGAGTTGATTTGTGTCATGTATTTCATGTTTTGATGGAGGATGTTGATATGTGTCATGTATTTCATGTTTTGATGAGGGTAGTTGATTTGTGTCATGTATATCATGTTTTGATGGGGTAGTTAATTTGTGTCATGTATTTCATGTTTTGATGGAGGATGTTGATTTGTGTCATGTATTTCATGTTTTGATGGAGGTAGTTGATTTGTGTCATGTATTTCATGTTTTGATGGGGGTAGTTGATTTATGTCATGTATATCATGTTTTGATGGGGTAGTTAATTTGTGTCATGTATTTCATGTTTTGATGGAGGATGTTGATTTGTGTCATGTATTTCATGTTTTGATGGAGGGAGTTGATTTGTGTCATGTATTTCATGTTTTGATGGAGGTAGTTGATTTGTGTCATGTATTTCATGTTTTGATGGAGGATGTTGATTTGTGTTATGTATTTCATGTTTTGATGGAGGGAGTTGATTTGTGTCATGTATTTCATGTTTTGATGGAGGGAGTTGATTTGTGTCACGTATTTCATGTTTTGATGGAGGTAGTTGATTTGTGTCATGTATTTCATGTTTTGATGGAGGGAGTTGATTTGTGTCATGTATTTCATGTTTTGATGGAGGATGTTGATATGTGTCATGTATTTCATGTTTTGATGGAGGTAGTTGATTTGTGTCATGTATTTCATGTTTTGATGGAGGATGTTGATTTGTGTCATGTATTTCATGTTTTGATGGAGGGAGTTGATTTGTGTCATGTATGTCCTGTTTTGATGGGGGTAGTTGCTTTGTCTCATGTATTTCATGTTTTGATGGAGGATGTTGATTTATGTCAGGTATTTCATGTTTTGATGGGGGTAGTTGATTTGTGTCATGTATATCATGTTTTGATGGGGGTAGTTGCATTCTGTCATGTATTTCATGTTTTGATGGAGGATGTTGATATGTGTCATGTTTTTCATGTTTTGATGGGGGTAGTTGATTTGTGTCATGTATATCATGTTTTGATGGGGGTAGTTAATTTGTGTCATGTATTTCATGTTTTAATGGAGGTAGTTGATTTGTGTCATGTATTTCATGTTTTGATGGAGGTAGTTGATTTGTGTCATGTATTTCATGTTTTGATGGAGGTAGTTGATTTGTGTCATGTATTTCATGTTTTGATGGAGGGAGTTGATTTGTGTCACGTATTTCATGTTTTGATGGAGGTAGTTGATTTGTGTCATGTATTTCATGTTTTGATGGAGGGAGTTGATTTATGTCATGTATTTCATGTTTTGATGGAGGATGTTGATATGTGTCATGTATTTTATGTTTTGATGGAGGATGTTGATTTGTGTCATGTATTTCATGTTTTGATGGAGGGAGTTGATTTGTGTCATGTATTTCATGTTTTGATGGAGGATGTTGATATGTGTCATGTATTTCATGTTTTGATGGGGGTAGTTGATTTGTGTCATGTATATCATGTTTTGATGGGGTAGTTAATTTGTGTCATGTATTTCATGTTTTGATGGAGGATGTTGATTTGTGTCATGTATTTCATGTTTTGATGGAGGTAGTTGATTTGTGTCATGTATTTCATGTTTTGATGGAGGTAGTTGATTTGTGTCATGTATTTCATGTTTTGATGGAGGATGTTGATTTGTGTCATGTATTTCATGTTTTGATGGAGGGAGTTGATTTGTGTCATGTATATCCTGTTTTGATGGGGGTAGTTGCTTTGTCTCATGTATTTCATGTTTTGATGGAGGTAGTTGATTTGTGTCATGTATTTCATGTTTTGATGGAGGGAGTTGATTTGTGTCACGTATTTCATGTTTTGATGGAGGTAGTTGATTTGTGTCATGTATTTCATGTTTTGATGGAGGGAGTTGATTTATGTCATGTATTTCATGTTTTGATGGAGGATGTTGATATGTGTCATGTATTTCATGTTTTGATGGAGGATGTTGATTTGTGTCATGTATTTCATGTTTTGATGGAGGGAGTTGATTTGTGTCATGTATTTCATGTTTTAATGGAGGATGTTGATATGTGTCATGTATTTCATGTTTTGATGGGGGTAGTTGATTTGTGTCATGTATTTCATGTTTTGATGGAGGGAGTTGATTTGTGTCATGTATATCCTGTTTTGATGGGGGTAGTTGCTTTGTCTCATGTATTTCATGTTTTGATGGAGGTAGTTGATTTGTGTCATGTATTTCATGTTTTGATGGAGGATGTTGATTTGTGTCATGTATTTCATGTTTTGATGGAGGATGTTGATATGTGTCATGTATTTCATGTTTTGATGGGGTAGTTAATTTGTGTCATGTATTTCATGTTTTGATGGAGGATGTTGATTTGTGTCATGTATTTCATGTTTTGATGGAGGTAGTTGATTTGTGTCATGTATTTCATGTTTTGATGGAGGTAGTTGATTTGTGTCATGTATTTCATGTTTTGATGGAGGATGTTGATTTGTGTCATGTATTTCATGTTTTGATGGAGGGAGTTGATTTGTGTCATGTATATCCTGTTTTGATGGGGGTAGTTGCTTTGTCTCATGTATTTCATGTTTTGATGGAGGTAGTTGATTTGTGTCATGTATTTCATGTTTTGATGGAGGATGTTGATTTGTGTCATGTATTTCATGTTTTGATGGAGGATGTTGATTTGTGTCATGTATTTCATGTTTTGATGGATGGAGTTGATTTGTGTCATGTATTTCATGTTTTGATGGAGGATGTTGATATGTGTCATGTATTTCATGTTTTGATGGGGTAGTTGATTTGTGTCATGTATATCATGATTTGATGGGGGTAGTTGATTTGTCTCATGTATTTCATGTTTTGATGGAGGATGTTGATTTGTGTCATGTATTTCATGTTTTGATGGAGGGAGTTGATTTGTGTCATGTATTTCATGTTTTGATGGAGGTAGTTGATTTGTGTCATGTATTTCATGTTTTGATGGAGGTAGTTGATTTGTGTCATGTATTTCATGTTTTGATGGAGGATGTTGATTTGTGTCATGTATTTCATGTTTTGATGGATGGAGTTTATTTGTGTCATGTATTTCATGTTTTGATGGAGGATGTTGATATGTGTCATGTATTTCATGTTTTGATGGGGTAGTTGATTTGTGTCATGTATATCATGATTTGATGGGGGTAGATGATTTGTCTCATGTATTTCATGTTTTGATGGAGGATGTTGATTTGTGTCATGTATTTCATGTTTTGATGGAGGGAGTTGATTTGTGTCATGTATTTCATGTTTTGATGGAGGTAGTTGATTTGTGTCATGTATTTCATGTTTTGATGGAGGGAGTTGATTTGTGTCATGTATTTCATGTTTTGATGGAGGTAGTTGATTTGTGTCATGTATTTCATGTTTTGATGGAGGATGTTGATTTGTGTCATGTATTTCATGTTTTGATGGAGGGAGTTGATTTGTGTCATGTATTTCATGTTTTGATGAAGGATGTTGATATGTGTCATGTATTTCATGTTTTGATGGAGGATGTTGATTTGTGTCATGTATTTCATGTTTTGATGGAGGGAGTTGATTTGTGTCATGTATTTCATGTTTTGATGGAGGTAGTTGAGTTGTGTCATGTATTTCATGTTTTGATGGAGGATGTCGATTTATGTCAGGTATTTCATGTTTTGATGGGGGTAGTTGATTTGTGTCATGTATATCATGTTTTGATGGGGGTAGTTGCATTCTGTCATGTATTTCATGTTTTGATGGAGGATGTTGATATTTGTCATGTTTTTCATGTTTTGATGGGGGTAGTTGATTTGTGTCATGTATATCATGTTTTGATGGGGGTAGTTGATTTGTTTCATGTATATCATGTTTTGATGGGGGTAGTTGCATTCTGTCATGTATTTCATGTTTTGATGGAGGATGTTGATATGTGTCATGTTTTTCATGTTTTGATGGGGGTAGTTGATTTGTGTCATGTATATCATGTTTTGATGGGGGTAGTTGATTTGTGTCATGTATTTCATGTTTTGATGGAGGTAGTTGATTTGTGTCATGTATTTCATGTTTTGATGGAGGTAGTTGATTTGTGTCATGTATTTCATGTTTTGATGGAGGATGTTGATTTGTGTCATGTATTTCATGTTTTGATGGAGGGAGTTGATTTGTGTCACGTATTTCATGTTTTGATGGAGGTAGTTGATTTGTGTCATGTATTTCATGTTTTGATGGAGGGACTTGATTTATGTCATGTATTTCATGTTTTGATGTAGGATGTTGATATGTGTCATGTATTTCATGTTTTGATGGAGGATGTTGATTTGTGTCATGTATTTCATGTTTTGATGGAGTGAGTTGATTTGTGTCATGTATTTCATGTTTTGATGGAGGATGTTGATATGTGTCATGTATTTCATGTTTTGATGGGGGTAGTTGATTTGTGTCATGTATATCATGTTTTGATGGGGTAGTTAATTTGTGTCATGTATTTCATGTTTTGATGGAGGATGTTGATTTGTGTGATGTATTTCATGTTTTGATGGAGGTAGTTGATTTGTGTCATGTATTTCATGTTTTGATGGAGGTAGTTGATTTGTGTCATGTATTTCATGTTTTTATGGAGGATGTTGATTTGTGTCATGTATTTCACGTTTTGATGGAGGTAGTTGATTTGTGTCATGTATTTCATGTTTTGATGGAGGGAGTTGATTTGTGTCATGTATTTCATGTTTTGATGGAGGTAGTTGATTTGTGTCATGTATTTCATGTTTTGATGGAGGATGTTGATTTGTGTCATGTATTTCATGTTTTGATGGAGGGAGTTGATTTGTGTCATGTATTTCATGTTTTGACGGAGGGAGTTGATTATTGTCATGTATTTCATGTTTTGATGAAGGATGTTGATATGTGTCATGTATTTCATGTTTTGATGGAGGATGTTGATTTGTGTCATGTATTTCATGTTTTGATGGAGGGAGTTGATTTTTGTCATGTATTTCATGTTTTGATGGAGGTAGTTGAGTTGTGTCATGTATTTCATGTTTTGATGGAGGATGTTGATTTGTGTCATGTATTTCATGTTTTGATGGAGGATGTTGATTTGTGTCATGTATTTCATGTTTTGATGGAGGATGTTGATTTGTGTCAGGTATTTCATGTTTTGATGGGGGTAGTTGATTTGTGTCATGTATATCATGTTTTGATGGGGGTAGTTGCATTCTGTCATGTATTTCATGTTTTGATGGAGGATGTTGATATGTGTCATGTTTTTCATGTTTTGATGGGGGTAGTTGATTTGTGTCATGTATATCATGTTTTGATGGGGGTAGTTGATTTGTGTCATGTATTTCATGTTTTGATGGAGGGAGTTGATTTGTGTCATGTATTTCATGTTTTGATGGAGGATGTTGATTTGTGTCATGTATTTCATGTTTTGATGGAGGGAGTTGATTTGTATCACGTATTTCATGTTTTGATGGAGGTAGTTGATTTGTGTCATGTATTT
The DNA here is from genome assembly GCF_057628025.1 of Oncorhynchus mykiss. Classification (NCBI taxonomy): domain Eukaryota; kingdom Metazoa; phylum Chordata; class Actinopteri; order Salmoniformes; family Salmonidae; genus Oncorhynchus; species Oncorhynchus mykiss. The sequence continues at coordinate 7,010,737 of NC_143049.1, forward strand.
CATGTTTTGATGGAGGGAGTTGATTTGTGTCATGTATTTCATGTTTTGATGGAGGGAGTTGATTTGTGTCATGTATTTCATGTTTTGATGGAGGTAGTTGATTTGTGTCATGTATTTCATGTTTTGATGGAGGTAGTTGATTTGTGTCATGTAGTTCATGTTTTGATGGAGGATGTTGATTTGTGTCATGTATTTCATGTTTTGAAGGAGGGAGTTGATTTGTGTCATGTATTTCATGTTTTGACGGAGGGAGTTGATTATTGTCATGTATTTCATGTTTTGATGAAGGATGTTGATATGTGTCATGTATTTCATGTTTTGATGGAGGATGTTGATTTGTGTCATGTATTTCATGTTTTGATGGAGGGAGTTGATTTCTGTCATGTATTTCATGTTTTGATGGAGGTAGTTGAGTTGTGTCATGTATTTCATGTTTTGATGGAGGATGTTGATTTGTGTCATGCATTTCATGTTTTGATGGAGGATGTTGATTTGTGTCATGTATTTCATGTTTTGATGGAGGATGTTGATTTGTGTCAGGTATTTCATGTTTTGATGGGGGTAGTTGATTTGTGTCATGTATATCATGTTTTGATGGGGGTAGTTGCATTCTGTCATGTATTTCATGTTTTGATGGAGGATGTTGATATGTGTCATGTTTTTCATGTTTTGATGGGGGTAGTTGATTTGTGTCATGTATATCATGTTTTGATGGGGGTAGTTGATTTGTGTCATGTATTTCATGTTTTGATGGAGGGAGTTGATTTGTGTCATGTATTTCATGTTTTGATGGAGGATGTTGATTTGTGTCATGTATTTCATGTTTTGATGGAGGGAGTTGATTTGTATCACGTATTTCATGTTTTGATGGAAGTAGTTGATTTGTGTCATGTATTTCATGTTTTGATGGAGGGAGTTGATTTGTGTCATGTATTTCATGTTTTGATGGAGGGAGTTGATTTGTGTCATGTATTTCATGTTTTGATGGAGGATGTTGATTTGTGTCATGTATTTCATGTTTTGATGGAGGTAGTTGATTTGTGTCATGTATTTCATGTTTTGATGGAGGGAGTTGATTTGTGTCATGTATTTCATGTTTTGACGGAGGGAGTTGATTTGTGTCATGTATTTCATGTTTTGATGAAGGATGTTGATATGTGTCATGTATTTAATGTTTTGATGGAGGATGTTGATTTGTGTCATGTATTTTAATGTTTTGATGGAGGGAGTTGATTTGTGTCATGTATTTCATGTTTTGATGGAGGTAGTTGAGTTGTGTCATGTATTTCATGTTTTGATGGAGGATGTTGATTTGTGTCATGTATTTCATGTTTTGATGGATGGAGTTGATTTGTGTCATGTATTTCATGTTTTGATGGAGGGAGTTGATTTGTGTCATGTATTTCATGTTTTGATGGATGGAGTTGATTTGTGTCATGTATTTCATGTTTTGATGGAGGGAGTTGATTTGTGTCATGTATTTCATGTTTTGATGGAGGTAGTTGATTTGTGTCATGTATTTCATGTTTTGATGGAGGATGTTGATTTGTGTCATGTATTTCATGTTTTGATGGAGGGAGTTGATTTGTGTCATGTATTTCATGTTTTGACGGAGGGAGTTGATTTGTGTCATGTATTTCATGTTTTGATGAAGGATGTTGATATGTGTCATGTATTTCATGTTTTGATGGAGGATGTTGATTTGTGTCATGTATTTCGTGTTTTGATGGAGGGAGTTGATTTGTGTCATGTATTTCATGTTTTGATGGAGGGAGTTGATTTGTGTCATGTATTTCATGTTTTGATGGAGGTAGTTGATATGTGTCATGTATTTCATGTTTTGATGGAGGATGTTGATTTGTGTCATGTATTTCATGTTTTGATGGGGGTAGTTGATTTGTGTCATGTATTTCATGTTTTGATGGAGGGAGTTGATTTGTGTCTTGTATTTCATGTTTTGATGGAGGATGTTGATTTGTGCCTTGTATTTCATGTTTTGATGGAGGTATTTGATGGACATGAGGCTCAGCCACGTAACACACCACTTAGACCTACTGACTTAAAAGCTTGTGTCTAGTTTGACTTTTATGAACCAACCTATATGCTATGGTAGGGACTGGTCAGCTGCTATCAAATGCTATCAGATGGTATCAAAGGTTTCCAGTAAGCACTTTTCCTTTTATGTGTATTTGTGCTGATCTTTTCTCCATCTCTCCCCTCTCAGGTGTCTGACTCAGTGAGTGGACAGACGGTGGTGGATCCTAAAGGTTACCTCACTGACCTCAACTCTATGATCCCCACACACGGAGGAGACATCAGGGGAGTAGCCCCGGAGAATAAGCACACACACACACATTTGGACACACATTTGTTGCGTATCTGTATCTCTGTCTGTATTGTTGACTGTCTTTTTGTGTGTGTTTGTGTGTGTGTATTGACATTAAGAAGCCCCCCCCCCACCTCCACCACCTGGATCACCTTGGCCAGGCTAGAGGAGGAGACTGGTAAACTACAGATGACCAGGAACCTCATCATGAAGGGCATCAATATGTGTCCCAAGGTAACATGCGCACGCACACAATGTAGAGTAGCTTTTTGAAATACACTTCTGACTTCCCATGGTGTGTATCTGTATATTTTGGTTGGTGTATGAGATGAAATGAGGCCTTCAGTTTCTCCACCAGTCAGTGTCAGCGCTGGTCTGGTTAGATCTACAGACATTAGGGGTGGGCTGGCCTGACTACCCTGCGTTAGATTATCGGTCTAAACTGCTTTACCTCATTGGTGGTGTGACTAATTGAAGTGAATCAGCAGCATTGTCAAGAGTGAACCTCCAAGTAAGCATTTCATTGTAATGTGTACCATGTGTATCATGTGCATATGACAAATAAACATGACTTGACTCAACCAAGGCAGTGATGGTCCAGGCTGTGTGTGTGAGATTAATGTGTGTGTTTTGTCCCCAGAGTGAGGATGTGTGGCTGGAGTCTGCCAGGCTGGAGCTAGGAGACACAGCCAAGGCCGTGGTGGCCTAGGCGTTGTGTCACCTCCCCACGTCTGTACGCATCTACATCAGAGCTGCTGTGCTGGAGACCGATGTCAGGGCCAAGAAACGTGTCCGCAGGAAGGGTGAGTGACTGTCTGTGCCCTGTCAAAGCTACAATGATGCAAACCAGTTTCTCACACCTGTCCAGAGAGATCACTCCAGATTCAAGTCAAATTTGGCATTAAAACCACTGGAGGCAACAATAAAAAACAACTCATGATGAGTGCCCAGATTGAACCAATGGTCTGTGGAGCAGGAGCCTGCTTCTTAGACCACTGCAGCATCCGTGAGTTATCAAGGCGAGTCTTAATAAATAGCTCAACTTAAGCCAATGAACTTCAGCCCCCCGTCATTTGAGTGACCGCTAGCTAGATGAACACACAGCAGAGCAAGAGAACGATGACATGATGCACATATATGCACAAAATATGCAATTTTCAAGGACTCATGAGCACTACTTTCAGAACTACAGGCTAAAAAGTATACAAAAGTACCAGAGAATCTCTTAACCCATTCTGAATGAACGACTTTACAACCGTAAAGTACCAGAGAATCTCATAACCCATTCTGAATGAATGACTTTACAACCGTAGAGTACCAGAGAATCTCTTAACCCATTCTGAATGAACAACTTTACAACCGTAAAGTACCAGAGAATCTCTTAACCCATTCTGAATTAATGACTTTACAACCGTAAAGTACCAGATAATCTCTTAACCCATTCTGAATTAACGACTTTACAACCGTAAAGTACCAGAGAATCTCTCAACCCATTCTGAATGAACGACTTTACAACCGTAAAGTACCAGAGAATCTCTCAACCCATTCTGAATAAATGACTTTACAACCGTAAAGTTCCGGAGCTCGTGAGGGATGTGTACAGGACTTCGCCATTAGGGTCAACAGTGAGCACTATTACCATCAAGTACTGTATTCTTGGGTTTTGCTCGGGTGTTGTGGATGGGGATGGCTGATGGGCGTAAGCTATGAGCTCCGGCCCCGAGGGTGTCTGTGTTCAATCCCAGTAATAGGCACTTGATTTTGTAACTTTGAAATATGTCGTTTGGAGAAAGGTGGAAAAGCGTCTAATTCTGCAGTGCGACTGAGAGCTTCTTGTCTGCTGTTGAGCTTGGACTATCGATAGAAGGAAAGGAAGACTGAGAGAAGAGGGAAATAAATAGTTCCACAAACCATCGCTCCAGTTCAATTCGTTTCTTATCCCAAATGACACTTGTAGTGTTTGACGCCCCCCCCCCCCCATGTACACCCCGTCATGGTGTCAATGCCGTGTAAGCCCTGATCCATTACACAGTGCAGTTCCCAGCAGCATTCCTCTGTGACAGAGATGGATGTTATGCATAATATGAAAGTGTTAGCAGCCTACATACATGTCTGGGCTTCCCTCTTTCTGTCTGACTGTATTTCACCAAAGAAAGAAAAAAGCCTTCTGTATTTCTCCATCACAGTGTGCCTCTCCAGGCTATTAGGCAATGTGTTGATATTAGCATGGCAATTGCCATGATTACATTACGAAATAAAGTGTTTCTGCAGCGATGTGTGTCAAGTCAAGTACAGGGAGTAGGCACTGCAGAGCTGAAATAAACACTGACTTGATCCAGCTTTAAAGAGACAAGGTCATATCATAATGTCCCCCAGGACAGTCTATTTAAAGGTCTACCCACTCATAAATCAGAGATTATTGAAGAGATCCATCTTTAAATGGTAGAGGAGCCCTGGTCGTGTTTTGTAAGAAGACTGGGGACATAGTGAATCCATATAGATCTGTAGTTTTATTTTATAGGCCTCTTCACTCAAGTGGCACTTGCATTCCACTGGCCTGCCTGTTTGGCACAGGATACACATGGTACACAGTACATGTGTAACAGCTCTGGAGAATGTATCTTTGGAAGACTGCTGTGGAGCTGTGGCTGGCGAGGTTGGAATGTATGAGAACGCTAGACGTGTCGTGAACAGACGTGTCGTGAACAAGGCCCAGGATAAACATCCCTATGGACTGTCACATATGGATCACTGCCGCCAAGTTGGAGGAGGCCAAAGAGAACACTCAAATGGTGGAGAAGAGAACAGTGTATAGTGGTGAGAATCTAGAGCAGGAAACACAGGTGTGCTCCAAAGTTCTGTGTTGTCCACTTCCAGCTCTTGGTATTTTCCTGTGACCCACTGAATAAACCAAACAGTCTTGAGCAGCCATAATCCAAAAGCATTCTGCTGCAACCCAGCATTTTCAAAACCTCTAATTCTCTTCACCTTTTACCCAAATGTTTTCTGCGTTGCCCTTGACTCCACTATGTAAAATGATACTACGGCCACTCCCTCTCTTCAGAGGTGCTGGCATGCCAGAGTAATATGGCACAATTGTTTCCTCTATCTTATTTTATCTCTGCAGCACATAACAAGCAGCAGCAGACTGCACTTAAACACTGACCTGCGTGTGTGTGCAGGTCAGTGACTGATGTCTTACTGATCTCTGTGCAGTTCAGTGCAATTCACCTCAACTTGCACTTACTGTTTCACAACTAGGCCTTTGACCGCAATTATCTCTCTAATTCCTTTCCTTTTTTCACTTCTGACTTTCCTCTTTTCCCTCTGACTTTTCATGGCTCTAAAGTAAAGTGGATGTACAGTGGCCATCTACTGTTCTCTGGCACAGGGATGGGAGTTACAGTTTATTGGAGAGCACTGGGGGAAACATTAAGCACAGGGAGATGGCACTGCAGAGCAAGATCAAACACTGGCTTGATCCATCTCAAAAGAGAAAAGATCATGTCATAATTTCCCCCAGCACAGCGTCTACCCACCCATAAATCAGAGAAGATTTAATGCTTGTGATTGTAAGAGGATGGGGACATGATGTTTCCACATGATTCGTTCTGTTGTTTTGTAGGCCTCTTCACTCAAGTGGCTCCACCATTCCACTGGCCTGCAAGACTGTACTAGGCACGGGTCACAAGTTCTCTCTCTTCTTCACTAGGCTCAACAGTGAGCACTATTACCATCAGCTAATGTATTCTTGGGTTGAGTGTGACAAGGCAGGCAACGTACCAGGCGGTGATCCGGGTATCGGCATCGAGGAGGAGAGCTGTAAACACACCTGGATGGAGGATGCAGAGAGCGTAAGAATGATGACCATATACCTGCAACCTCTCACTACCCAAATGTACCAAATGCCCAATACTCAGATTACATTAGGAACATTTGGTATATCCACAGTTTGATACATTATTTGTAATTCGTTTTTATTTCAGTGTCTCCCACGGGGTGTGTGTACACACACCCCGTGTGTGTAATGTGACTGTTGTTGTGTTTCAGTGTGTGTCCCATGGGTACTGGAGTGTGCCCGTGCCATCTATGCCCACCCCCTGCAGATGTTCCTCAGAAAAATGAGTGTGTGGCTCAGGTCATCTTACTTCGAAAAGAACCATGGCACCAGGTGTGTGTGTGTGTGTGTGTGTGTGTGTGTGCGCGCGCGGGCGTGTGTGTGTGTGTGTGTGTGTGTGTGTGTGTGTGTGTGTGTGTGTGTGTGTGTGTGTGTGTGTGTGTGTGTGTGTGTGTGTGTGTGTGTGTCTGTGTGTGTGTGTCTGTGTGTGTGAAAGCAGAAGTTGTATCAAATGACTACGTGCATTGTAAACTAGAATATTTCAGAGTGGATATCTTCACTGTGGCAATTTTTCATTGGCAGGTGACTCAATAGAAGCCAATTAATTTGATTGGTCGCTTTTCTAGGAGTCCGTCTTGTCTTAATGTATAATAGTGATTATATTCACCCTCTTAATGATCCCATTTGGTTAGTTGTGATCAATCACTTTTCAAGCCTCTCTTTCCTCTCATACTCTCTCAATTACTTATTATTAAATCTCTCCCTCTTCCCCCTTTCGTCACTCCTCCCTCTATCTTTCCCCACATCTCCCTCTCATTTCACTTCCTTTCTATCTCTCCATACCTCACCCTCTTACTTCTCCTCCATCCCTCCCCATCCCAGAGAGTCTCTGGAGGCTGCAGAGGGTGGTGGCTCACTGTCCCAAAGCTGACGTCCTGTGGCTGTTGGGGACCAAGTCCAAGTGGCTGGCTGAGAACGTGCCTGCTGCTTGCAGCATTCTGGCTCTGGCCTTCCAGGTGAGAGAGGAACAATGAGCTTGCTAGCTTGAGTAAACATGCTTATTCCAATGTTATCTTTCTTTCTTAACAATAGGGTACACAGCAAAGTGCAAACCAAGATTTGATACAAGCAAAACACCTTTCTCCCTTTGTGTCCAGGCTAACCCTAACAGTGAAGAGATATGGTTGGCTGCTGTGAAGCTGGAGTCTGAGAATAATGAAAATGAAGCCTGTCGGCTATTGGCCAAGGATGTAGCAGTGCTCCTACTTCCAGGGTGAGTGTGGGTGGATGTGGTTGGGTGTGTGATGGAAGATATAAAATATGGTGTGTGCATATTCACATGTGTGAGAGATGACAGGGATTTGAGTTGAGTTGGGGGGGAATGTCCTGCTACTACACTGTATGTAACTATAACCTTTAACTGTTAGCCTTAGCCAAGACTCCACTATTGATACAGCAAGGTTAATCAGAGTGAGTCCCCTTAGTCATCCATCTTAGTTTGCACAACATCAGTGGCGGTGGGGAGTTAAAGAAGAGATTGAGGGCCCCAAGGGGATAATTTGGCTTGTCAGAAGGGCCCACTGGGAGATATAAATAATATACTGTAGGCCTATAACCGCATACACAGTTTTCTCAGTCATTTACTATAAAAGGTCAATTTCAATCTGGAAGCTGGTGGCTGTGTTAGGTGTGTAGGGGTTGCCTCTTAGTCAGGCAGAACAGCAGGAATTGGTAAGGGTGAGATGGACCTGACCTCAGAGAGGAAGTATTATATGAAGTTAATGGGGCGTTATACAGTAGCAGTCTTCTCCATACACCCATGCCCAGGCTTGCTAGATTCATAACTAGATAGGAAACCACCATAGTGCTGTCTGTTACCAGGAAATCGATCAATGCCCTTGTTTGGCAAGAAAAACTGAGATTCGCTGCTGTAGTCAGCAGAAACTGTCAAGGACTGATGCTATGCCTGAGGATGTTAGCACTTGCAACTTTGAAACATGCCATTAACCTTTTTGGGATAGGGGGCAGCATTTTCACTTTTGGATGAATAGCGTGCCCTTAGTGAACTTCCTCCTACTCTGTCCCAGATGCTAATATATGCATACTATTAGTAGTATTGGATAGAAAACACTCTGAAGTTTCTAAAACTGTTTGAATGATATCTATGAGTATAACAGAACTCATATGGCTGGCGAAAACCTGAGAAAAATCCAACCAGGAAGTGGGACATCTGAGGTTTGTAGTTTTTCAAAGCTTGGCCTACACATTAAGATATGGATGAGGTTGCACTTCCTATGGCTTCCACTAGATGTCAACCGTCTTTTGAAACTTGAATGAGGATTCTACTATAAAGGAGGGGCTCATGAGACCTCTGAGTCAGTGGTCTGGCAGAGAGCCTTGGTCTCATGACGCGCGTTCCCAACAGAGTTACCTCGTGTTCCAGTGCCTTTTCTGAAGACAGAGGAATTCTCCGGTTGGAATATTATTGATGTTTTATGTTAAAAACATCCTAACGATTGATTCCATACATCGTTTGACATGTTTCTATAGGACTGTAACGGAACTTTTCGAGTTTTTGTCTGGATGAAATGCTCACGCCTCATGAAGATGGATTACTGGGCTGAACACGCTAACAACAAGTGGATATTTGGACATAAATGATGGAACTTTATGGAACAAATCAGTAATTATTGTTGAACTGGGATTCCTGGGAGTGCCTTCTGATGAAGATCATCAAAGGTAAGGGAATATTTATGGTGTTATTTCTAACTTCTGTTGACACCAACATTTATATTTCTCTGGCTGGATTGGGCTTTAAGCGTGGTACTATGCTTTCTCCGTAAAGTTTTTTTGAAATCTGACACAGCGGTTTCATTAAGGAGAAGTCTATCTTTAATTCTGTGAATAACAAAATCACCAGATGTTTTGGAATCAAAACATTACTGCACGTAACGCGCCAATGTAAACTGAGATTTTGGATATAAATAAGCACATTATCGAACAAAACATACATATATTGTGTAACATGATGTCCTATGAGTGTCATCTGATGAAGATCATCAAAGGTTAGTGATTAATTTTAGCTGTATTTCTGCTTATTGTGACTCCTATCTCAGGCTGGAAAAAATGGCTGTGTGTTTTTTCGACTTGGCTATGACCTAACATATGTTGTGCTTTAGCTGTAAAGCATTTTTGAAATCGGACACGATGGGTAGATTAAGATGTTTATCTTTCATTTGCTGTAATGGACTTGTTAATGTGTGAAAGTTACATATTTCTAAAATATATTTTGGCATTTTGCGCTGCCTTTTCAGCGGATTGTTGTCGAGGGGTTCCACGCGAGAAAGGTTCATTACTTTTTTTAAATGGTTGTCTTTACACTGCCTACTTTTTTAAATGTTATTTCTTTGCATGCTTTTATTCATAATGAAATGTTTTTTCTGAGGATGAGTGTTCTAATGTCATGACTAAGATGAAAAGTGAATGTAAAGTGTGTGTGTGTTTGTCCCTATGTTGGTGTTTATGAAGTGAGGCTGGAGTGGGTGTTGGGGAACATCAAAGCATATACCGAGGCTCTGAAACACTAAGGAGGAGCAGTCTGAGCACAACGAGAAGGCCAGGGAGGCCTACAACCAGGGAGAGAGAAGGGGAGAGAAGGCCAGGGAGGCCTACAGACAGTGGGAGAGGAGGGGAGAGAAGGCCAGAGAGGCCTACAACCAGGGGGAGAGGAGGGGAGAGAAGGCCATAGAGGCCTACAACCAGGGGGAGAGGAGGGGGAGAGTAGGCCAGAGAGGCCTACAACCAGAGGGAGAGGAGGGGGAGAGTAGGCCAAAGAGGCCTACAACCAGGGGGAGAGGAGGGGGAGAGTAGGCCAGAGAGGCCTACAACCAGGGGGAGAGGAGGGGAGAGAAGGCCATAGAGGCCTACAACCAGGGGGAGAGGAGGGGGAGAGTAGGCCAGAGAGGCCTACAACCAGAGGGAGAGGAGGGGGAGAGTAGGCCAAAGAGGCCTACAACCAGGGGGAGAGGAGGGGGAGAGTAGGCCAAAGAGGCCTACAGCCAGGGGGAGAGGTGGGGAGAGAAAGCCAGGGAGGCCTACAACTAGGTGGAGAGGAGGGGAGAGAAGGGGAGAGAGGCCTACAGCCAGGGGGAGAGGAGGGGAGAGAAGGCCAGAGAGGCCTACAACCAGGGGGAGAGGAGGGGAGAGAAGGCCATAGAGGCCTACAACCAGGGGGAGAGGAGGGGGAGAGTAGGCCAGAGAGGCCTACAACCAGAGGGAGAGGAGGGGGAGAGTAGGCCAAAGAGGCCTACAACCAGGGGGAGAGGAGGGGGAGAGTAGGCCAGAGAGGCCTACAACCAGGGGGAGAGGAGGGGAGAGAAGGCCAGAGAGGCCAGATTACTCGTTGGTTATTACTGCATTGTCGGAACTAGAAGCACAAGCATTTCGCTACACTCGCACTAACATCTGCTAACCATGTGTATGTGACAAATAAAATGTGATTTGATTTGATTTGAAATTAGAGAATAAAAAGCTCTCTAAGGTCAGGGCGTGACAAGATTCTATGAACGTGATGACAACAGTAGAGCAACAACATAGAAAAAGAACATCCTAATGAGAAACAAGAAGAAAAAGCAGAAACGTTTCTTGAATGGCAAATTCGGAAACTTTGTCAGAAGTTAGAGGGAATATTCTCAGATAAAAATGTCCTACTATGAATTCTGCAAAATACATCCTTTTTGGGTTGTCATGCCAACAGTCCAGGATAGGGACACATGCCTCTGCAAAACCCACGCCAACCTCCATTTAATGGCGGACAAACTGCAGTATCACAAAGTAATCAGCTACAGCAACATTGAGAACCTTACTGAGTCTTTGTGCTGTGAGAAACTGGAGAAAGAGTGCATGTACACAGAGTGCTCCCTTTGCCAAGCAAAAGAGCTTCAAACATCTGTCTTTGATGCTGGTGGTTTGAGTGGAAAAACAAAGCTGAAGAGAGGGAGAATACAAACAAAGAGGTAAACATGGAGAAGTTCACTGTACATTTGACAGTAAAGGAAAAGGTGTGTGGCACACTGCAGATTCTACTGGAGGACTTCTGCAAAAGATTGAAAGAGTAGTTGGGGAAAAACGTGTACAACATTCGACACCAATACTCCAAACTGAGAGAATTAAAAGAGAATCTGGGGAAAGTGGAGATCATTGTGCATATTGACTTTGAGGAGAACTACCTGTGTAGCTATCCAGGCAGTTCACTTTGATTATTCTCACAAGGAGGTGACCCTCCACACCTGTGTTGGAAATACCACAAATGACACAGCTTCACTTTGCTCACTGCGTTCTTTTATGCGGCATTCTGAAATCTGGGCCCATCGTTCAAAAACACTGGCCTACTTCTTTGAGCTCTGCCCATCGGCTAGATTTGGAATCTTCCTTTGTCTTATATTAGTTAAATGTTTAACTGTTGTTCAAAATAGCACTCTATTGTCCCTCTAATCACTCTGATATCAATGCAAATGTAATGGAAAATCTAATTAAACACTTCATGAGAGCCCATGAGTTCATGTTGTGCAACATTTAGTCAATGCAAATGCAGAGAGTTTTGATGGCCTCTATTAAAAAGAGGAGGATCCCATCAGCTTTCTGTAGACTGGGCCTACTATTTATCAACTGTCCTAATATTAAGTACATTGCTTTGCTTTGCAACAGGAGTATAACCTACTTGGCTGGCATGAAAATGAACCACAGGAAAAGCGTCCTCCATTCGCTATTTAAGTGCATAGTTGACACATCTTTTTCCCAGTTGCATGATAATGGTAATGGTCCAATTGACGTCAAAACTAATTTCACACTAAGTTCACACTCGTTCAAGGGTTTTTCTTTATTGTTACTATTTTCTACATTGTAGAATAATAGTGAAGACATCAAAACAATGAAATAACACACGTGGAATCAAGTAGTAACCAAAAAAGTGTTAAACAAATCAAAATATATTTTAGATTATACCAAAGTAGATACCCTTTTCCTTGATGATACTCAGCTTGTGCAGTAAGGGAAGGAATAGCACATGCCTGTTTTTGCGACTTTTTCAAATCATAGTTGCACACCTCATGTAGGCTAGCCCATAGTATATATGTTTTCTTAAGGTTTGTATCACAACCAAAGTGGCCAAATAATTCCTATAAATGAAGCACATTAATCCGCTTTATAACCACTTTAGAGCCTAACTGGCATACATACTGTAGGCAGTTTCAAGTTTCGGGAAGATCATTTCAGCATAAATATGCATTGCATGCATAATCGCATTTGCCTTCACTTTTGAGTGTTTTCCACCTAATTGATTACATTTTGAAACATTCACGCTTATAGCCTACTGCCGTGTGCGCATTGCTGCGCTTATAACGTTAAGAAATAGCCTAATAGTTTATCAACATTTTAAGCTAAACTGTCCAGAGTATGTTTGGAGTATTTATTAGTAAGTTTTGTACTATGGTGGATTGACATAGGCTAGTGCTTTAGCACAGCCACTCAAGCTCACAGACCAATGCAACATGGGTCAACTTCGAGCACCTCTATCTCCTGAATGTTAGAAACAGAGGTAAACGCACATAGTTGTCTGTCATTTCAGCTGCTCAGACGATCCCGCAGGTGAAGAAGCCGGATGTGGAGGTCCTGGCTTGGTTACACGTGGTCTGTTGTCACAGTGGTGGGAAAAATACCTAATTGTCATAATTGAGTAAAAGTAAAGATACCTTAATAGAAAATGACTCAAGTAAAAGTGAAAGTCACCTAGTAAAATACTACTTGAGTAGTATTTTAAATATTCTTAAGTATCAAAAGTAAATGTAATTGCTAAACTATACTTAAGTATCAAACGTAAAAGGGAAAATAATTTCAAAATCCTTGTTTATTGTTTTTTTTACAGATAGCCAGACACAATTTACAAATGAAGCATTTGTGTTTACTGAGTCTGCCAGATCAAAGGCAGTAGGGATGACCAGGGATGTTCTCTTAATAAGGGCGTGAATTTAACAATTTCCCTACCCTGCCAAGCATTCAAAATGTAATGAATACTTTTTGGGTGTCAGGGAAAATGTATGCAGTGAAAAGTGCATTATATTCTTTAGGAATATAGTAAAGTAAAAGTTGACAAAAACTAAACTAAACTATTTTTTTAATGTATTTTTAATTTAAGTACAAATTCTTATTTTACAAAGAAGGCCTACTCTGGCCAAACCCTAACCCGGACTACGCTGGGCCAATTGTGCGCCTCCCTATGAGACTCCCGATCACGGCTGGTTGTGATACAGCCCGGGATCGAACCAGGGTCTGTAGTGACGCCTCTAGCACTGAAATGCTGTGCCTTATCCTCAATCAAGCAAATGTATTGATAAAGCCCTTCTTACATCAGCTAATGTCACAAAGTTCTGTACAGAAACCCAGTCTACAACTCCAAACAGCAGGCATTGCAGCTGAAACACAGTGGTTAGGAAAAACTACCTAGAAAGTCCAGAATCTAGGAAGAAACCTAGAGAGGAACCAGGCTATGAGGGGTGACCAGTCCTCTTCTGGCCATGCCGGGTGGAGATTATAACAGAACATGGCCAAGATGTTTAAATGTTCATAGATGACCAGCAGGGTCAAATAATAATAATCATAGTCAGCACCTCAGGAGAAATGTCAGTTGGCTTTTCATAGCCGATCATTCAGAGTATCTCTACTGCTCCTGCTGTCTCTGGAGAGTTGAAAACAGCATGTCTGGGACAGGTAGTACATCCAATAAACAGGTCAGGGTTCCATAGCCGCAGGCAGAACAGTTGAAACTGGAGCAGCAGCACAACCAGGTGGACTGGGAACAACAAGGAGTCATCAGGCCAGGTAGTCCTGAGGCATGGTCCTAGGGTTCAGGTCCTCCGAGAAAAGAGAGAGAGAGAGAGAGAGAGAGAGAGAGAAAGCGAATTAGAGAGCGCATACTTAAATTCACACAGGACACCGGATAAGACAGGAGAAATACTCCTTAGACTGCTGTGTCACTCGGGAGCACTTAAGTAGTACTTTCAAGTATTTTTACTGAAGTACTTTACACTACTGTGCAGTTGTGAGGCTGGTTGGATGTACTGCCAAATTCTCTAAAATGATGTTGGAGGCGGCTTATGTTAGAGAAATGAACATTCAATTCTCTGTCAACAGCTATGTTGGGCATTCCCGCAGTCAGCATTTCAATTCCACGCTCCCTCAAAACTTGAGACATCTGTGGCAAAACTGCACATTTTAGAGTGGCCTCTTATTGTCCCACAAGGTGGGGACATGCTGTTTAAACAGCTTCTTGATATAGTATGCCACACCTGTCAGGTGGATGGATGGGTTATCTTGGCAAATGATAAATGCTAACAGGGACGTAAACAATTGTGTGCTCAAAATGAGAGAAATAAGCTTATTTGTTTGTGTGGAAAATTTCTGGGATCTTTTATTTCAGCTCATGAAAAATGGGTCTAACACTTATCGCCTGCCAAATCAGTTCTGTTATACTCACAGACACTATTTTAACAGTTTTGGAAACTTTAGAGTCTTTTCTATCCAAATCTACCAGTTATATGCATATCATATCTTCTGGGCCCGAGTAGCAGGCCGATTAATTTGGGCATGCTTTTCTTCCAAAATTCCGAATGCTGCCCCCTACCCTAGTATAAATGATTTATTAAATCATTATTTCCTAAAGTTCTTGTCTCGTCTCTCGTCATCATTTTACCACTGATAGCTAGTTACATACCAATGATTGGTTTAGCATAGCAATATTGTAAATACTGTAGAATGAATAGAATGAACAACCAGGTCAAAAACAACCCAATAGAACTAATGACTAGCCTGTTTGGCTGAGAACTATCAACTGGCTTTTGTCCGGACTATATCGTCTGCTAGAAGGATGAAATAAAATGAACTTACTCATTCAAATAAATGTAATAATGAAAATATGTCATTGTCTGTGTTGTCATAATTGTCCTTCAAGAGGCTAAATACAGTATATGTCACCGGAGAAAGCATCCGAGCCAGCAAAACAGCGCCCCTCTGTCTCTGTATGTGTATCAATCTGATGTGGTCTGGTCATAAAGAGTATGACATTGTTGTCACCTGGAGCATTGAATGCATTGGAGCATTTGGCCTCCCTTGATAAAAGAAAAGTATAAAATATTAGCCAGTCAATGTTGCGGTAAACTGAGTAAACCAAAAAAAGTGTAAAGGGAAGCCAGTTTGGATTTGGCTTCACTCCTATCACAAAGAAATACGTCATTGACAGAAACAACTTGAATTGTTGCATGTCGTTGTGTATTTGTCCTCCGGTGGCTAACATTGGCCCTTTCCGAAATTAGCCATGGATGAAAATATATATATTATATTTGAGATTCTTTAAAGTAGCCACCCTTTGCCTTGATGACAGCTTTGCACACTCTTGGCATTCTCTCAATCATCTTCATGAGACAGTCACCTGGAATGCATTTCAACAGGTGTGCCTTGTGTGATAGAAAAATTACATATTTACCTGGTTATTTTACATTAATGGTTAACAATTGATATTTAACTAATAGTAACACATTTCTGTCCTGCTAGCCACCCTTTACCTTGATGACAGCTTTGCACACTCTTGGCATTCCCTCAAACAAATTCACCTGTAATGCTTAGCCGACAGTATTGCAGGGTTTCCCACATATCCTGAGCACTTGTTAGTTGCTTTTCCTTAACTCTATGGTCAAACTGAACCCAAACCCAAACCATTTCAGTTGGGTTGAGGTCAGGTGATTGTGGAGGCCAGGTAATCTGATGCAGCACTCCATCACTCTCCTTCTTTGTCAAATACCCTAACACAGACTGGAGGTGTGTGTTGGGTCATTGTCTTGTTGAAAAACAAATGATAGTCCCACTAAGGGCAAACCTGTGCTGTGTTAGCCATGCTGGTTAAGTGTGCCTTGAATTCTAAACAAATAATTGACAGTGTCATCAGCAAAGCACACCCACACCATCACACCTCCTCCCTCATGCTTCATTGTGGGAACCACACATGCAGAGATCATCTGTTCACCTACTTTGCTTCTCACAAAGACACAGCGGTTGGATCCAAAGGACAGATTTCCACCGTTCTAATGTCCATTGCTCATGTTTCTTGGCCCAAGCAAGTCTCTTCTTCTTATTGGTGTCCTTTAGTAGTGGTTTCTTTGCAGCAATTCGACCATGAAGGCCTGATTCACGCAATCTCCTCTGAAAAGTTGATGTTGAGGTGTGTCTGTTACTTGAACTCTGTGAAGCATTTATTTGGGCTGCAATTTCTGAGGCTGTTAACTATCTAATGAACTTATCCTCTGCATTAGAGGTAACTCTGGGTCTTCCTTTCCTCAGGCGCTCCTCATGAGAGCCAGTTTCATCATAGCGCTTGATGGTTTTTGTGACTGCATTTGAAGAAACTTTCAAAGTTCTTGAAATTTTCCGTACTGACTGACATTCATGTCTTAAAGTAATGATGGACTGTTGCTTCTTTTTGCTTATTTGAGCTGTTCTTGCCATAATATGGATCTATTTTTTTTACCAAATAGGGCTATCTTCTGTACAGCACCCCTACCTTGTCACAACACAACTGATTGGCTGAAACGCATTAAGAAAGAAAGAAATTCCACAAATGAACTTTTAAAAAGGCACACCTCTTAATTGAAATGCGTTCCGGGAGAGAGAATGCCAAGAGTGTGCAAAGCTGTTATCAAGGCAAGGAAAGAGTAGCTACTTTGAAGAATCTCAAATATATTTTGACTTAACACTTTTTTGGTTACTACATGTGTTATTTCCTAGTTTTGATGTCTTCACTATTATTCTACAATGTAGACAGTTGTAATAATAAAGAAAAACCCTGGATTGAGTAGGTGTGCTCAAACTTTTGACTGGTACTGTATATCACAGTCCAAAGGCATATGAGCTAACAGGTTAAATATGTACAATATTTACAGAGCTCTAGGGCTGGTAATTGCCAGGGACCTCATGATGCGGTATTATCACGATACTTGGGTGCTGATGTGACGTATTGGGATTTTCATGATTCTACATGTATTGTCATTGGATGTTGGAAACATATTGCTCACCATATGTCTGCTGCAGAGAGACAATAGAGAGTCCTTAGAAAATGATTTTGGATCTGTCATGGAAATAAGCGTTGAAAACAAATTGGCTCACTATTTATAACGAAGATGGAGAACAAGCTATGCAGGTACAGCCAACCAGAGCAAAACTATTACTGCGAAATTGTCAACATTATACGATATATTGTAAAAAATGTAACTGCATCGATTTGTTTCGTTTTTTTTCATCACTAAGCTTTAGGCGACCTCACGGCACCATGGCAACCACGGACATGCTCCTTCAAGCAGACTACAGTATGTGTGTGTTGTCAGGTTGGAGTTTGTGAGACTGGAGTTCAGGACATGGCTGAAGAACATCGCCAACACACTGATGGCTAAAGCCATACAGGAGTGCCCCAGCAGGTAACATGTTATGGAGAGCAATTCTCTGTCATTTTAGTCTGCTAGATCCAATCAGTATTAATGCAAGTTAGCTTGGTCACTGTTTGAGTGAAATGTATTTTTTAATATACAGTGCCTTGCGAAAGTATTCGGCCCCCTTGAACTTTGCGACCTTTTGCCACATTTCAGGCTTCAAACATAAAGATATAAAACTGTATTTTTATGTGAAGAATCAACAACAAGTGGGACACAATCATGAAGTGGAACGACATTTATTGGATATTTCAAACTTTTTTAACAAATCAAAAATTGAAAAATTGCAAAATTATTCAGCCCCTACTTTCAGTGCAGCAAACTCTCTCCAGAAGTTCAGTGAGGATCTCTGAATGATCCAATGTTGACCTAAATGACTAATGATGATAAATACAATCCACCTGTGTGTAATCAAGTCTCCGTATAAATGCACCTGCACTGTGATAGTCTCAGAGGTCCGTTAAAAGCGCAGAGAGCATCATGAAGAACAAGGAACACACCAGGCAGGTCCGAGATACTGTTGTGAAGAAGTTTAAAGCCGGATTTGGATACAAAAAGTATTTGTAAGCAGACAACCCAAAATAATAATTATGGCAAAGTTATGTAAATAAAGGGAATATAATGAACAATAACTTCAACAGAATTCCTTTGTGTTTACTCTAACTCTGCTCTGTTTAGTTTAGTCAGATATCAGAAGGTTGAAGTTGTTTGTATTGTATTTTATTCATTCTCTCTCTCTCTGTCTCTCTCTGTCTCTCTGTCTCTGTCTCTGTGTGTGTGGTAGGTATATTGTGGGCTGAGGCAGTGTTTTTTGAGGGCCGGCCACAGAGGAAGACGAAGAGTGTTGATGCTCTGAAGTGTGAACACATCCTGCTCGACGTTGCCAAAATCTCCCCTTCTCTTGCCTCTACTTTTCACTGTTATACTTATGACATCCTTCCCCTTTTGTACTATCTCAGTAGGTCAAACTCTCCCCCTCTCAGCTTTCATTCCTTCAGTAGGTCAAACTCTCCCCCTCTGCTTTCATTCCTTCAGTAGGTCAAACTCTCCCCCTCTCTGCTTTCATTCCTTCAGGAGGACAAACTCCCCCTCTCTGCTTTCATTCCTTCAGGAGGACAAACTCTCCCTCTCTCTGCTTTCATTCCTTCAGTAGGTCAAACTCTCCCTCTCTCTGCTTTCATTCCTTCAGTAGGTCAAACTCTCCCTCTCTCTGCTTTCATTCCTTCAGTAGGTCAAACTCTCCCTCTCTCTGCTTTCATTCCTTCAGTGGGACAAACTCCTCCTTGCTTTATCCTTACCAGGGTTGGGATCAATTCCATTTAAATTCCAGTCAATTCAGGAAGCAATTCCACATTTTCCTAATTGAGAAGTATTGGATAGAATTGGAACTGAATTGACTGGAATGGAAATGGAGTTGACCCCAACCCTGATCCTTACTATTACCAACTCCCTCCTTCCTTGTTTTCAATCTACCAGTACAACACATGCCCACTATCTCTTCTCTCTCAACATCTTAGTCAGAATTTGATGAGTAAACAGCCCATGTGTGTGTGGGGGGGTTCTGGAGCGAGTGTAAGCTTACTAAGGCCAGAGTGGTTCCTGAGGACAGTGAAGATTGACCTGGGAGACACCTGGGCCCTCTTCTACAGTTTGAGATGCAACACGGCACCGAGGTGGGTGACTTTGATGTGTGTGCGTGTGTGGTGTTTGTGTGGTGTGTGTGAAAATGAGAATGAGCTTGCATGTGCTGAGTTTAATTGCATGTGTTTGGCGGGCTCTGTGTTGCGTGTCTCACCTCTACTCTCTATCTCTGTCCCCTGTAGGAGCAGCAGGAGGAAGTACATAAGCGCTGTGAGAACACTGAGCCGTGTCACCGGGAGCTGTGGTGTGCTGAGTCCAAACAGGTCCTCCACTGGCTAAAGAAGATAGGAGAGATCCTCACACAGGTCGCCTTCTGAGGCATAGGCTGGACAGACGGAAACTGTGTTTCTGACTCATGTCCCTCTGTCCAATAACCACGGACACACACCCCAAGTTCTCTCATCTTTTAAAGTCGTAGAGAGTAGCAGTCTATTTGGACACACACACGTGCCTGGCGTGACGAGAGTTGACAATGGTTCACGAGCAGTACAGAATATTTGCAATGTTTACAGCATGTGAAAGCACGTTGGGAAAAGGAGGAGAAAAACTGGGCATTTTGTTGAACTTTATTTTTATTGAATTGTGAAATGTCATGTCCTCCATTGAATCAGAAAATGCTGCTATATATATTTTTGAATGCCTTTTAAAGACTGTTTATCCCCGTGGGTATGCTTAGAGCAGAAAAGGTTACCCGATACCAGCTCTGTTAAGACATTTGTTAATATGACAATTTGACCATGGTGTTTTTTTAATCCTCTGTAAATCAAAGTTTAATTTGCTCGATCGAGGTGTACGCCAAACATAGGTAGTAGGGCTGGAATTGCCAGGGACCTCACAATAAAATATTATAACGAAACTTAGGTGCCTATACAACATGCATTGCGGATCTCACGATTCTATATGTATTGTGATTTGATGTTCCACATGTATTGCGCATTATGTCTGCTGCAGAGAGACAAAGAGACAGAGCATGAGAAAACGTCAGGGATTATTACTAATGGATACGATAAGAAAGACTCTGAATACAAGTAAGTCAGCTGGAGCTTCACATTTACTCACGCTAGTCAGTACAAGAATAACATCGAGCAACACTGTGCATGACCAAGGGTGCTCGGTTCTTAAAGGGGACATCAGGACATAACATCCCATCTCTTATACAATAAGTTATTTTTACCAAACCACAACTGAAACATTTCCCAGAACTTGCTGTAGTTATTTTGCATCTTTGATTTGAACTTGAACAGTCTTGGTTTTTGTGTTTGTCTATAAATCCAGCCGGTCTGGTGGCGCCTTGGATTGTCTGGAGGCTCCTGCACATCCTCATTGTGTGCTTGCTCCATTATAGCTTCTGCTATAGCAGCACATTCATCCACACATTCTTTCAGCCTAAGGTCTCTGTACTGCCCCACTGTCCTCTACAGTTCCCTTTGTGTCACTCTCAGGATCTCTCTGTGCCTGTTCTCTCTTGATTGTTGTGCCTTTTTCCGTGGAATGCATTTGGTTAATGTAACGCCGCCACATGTCAGGGCTTGAATCTGGTAAGTCCTGGGTCCCTGCTTGTGCATGTACAGTCCCTCTTGTCCTTTAACCTCCCTTTCTGTAGTATCGCACCATCACGTCCTGTCCAAGAAACAAGGCGTATCGCTGTAACCTGTCATTGCCGGAATGACTTTTTTTGGACTAAAATGGAAAGCAACAGCTGGTGATCCGTAAACCAGAGTGAAACGCTTCCCATATAAGTATGCATGGAAGTTATTGACACCCCACACTCGCACCAGTACATTATTCAATGTCTGTGATGCAAAGGCCACTGGCCTCTCAGACCCATCTTTCAGTGTGTTTGAAAGCCCCTAAGCCATACGGGGTCGCATCACAAGTCAACTTCCCTGGCAGTTCAGGGTCGTAATGCATCAGGACCTGTTCAGATTTGATGAGCCATTTTGCCTCCATTTTCACACTGTTCTGTCCACTGATATGTCATATTCTTTTGCAGGAGCTGACTGGGGGGCTAGAGTGCTGCTGAAAGGTTTGGGAGGAATCTCCTGTAGTAATTGGTCAGTCCAGTGAAAGGTCTCACTTCTGTCACATTTTGCGGTCGTCGTTGTGTCTGTACCACTGCATCAATTTTGTCCTGTGTTTTGTGCAGTCGATTTCATGTCCAGAGAATGCTATCTTGTTTTTTTATTGAAGTGTTTACCACCAGCTAGTGCAGCAAAGATGCCATCCAGACGTGGTAGGGGGTATTGGTCCACACGCAACATTGAATTCACAGTTACCTTGAAGTCCCCACACATTCTAACAGACCCGTCTTTCTTCACAATAGGAACAATGGGTGCTGCCCATTTGCTTCTGTCCACTTTCGTCAGGATCCCACTCAATTTCCGCTTCCACCTTTGGTCTCAGGGAGTATGGAACCGATCTAGCTTTGCGTAATATTGGGGATGCATTATCTCTCAGTACGAGTTTGGCTGTGATGCCTTTTACTGTTCCCATCAGATCAGCGAAAACAATGTTGTATATGTGTTTGGTCTGTGCCTTTCTCTTTAGGCAAGGAGGTGTGGAGCATTTTCAAGTCACGTCAGTTCAGCTAGAATGGGGGGCTGTTCCAGGCATCAGATACAGCTGTAACTGCTGTGTTTGCTCCCCATATCGCACACTGACCTGCAACGCCCCCATTGGGCTCAATCTATCTCCTGAGTATGTCTTCAGCAACACATTTGTTTTCTTCAGTTTGATAGCCTTGAAGTGCTCAGGGGTTTGCCTTCGATTTCTGGTGTCACCCATATTATGCTACTGCTGGGAGAAGTCACTGTGTTTAACTCCATTGTACCAATTAACCGTTGATCTGAATCACTGCCACTGTTCTCTGCTAGTGCGTTCACAGACCCTTTCATTTTCTCAGTTTTCCTGTTGTGACTGCATTTTGCTCTGCATGCTCTTTGAATGTGACCCCGTCTATTGAATTTGTGACAAATTCCGTCTTTGAAACAGCAGTCCTCTGCTTTGTGACCATCTCTGTCACACCTGTGGTATTTTCCAGCCACACGGGGGCACTGTCTGCTGCGTGAACTTGTGCAGGGAAGTTTGTGAAGAGGTCAGTATTTATTTTACTTTGCAACTCTATTGCATCTTTGGTCACCATTTCCATAGCCACAGCAATTTCAACAGCCTTTTCAAATGTGAGATCTGATTCTGTGAATAAACATTTCTGAATGTATTCATGTTTTAGTCCACAGTAGAATCTATCCCTTACTTATGGTGTCATTTAGGTTCTCTACAAACCCCAAACTACAAACAGTTTCTTCAACTCTGCTACATACAGTACCAGTCAAAGGTTTGGACACACCTACCTATTCAAGGGTTTTTCTTTATTTTCACTATTATCTACATTGTAGAATAATAGTGAAGACATCAAACTATGAAATAACACATATGGAATAATGTAGGTGCCAAAAAATTGTTAAACAAATCAAAATTGATTTTATATTTGGGATTCTTCAATGTAGCCACCCTATGCCTTGATGACAGCTTTGCACACTCTTGGCATTCTCTCAACCATCTTCATGAGACAGTCACCTGGAATGCATTTCAACAGGTGTGCCTTGTGTGATAGAAAAATTACATATTTACCTGGTTATTTTACATTAATGGTTAACAATTGATATTTAACTAATAGTAACACATTTCTGTCCTGCTAGCCACCCTTTGCCTTGATGACAGCTTTGCACACTGTTGGCATTCTGTCACCAGCTTCACCTGGAATGTTTGTCCAACAGTCTTGAAGGAGTTCCCACATATGCTGAGCACCTGTTGGCTGCTTTCCCTTCACTCTGCAGTCCAACTCACTCCAAACCATCTAATTTGGATTGAGGTTGGGTGATTGTGGAGGCCAGGTCATCTGATGCAGCACTCCATCACTTTCCTTCTTGGTCAAATAGTCCTTACACATCCTGGAAGTGTTTTGGGTCATTGTTCTGTTGAAAAACAAATTATAGTCCCACTAACCACAAACCATGGCGTATCGCTGCAGAATGCTGTGGTAGCCAAGCTGGTTAACTGTTTCCTGAATTCTAAACAAATAACTGACAGTGTCACCAGTAAAGCTCCCCCACACCATCACACCTCATCCATGCTTCACGGCAGGAACCATACATGCAGAGATCATCTGTTCACCTATTCTGCATCTCAAAAAGACAAGGCAGTTGGAACCACAAATCTCAAATTTGGACTCATCAGACCAAAGGACAAATTTCCACCGGTCGTGGACACTGATCGTGTTTCTTGGCCCAAGCAAGTCTCTTCGTCTTAGCAGTGGTTTCTTTGCAGCAATTAGACCATGATGGCCTGATTAACCCAGTCTCCTCTGAACAGTTGATGTTGAGATGTGTCTGTTACCTGAACTCTGTGAAGCATTTATTTGGGCTGCAATTTCTGAGGCTGAACATATCCTCTGCAGCAGAGGTAACTCTTGGTCTTCCTTTCCTGTGGCGATCCTCACGGGAGCCAATTTCATTATAGTTCTTGATGGTTCTTGCGACTGCACTTCAAGAAACTTTAAAAGTTATTGAAAAATGTCCGGGTTGACTGACCTTCATGTCTTACAGTAATGAAGGACTGTCATTTTTCTTTGCTTATTCGAGCTGTTCTTGCCATGATACGGACTTGGTATTTTACCAAATAGGGTTATCTTCTGTGCACCACCCCTACCTTGTCTGTCACGCCCGGACCGTAGAAAGCGTTGTATGTGTCTATTTTGTTTTGGTCAGGGTGTGATTTGGGTGGGCAGTCTATGTTCTATGTTCTATGATCTTCTATTTCTATGTGTTTGGCCGGGTGTGGTTCTCAATCAGAGGCAGCTGTCTATCGTTGTCTCTGATTGAGAACCATACTTCGGTACCCTTTTCCCCCACCTGTTTTGTGGGAAGTTGACTTTGACTTTGTTCAGGGTACATAGCCCAAAGCTTCACGGTTTGGTTTTGTTCTTTGTTTTGTCGGCATAATTTTTAATAAAGAGAAAATGTACACTTACCATGCTGCACCTTGGTCCAGTCCTTCAGCCAGCCGTGACATTGTCACAACACAACTGATTGGCTCAAATGCATTAAGAAGGAAAGAAATTCCACAAATGAACTTTTAACAAGTGTCGTGGAAATTCAGTAATAAGAGAGATGATTGTCTGAAGAAGTGACCACATCTTAATTTAATATATATTCATTATTGCAATAAGGAGGCAGGCTGACCCCCATCCCTTGAGTGTTGGACCGAGTAACCTAACCTCTACACAAATGCAGAGTACTGTATATAGCTGACACTAACAATGCTCAGTCATGGTTGGTTCAACCCCCCTCATACAGATTGGGGCATCTTATGCCACTCTGGCTCCTGTCATTATCTGCATGTGGGTTGTTGTCTTAATCACACCCTGACTTAGTTTCCCAGATGCAAGGATGATGTTGAGACAATGAGGGATTGTTCTACTCCTAAGCTATCTCTAATAAAACACATTATTGTCCTTGTAATGTAGTCTTTTACCCATTTGTTAGCTCAATCCATCTCTGGTGACCATACACCAAGATTAGCTTGGTGTAGACAGACACTAGCAGGACAGAAATTTCTTAATATAAGTTAAATATCAATTGTTAACCATTAATATCAAATAAACCAGGTAAATACAGTTGAAGTCGGAAGTTTACATACACTTGGTTGGAGTCATTAAAACCTGTTGTGACTAGGGGGCAGTATTTTCATTTTTGGAAAAATAACGTTCCCAAAGTAAACAGGATATTTTGTCAGGACAAGATGCTAGAATATGCATATAATATGACAGCTTCGGATAGAAAACACTCTAAAGTTTCCAAAACTGTAAAAATATTGTCTGTGAGTATAACAGAACTGATATTGCAGGTGAAAGCCTGAGAAAAATCCAATCCGGAACTGACTCATGTTTTGAAAGCTGTGCGTTCCGCTGCGTCCCTATTGAGCAGTGAATGGGCTATCAACCAGATTACTTTTTCTACCTATTCCCCAAGGTGTCTACAGCATTGTGACGTAGTTTTAAGCCTTTATGTTGAAGAATACCCATAAGCGGCTACATTGTGTAAGTGGTCACCTGATGGCTCTCAGAGTGATTCTCGCGAAAAATACAGAGGTAGCCATTTTTCCTTTCGCTCCTACTGAAAAACCAATTGTCCCGGTGGATATATTATCGAATAGATATTTGAAAAACACCTTGAGGATTGATTATAAACAACGTTTGCCATGTTTCTGTCGATATTATGGAGCTAATTTGTAATATTTTTGACCGCAATTTCCAGTCGATTTCTCAGCCAAATTTGAAGAACAAACTGAGCTATTTCGTCTACAAAAATAATATTTTTGTAAAAAAGGAACATTTGCTATCTAACCGGGAGTCTCGTCAGTGAAAACATCCAAAGCTCATCAAAGGTAAACGATTTAATTTGATTGCTTTTCTGATTTTCGTGACCAAGTTACCTGCTGCTAGCTGGACATAATGCTATGCTAGGCTATCGATAAACTTACACAAATGCTTGTCTTGCTTTGTCTGTAAAGCATATTTTGAAAATCTGAGATGACAGGGTGATTAACAAAAGGCTAAGCTGTGTTTCAATATATTTCACGTGATTTTCATGAATAGGAATATTTTCTAGTAATATTTATGTCCGTTGCGTTATGCTAATTAGTGTCAGTCGATGATTACGCTCCCGGATCCGGGATGCGTAGTATCAATAATGAAAACTTGTTTCTCAACCACTCCACAAATGTCTTGTTAACAAACTATAGTTTTGGCAAGTCGGGTTAGGACATCTACTTTGTGCATGACACAAGTAATTTTTCCAACAATAGTTTACAGACAGATTATTTAACTTATAATTCACTGTATCACAATTCCAGTGGGTCAGAAGTTTACATACACTAAGTTGACTGTCCCTTAAAACAGCTTGAAAAATTCCAGAAAATTGTGTCATGACTTTAGAAGCTTCTGATAGGCCAATTGACATAATTTGAGTCAATTGGAGGTGTACCTGTGGATGTATTTCAAGGCCTACCTTCAAACTCAGTGCCTCTTCGCTTGACATCATGGGAAAATCAAAAGAAATCAGCCAAGACCTCAGAAAAAAATTGTAGACCTCCACAAGTCTGTTTCATCCTTGGGAGAAATATCCAAATGCCTGAAGGTACCACATTCATCTGTACAAACAATAGTTTGCAAGTATAAACACCATGGGACCACACAGCCGCCATACCACTTGTCACGCCCTGGTCTTAGGATTTTGTGTTTTCTTTATTATTTTGATCAGGCCAGGGTGTGACATGGGTTATTTTATGTGGTGTGTTTTGTCTAGAGGTTTGTTGTAGGTTATGGGATAGTGGTTAGTAGGGTTGTCTAGAATAGTCTATGGCTGCCTGGAGTGGTTCTCAGAGGCAGGTGTTTATCGTTGTCTCTGATTGGGAACCATATTTAGGCAGCCATATTCTTTGAGTGTTTCGTGGGTGATTGTTCCTGTCTTTGTGTTTGTTACACTAGATAGGGCTGTTTTCGGTTTTTTCACATTTCTTGTTTTGTATATTGTTAATTTATCATCTTCATTAAAGATGTATCACAATAACCACGCTGCGTTTTGGTCCACCTCTCCTTCAACAGAAGAAAGCCGTGACACCACTCAGGAAGGAGACGCATTCTGTCTCCTATAGATTAACGTACTTTGGTGCAAAAAGTGCAAATCATTCCCAGAACAACAGCAAAGGACCCTGTGAAGATGCTGGAGAAAACAGGTAGAAAAGTATCTATATCCACAGTAAAACGAGTCATATATCGACATAATCTGAAAGGCCGCTCAGCAATAAGAACCCACCGCTCAAAAACCGCCATAAAAAAAGCCAGACTACGGTTTGCAACTGCACATGGGGACAAAGATCGTACTTTTTGGAGAAATATCCTCTGGTCTGATGAAACAACAATATAACTATTTGGCCATAATGGCTATGTTTGGATTGCTATGTTTGGAGGAAAAAGGGGGAAGCTTGCAAGCTGAAGAACACCATCCCAACCATGAAGCACGGGGGTGGCAGCATCATTTTGTGGGGGTGCTTTGCTGCAGGAGGGACTTGTGCACTTCACAGAATATATGGCTTCATGAGGCAGGACATTTTTACTATGATTATATGTCAGGAATTGTTAAAAACGGAGTTTAAATGTATTTGGCTAAGGTGTATGTAAACTTCCGACTTCAACTGTATGTAATTTTTCTATCACACTAGGCACATCTGTTGAAATCCATTCCAGATGACTGTCTCATGAAGATGGTTGAGAGAATGCCATGAGTGTGCAAAGCTTTCATCAAGGCAAAGGGTGGCTACTTTGAAGAATCTCAATATATATATTTTGATTTATTGAACACTTTTTTGGTTACTACATGATTCCATATGTGTTATTTCATAGTTTTAATGTCTTCACTATTATTCTACAATGTAGATATCATGACACAAGGTGAGACCCAGATGCAGACAAATGGTCGTGGACAGGAAAAATATCAAAACCAGTTAAGAGTCCAGGAGGTACAGAGTGGCAGGACAGGCTCGAGGTCAAGGCAGGCAGAGTGGTCAGGCAGGCGGGTACAGAGTCCAGAACAGGGTGGCCAACGCGTTGACTTTTTTCATTAAACCGTTTTTAAACAATCACATAGGCGACATACCGTTTGGATACAATGTACGCAGCCCTACCATGAATAACTCCCACCGCTCTTGCTGGCTCCCGAGGACAGGGATTTGCTCGTCTGAAGAGCATCTTACAGAAAACTATAAATGGTAGGTGGCCATTCCCTTCTGACATGGGTGCTGTCTTAGTTTAATGGGAAGCACACTTGGGGATGGGATCCATTCATGTAGATAAAATGTAAAACCAACTAATGTTTTGTTTTTTTCTCCACCCTAATGGTCAAAACCGTGAAGACTAGAAAAAGGAGAATAGCAAATGCAGGATTATGGGAAAACATACATTTAGAACATAAAAGACAAACTGTCACAGAGAGACGGTAAACACAGGGGTAAATACTCTGGGGGAAACAAGCGACACCTGGAGGGGGTGGAGACAATAACAAGGACAGGTGAAACAGTTCAGGGTGTGACAGTAGGGGTGCCACCTGGCATCCTACCTGAGCGCATACCTGGCTGACCCGGGGTGTCGGCGGTAAAAATCTGCGATGAGGGCCTGGTCCATGATGTCTTTAGCAGGGACCCAGCACCTCTCCTCTGGCCCATAACCCTCTCAATCAACCAGGTACTGGAAACCCATGCCCCGTGGTAGAACCCTCAGGAGGCGTCTCACCGTATATACGCTGTCTGGCCATCGATGACCCGGGGGGGAGGGACAACCCAAGGGGGGGCCTGGAAACAGTTAACAAAAGACTGTGAGACACAGGCTTAATCCTCGACACATGGAAGTTAGGGTGAAGAAGGAGGGTACGGGGTAACACAAGATGGACAGCAGGGGGAACTCAGGACTCTGGAGATGGGAAAAGGACCAATTAAACACGGAGACAGCTTGCGGGACTCTACCCGAAGAGATCCCGAGTGGAAAGCCATGCCCTCTGCCCAATGTGGTAGCAGGGAGCTGGGGACCGGTGATGGTCCACTTGTCGACAATACCTGGAGTTGGTCCTGAGAATAGCCACCCTGGCTCTTCTCCAGGTACGTCGACAGAGGCGGAGGGCACGCGGACCTCCTGCTCTTGTTCAGTTAAGGGTGGAGGCTGAAACCCCATGGAGTACTCAAAAGGGGAGACTCCCGTGGCAGAACAGGGAAGTGTGTTCCGGGCATACTCCACCCAGACCAGTTGACGGATCCAGGTAGTGGGGTTGGTTGAGACCAGGCATCTTAACGTGGTCTACAGGTCCTGATTAGCTCGCTGCGACTGGCCGTTTGATTGGGAATGGACCATAGACTGACCGATGCCTTCCAAAACTGAGATGAGAATTGCGGACCCCGGTCGTAAACCATATCCACTGGGAGACCATGGATCCGGAAGACGTCCTGGGCTGTTTCCTTGGCAGAGGGTAGTTTAGGGAAAGGGATGAAATGAGCGGTCTTAGAAAACCCAATCCACCACTGTCAGAATGACTGTGTTGCTATCAGACGGGGGAAGCCCAGTGACAAAATACAGAGAAATATGGGACCAGGGATGATGAGGGACCGGTAGTGGCTGAAGAAGGCCAGAAGGAGCTTGCCGTGGAGTCCTGTTCTGGGCACACACCATGCATGTGGCGACGAAGGCAGAGATGTCAGGAACCATTGTGGGCCACCAGAAACGTTGTCGGAGGAATGCTAGGGTACGGCGAGAACTGGGATGACAGGTTAGCCTGGAGGAATGAGCCCATTCCAGGACCCAGGAGTGGACTGAGTTGGGGACAAACAGCCAGTTACCCGGGCCCCCTTTAGGTCCAGGCTGGGAGTGTTGTGCCTTGTGAACCAGGGTCTCAATACCCCAGTCCACAGTGGCTGCTAGGCATGAGATAGGGAGAATGGTTGCGGGGACCGAGAGTGTGTTGCAGAGGAACTGTATAGGCGAGAGAGAGTGTTAGGCTTCACATTTTTGGACCCTGGGGAGTAGGAAATGGTGAAGTTGAATCTGGTAAACAACAGAGCCCACCGGGCCTGCCTAGAGTTAAGGCGCATGGCTGTACGGAGATATTCCAGATTTTTATGGTCGGTCCAGACCAAGAATGGCTGTTCTGCTGTTTCCAGCCAGTGCCTCCACTCTTCAAACGCCATATTGCCCGCCAAGAGTTCTAGGTTGCCTACGTCGTAGTGTCTCTCTGCAGAATTGAGACGATGGGACAGGAAGGCACAAGGATGAAGCTTTTGGTCCTGGGCAGATGGCCGGGACAGGATGGCCCCCACTCCAACATCAGATGCATCCACATCAACCACAAATTGATGCGACGGGTCCGGATGGATGAGGATGGGTGCTGTTGTGTACCGATGCTTCAGGTCCACAAAGGCTTTGTTGACAGCAGGATACCATTGGAAACGGAACCTTGGGAGAAGTGAGTGCCGAGAGGGGGCCGCCAGGGTGCTGTAACCCCAAATCCTAGGAAATGTTGCAACTGCACCCTGGACGTAAGTTGAAACCAAACCAACACTGCTTTCACCTTTCCAGTATCCATCTCGTCTTTACCCTCAGCAATGACATATCCCAGAAAAGCGTTTGTAGAGTGGTGGAACTCACACTTCTCAGCTTTCACGAAAAGTTGGTTCTCCAGGAGGCGCTGAAGGACCTGCCTGAAGACAAGAACATGTTCTTGGGCAGACCAGGAAAAATCCAGGATGTCGTCAAGGTAGACGAACACAAAACGGTTGAGCATGTCCCGGAGCACATCGTTTACCAAAGCCTGAAAGACAGGGGGGGCATTGTTGAGTCCAAACGGCATGACCTGATACTCATAATGTCCGCTGGCTGTGTTGAAGGCTGTCTTCCACTCACCCCCCTCACGTATCCGAACCAGGTGGTAGGCATTTCGAAGGTCCAACTTGGGAAAAATGGTGTCCCCCTGGAGAGGTTCAAAAGCCGAGGAGAGGAGTGGTAAGGGTTAATGATTTTTTTTACAGTAATGTGATTAAGTCTACAATAGTCAATGCAAGGATGCAGGATCTTGTCCTTCTTCTCTACGAAGAAAAACCCTGCGCTGGCAGGAGATGCAGACAGACGGATGCCTCCAGTAGCCAGAGACTCCTCTATGTATTCCTCCATGGCCTTGGTCTCCGGGCCGGATAGAGAATATAGCGGACCAGGAGGTGGTGTGGTGCCTGGGAGCAGATCAATGGCACAATCATAAGGACAGTGCGGGGATAGGGAAGTTGCACGTGCCTTACTGAAAACTTCAAGTAGGTCATGGTACTCAGTGGGAATGACAGAAACATCCAAAGCCTTGCTGACGTCCCGAGGAAGAAGTCTGGGGGAAGGCTGTGCTGCTTGAGGACAGTGGGAATGGCAAAATGGGCTCCAACCCATGATGGAGCTTGTGGTCCAGTTAATAACAGGGTTATGTTTTTGGAGACAGAAAACCCCCAACTCAACAGAAACATGGGGAGATGCAATGAGGAGGCCTTTAAGCCTTGGGACAATTGAGACATGGATTGTGTATGTGTGCCATTCAGAGGGTGAATGGGCAAGACAAAAAGATTGAAGTGCTTTTGAGCTGGGTATGGTAGTAAGTGCATGGTTCAACGGTTTGTGCAACCTTCTCTCAGAGCATTTTGTATTATTCTGTACAGTACATTTGAAACCCTCCATTTAGTGTGATACAGCATGTTACGTTTCATATGGTATTTATTAATTTGTGGCTGTCCATCACCTATTTCATATGACATGTTACGAATTATAATTTGTATTATATTTTATGAATTTGTAAAATGTACAATATGTTATGAATTTGCAAAATGCTTGATATGTTAAGAATTTTAGCTAGGTGGCAAATATTAGCTAGGCTAGGGGTTAGGGTTAAGTTTAGGAGTTAGGTTAATGGGTTAAGTTTAGAGTCATGTGAATGGTTAGCTAAAAGGGTTAAGGTTAGGGGATGGGTTAGCTGACATACTAACTAGTTGCAAAGTAGCTAAAAAGTAGTAAGTAGTTGAAAAGTTTATAATTAGCCAAAATTGTCCCGACGAGATTCAAACTCACAACCTTTGGGTTGCTAAACTAACCAGCCACCTTCCTTTTGTTGCTTTCTGTCCAAAAATTATTCAGAAAAATGTATCCATGCTTTTTTTACTTCTAGGTTAGACTACTGCAATGCTCTACTTTCCGGCTACACGGATAAAGCACTAAATAAACTTCAGTTAGTGCTAAATACGTCTGCTAGAATCCTGACTAGAACCAAACAATTTGATCATATTACTCCAGTGCTAGCCTCTACACTGGCTTCCTATCAAGGCAAGGGCTGATTTCAAGATTTTACTGCTAACCTCTCTCTCTCTGATTTGGTCCTGCTGTACATACCTACACGTACGCTACGGTCACAAGACGCAGGCCTCCTAATTGTCCCTAGAATTTCTAAGCAAACAGCTGTAGGCAGGGCAATCTCCTACAGAGCTCCATTTTTATGGAATGGTCTGCCTACCCATGTGAGAGACGCAAACTCGGTCTCAACCTTTAAGTCTTTACTGAAGACTCATCTCTTCAGTGGGTCATATGATTGAGTGTAGTCTGGCCCAGGAGTGTGAAGGTGAACGGAAACGCTCTGGAGCAACGAACCGCCCTTGCTGTCTCTGCCTGGCCGGTTCCCCTCTAACCCTATTACAGGGGCTGAGTCACTGGCTTACTGGTGCTCTTTCATGTCGTCCCTAGGAGGGGTGCGTCACTTGAGTGGGTTGAGTCACTGATGTGATCTTCCTGTCTGGGTTGGCGCCCCCCCTTGGGTTGTGCCGTGGCAGAGATCTTTGTGGGCTATACTCTGCCTTGTCTCAGGATGGTAAGTTGGTGGTTGAAGATATCCCTCTAGTGGTGTGGGGGCTGTGCTTTGGCGAAGTAGGTGGGGTTATATCTTTCCTGTTTGGCCCTGTCCAGGGGTATCATCGGATGGGGCCACAGCACAGTGTCTCCTGACCCCTCCTGTCTCAGCCTCCAGTATTTATGCTGCAGTAGTTTATGTGTCGGGGGGCTAGGGTCAGTTTGTTAAATCTGGAGTACTTCTCCTGTCTTATCCGGTGTCCTGTGTGAATTTAAGTATGCTCTCTCTAATTATATCTTTCTCTCTCTCTCTCTGAGGACCTGAGCCCTAGGACCATACCTGGCATAATGACTCCTTGCTGTCCCCAGTCCACCTGGCCGTGCTGCTGCTCCAGTTTCAACTGTTCTGCCTGTGATTATTATTATTTGACCATGCTGGTCATTTATAAACATTTGAACATCTTGACCATGTTCTGTTATAATCTCCACCCGGCACAGCCATAAGAGGACTGGCCACCCCTCATAGCCTGGTTCCTCTCTAGGTTTCTTCCTAGGTTTTGGCCTTTCTAGGGAGATTTTCCTTGCCACCGTGCTTCTACACCTGCATTGCTTGCAGTTTGGGGTTTTAGGCTGGGTTTCTGTACAGCACTTTGAGATATCAGCTGATGTACGAAGGGCTATATGAATACATTTGATTTGATTTGTTGCTGCAACCATCTGTCTTATGTAACCATACCAAATTTAACATATCATACTAAATGGAGTGTCTCGGATTTACTTACAGAATAATATGAAATGCTCTGAGACCAGACTGCAACTGTTTCCCGTATGTATCAAGAATGGTACACCAGTCAACGGACATGCAGCCAACTTGACACAACTGTGGGAAGAGTGTGGAGTCGACATGGGCCAGCATCCCTGTGGAACGCTTTTGACACATTGTGGAGTCCAAACCCTGAAGAATTGCGATGTTCTGAGGGCAAAAGGGGAAGCAACTCAATATTGGGAAGGTGTTCCTAATGTTTCGTATATTCAGTGTACGTTCACAATACAATCCTTTGACTTGAATTCAACAGTTTGAATACAACAGTGTCAGCATTATTCTATTATTACGCATGACACGTTGCCCAAATTATTTCGAGGTCTCTAAAGTGTCCATACCCCATTGATTGGGGTACATCTTACCTAAACCTGTCCACATTGATACCATGTGCAAATAGTTTCTCTCCAACGAAACCGAAAGAAAGTGAAAATGTGATTGATCGCGGAAGTTTTTCTCGACTTGATGGGACTGGAGTTTGGTGAAATCCTAAGCCCACCGCCAGCAACCCATGACGGAGAGGGAAACTAAAGACGCCAACGGGGATTCAGCAATGTTGGTAACCACGCATCTTCGGGAAAACCACGGCACATCCTGGGTCCGCTTGCCAACGCTTTGACTTTTTCATAAAACCATATTTAAACAACCACATAGGCGACTTACCGTTTGGATACAATGTACGCAGCCCTACCATGAATAACTCCCACCGCTCTTGCTGGCCCCCGAGGACAGGGATTTGCTCGTCTGAAGAACATCTTATAGAAAATGATAAATGGTAGGTGGCCATTCCCTTCTGACATATGATGCATACCTGCGTAACGATGGGTGCTGTCTTAGTTTAATGGGAAGCACACTTGGGGATGAGATCCATTCATAGCCCACCCAATCTACCTACCTCATCCCCATATTGTTTTTTATTTACTTTTCTGCTCTTTTGCACACCAGTATCTCTACTTGCACATCACCATCTGCTCATCTATTACTCCAGTGTTAACCTGTTAAATTGTAATTACTTCGCTACTATGGCCTATTTATTGCCTTACCTCCTCACGCCATTTGCACACACTGTATATACACTTTCCTTTTTTCTATTGTGTTATTGACTGTACGTTTGTTTATTCCATGTGTAACTCTGTGTTGTTTGTGTCACACTGCGTTGCTTTATCTTGGTCAGGTCGCAGTTGTAAATGAGAACTTGTTCTCAACTGGCCTGCCTGGTTAAATAAAGGTGCTTTTTTTTTACGTAGATACAATGTAAAACCAACTAATGTTTCGTTTTTTCTCCACCCTAAACTGTTTAATTTTGTACTGTTGATCATGATTAAATACAGACGTATTGTGCACGGGTTAGTCACTCTCGTGCGCCCAATAATAACATGTGTCGGGCGCACGAGAGTGAGTAAACTGTGCGTAATAAGTATAAGTCTATATTTAAACATGATCAACAGTTCAAAATGAAACAGTTTAGGGTGGAGAAAAACCCTAATCATTATGTTGTTTTTACATTTTATTTACATGAATGGACCCCATCCCCAACTGTGCTATACATTAAACTAAGACGTGAATTAAAACAAGCTAACTGCCATGTATGTCCTAACTCATGCACTACTAAATGTTTCAGTGTGTGAACGGGCCTGTGCTCCGTAGCGTCGTGGTGTTTCTGCTGTTGGGTGTCTCCTACACTAAGCACAGGTGCAACTATTCGGAGATACTCGGCTCATACAGAGAACTCATCTTCGTTGAACTTCAGAATTTGGTATGTGGGCCTTCACAACGTCAAAGTGTGTTAGTTTACTGTTCATAAAATCAAACTGGATTAATCTCACACTTAACCATTAGTTCAGTTTAATCTATATTCATTTGTTCTACCTTTAATAATGTCCCTGGAAAATGTCAGGTGCAAAATTTACAAGTGAGTAAGACTTATTCAATAACATAAGACTATAATTTGAGGCACCATATAATAGTATGCAGTTGGCACCCTCGCTCCACTCGGAGAAGTGGGCGTGTCTGTACAGTGAATACTTGTTTTTGACTGCCCTCCACTGGTTTGCCTTGTGAACGGTATATTATTTTATTGTCTAACAGTTTGTTTGCTTTATTGGAACAGAATCTGACTGGCAATTTTGACACATCCAAAGAGAGGGACCGTTGTCCCTCAGGAAAGGTAGTGTGTGTGTGTGTGTGTGTGTGTGTGTGTGTGTGTGTGTGTGTGTGTGTGTGTGTGTGTGTGTGTGTGTGTGCGCGTGCACGTTTGTGTGTGTGTGTGTGCGTGAAAGAGAGACCATCTATACTGAATGGGACCCTCAAGTTTCAGCACCATGGACAGGGGATGTCCCTATGGTCTTGCCTTATACTGCAATGAGAACTTGATTTGGTTGTTTGATTTGCTGAATGAATGACTGATTGAAGGTATACAATAAAATGTGTGTCTGATGATAACACAAGCATTAAACATGTATCTCCTATGTGTATCTATTATTTATCTATTACTGTTTTCCTATGCTTGTTAATGGCAGGTGCAGCACGTTTTGCGCTCCATCCATGGTATGACTCAGCAGTTCATGTGCCAGGGCCGCAGGCAGGGCATTAGACAACAGGGGGACATGGAGAAGCCAGTGGAGATGATGGAACAGCTGATCAGACAGAACTGCAAACACACTAACCTGGTGAGGTCACTCTTAAACACAGGACTTTTTGTCACTTACATTTTCATTTTTTATAATCATAATAAACATGAATGAGGTATTATCAGTCAGTGACGATGTAATGACATGAGATCTTCAGTGTTTTGCTTTCTTTTAGGTGAGAGGACAGAAGAGAGCCGCCCCGTGTGTGACTTCCCAGAGAACGAAGGGAAAGAAGAAGAAGAGGATTAGACTCGTCAGGGCATTGATAAACTGTTGGCAGAAGCTGCAGAGTGTGTACTTGCCCACAAAATGAATGGGAAATACTATGTTTTTCTTTTTCCCAATCGTTTAAAAAAAAAAGCATGTATGGATTGTGTTTAGTTTGGTTCTCATGTTGTATAGTAGAACCATATTTGTACGTCAGGGATGGTGCTCTCTGTTTATGACCTTTCTTCTTAGTCTGTAGTTCCTCATCTATAAACTACAGATCATCTGAATTAAAGGTAGACTCAGCGATATGATGTAGATGCAGAAAGTAAACAGCATTGTAGGTCAAATTCCACAACAACGTAGAGCAGTGAAACGCAAGGCTCAAATCCTATACTGTTTTGGTGACCTGGCAACCACACTGTGAACAGCTGAACACATGCACAGATTTTGCAGAAATGCTGCATCTGGCTCATCTCAATATCTCCGGTGCTGCTCGAGGCACTGACATTTTGCTGACTCTACCTTTAATAATGGTTGTTAGAGGACGGTATACAATGCAATTCAAATATTTACTTGTGATACTTTGTGCACACACATAAAAAATATAGTATCTCATAATCCAGAGATTGCGATCCCTTTCCTTAAACATATATTTGGTTCTATAAAATTAATCAGTTATTCAAGCTGCCCACAGCTAATAAAGGTTTCTCAAACTGCACCAATTGTTTTTTATTCCTTTAATTATCAATACATAGGTTATTACTAGATATCAACTGTTCTGTTCTCTTTTGGTGTGAAATTGTTATCAAAATGGACAAAAAACTGCTACAGCAGGTGGCGGCATGAACATTACATGTGTGGGAACTCCATTATACCGAAGACAAAGAGGAGGAAGAAAAAAGACGAAGAATTGTTTAGATTTTTGATTTGATTTATTAATAACGGATGTCAATGGCGTCAGCTCGTCTTACTGGGGTTCGACACATAATGAAAAAGACATAACAGAAAAAAACACTAACATGTAGTGCATCAGTTAGACATACAGTTGAATTCGAACGTTTACAGACACTTAGGTTGGAGTCATTAAAATTCGCTTTTCAACCACTCCACACATTTCTTATTAACAAACTATAGTTTTGGTAAGACGGTTAGGACATCTACTTTGTGCATGACACAAGTCATTTTTCAAACATTTGTTTACAGACAGATTATTTCACTTATAATTGTCACGACTTCTGCCGAAGTCGTTGCCTCTCCTTGTTCGGGCGGTGCTCGGCGGTCGACGTCACCGGTCTTCTAGCCATCATTGATCCTTTTTTCATTTTCCATTGGTTTTGTCTTGTCTTCCCACACACCTGTTTTCAATCCCATTCATTACCTGTTGTGTATTTAACCCTCTGTTTCCCCTCATGTCTTTGTCAGAGATTTTTTTTATTATCAGTGTAGTATGATTGTTGTATAGGTGCGCGTCGTGTCCTCGTACGCATGTTTATGTACATTTAGTGTTATGGAGCATACTCCGTGGACTTTATTAAAAGACTCAATTTTACACTCCATTTGACTCTCCTGTGCCTGACTTCCCTGCCACCTATTACACCTATGCATGACAATAATTCACTGTATCACAATTCCAGTGGGTCAGAAGTTTACATACACTAACTTGACTGTGCCTTTAAACCTCTTGGAAAATTATAGAAAATTATGCCATGGCTTTAGAAGCTTCTGATAGGCTAATTGACATTATTTGAGTCAATTGGAGGTGTACCTGTGGATGTATTTAAAGGCCTACCTTCAAACTGCCTGATTCTTTTAATTTTCCCATGATGTCAAGTGAAGATCAAATCAAAGTGTGTTTGTCGCCGAATATAACAGTGAAATGCTGACTTACAGGCTCTAACCAATAGTGCAAACATGGTATTAGGTGAACTATAGGTAGGTAAAGAAATTAAACAACAGTTAAAAGACAGGATATAGAAGTAGCGAGGCAACATACAGACACCAGCTAGTCAGGCTGATTGAGGTAGCCTGTACATGTTTAAAGTGACTATGCATATATGATGAACAGAGAGTAGCAGTAGCATGAAAGAGGGGTTGGTGGGTGATGGGTGGGACACAAAGCAGATAGCCCGGTTAGCCAATGTGTGGGAGCACTGGTTGTTCGGCCCAATTGAGGTAGTATGTGCATGAATGTATAGTTAAAGTGACTATGCATATATGATAAACAGAGAGTAGCAGCAGTGTAAAAAGAGGGGTTGGGGGGAGCACACAATGCAAAAAGTCTGGGTGGCCATTTCATTACCTGTTCAGGTGTCTTATGGCTTGGGGGTAAAAACTGTTGAGAAGCCTTTTTGTCCTAGACTTGGCACTCCGGTACCTGTTGCCATGCAATAGTAGACAGAACAGTCTATGACTGGGGTGGCTGGGGTCTTTGACAATATTTAGGGCCTTCCTCTGACACCGCCTGGTGTAGAGGTCCTCCTTTTCCTGTAGTCAACAATAATCTCCTTAGTCTTGGTTACGTTGAGGGATAGGTTGTTATTCTGGCACCACCTGGCCAGGTCTCTACTTCCTCCCTATAGGCTGTCTCGTCGTTGTCGGTGATCAGTCCTTCCACTGTTGTGTCGTCTGCAAACGTAATGATGATGTTGGAGTCGTGCCTGGCCATGCAGTCGTGGGTGAACAGGAAGTACAGGAGGGGACTGAGCATGCACCCCTGGGGAGCTCCCTTGCTGAGGGTCAGCGTGGCAGATGTGTTGATACCTACCCTCAACCCCTGGGGCGGCCCGTCAGGAAGTCCAGGATCCAGTTGCAGAGAGAGGTGTTTAGTCCCAGGATCCTTAGCTTATTGATGAGCTTTGACGGCACTATGGTGTTGAACGCTGAGTTGTAGTCAACGAATAGCATTCTCACATAAGTGTTCCTTTTATCCAGGTGGGAAAGAGCAGTGTGGAGTGCAATAGAGATTGCATCATCTGTGGATCTGTTTGGGCGGTATGCAAATTGGAGTGGGTCTAGGGTTTCTGTGATAATGATGTTGATGTGAGCCATTACTAGCCTTTCAAAGCACTTCATGGCTATGGAGTGCTACGGGTCTGTAGTCATTTAGGCAGATTGCCTTTGTGTTCTTGGGCACGGGGTCTGCTTGAAACATGTTGGTATTACAGACTCAATCAGGGACATGTTGAAAATGTCATTGAAGACACCTGCCAGTTGGTCAGCACATGTCCGGAGCACACGTCCTGGTAATCCGACTGGCCCTGCATCCTTGTGTATGTTGACCTGTTTAAAGGTCTTACTCACGTCTGCTACGGAGAGCTTGATCACACAGTCGTCCGGAACAGCTGATGCTCTCATGCATGCCTCAGTGTTGCTTGCCTCGAAGCGAGCATAGAAGTGATTTAGCTCGCGTGGTAGGCTCGTGTCACTGGGCAGCTCGTGGCTGTGCTTCCCTTTGTAGTCTGTAATAGTTTGCAAGCCCTGCCAAATAAGACGTGCATCGGAGCCTGTGTAGTATGATTCAATCTTAGCCCTGTATTGACTCTTTGCATGTTTGATGGTTCGTCGCAGGGCATAGCAGGACTTCTTGTAAGCTTCCGGGTTAGAGTCCCTCACCTTGAAAGCGGCAGCTCTACCCTTTAGCTCAGTGCGAATGTTCCCTGTAATCCATGGATTCTGGTTGGTGTATGTACGTATAGTCACTGTGGGGACGACGTCCTCGATGCACTTATTGATAAAGCCAGTGACTGATGTGGTGTACTCCTCAATGTCATCGGAAGAATCCCGGAACAGGTTCCAGTCTATGATAGCAAAGCAGTCCTGTAGTATAGACTGAGTCACTGGTGCTTCCTGCTTTAATTATTTTTAAGCAGGAATCAGGAGGATAGAGTTGTGGTCGGATTTACCAAATGGAGGGCGAGGGAGAGCTTTGTACGTGTTTCTGTGTGTGGAGTACAGGTGATCTAGAATTGTTTTTTCTCTGGTTGCACATTTAACATGTTGATAAAAATTTGGTAGAACTGATTTAAGTTTCCCTGCATTAACGTCTCCGGCCACTAGGAGCGCTGCCTCTTGGTGAGTGGTTTCCTGTTTGCTTATTTCCTTATACAGCTGACTGAGTGCGGTCTTAGTGCCAGCATCTGTCTGTTGTGGAAAATAAACAGCCACAAAAAGTATAGCTGAGAACTCTCTAGGCAAGTAGTGTGGCCTGCAATTTATCACAATATACTCTTCTTCAGGCAAGCAAAATCAAGACTTCCTTAGATTTAGTGCACCAGCTGTTGTTTACAAATATGCACAGAGCCCCCCCCCCCCCCCCCCCCCCTGAATATCTATGTCGTCATTCAGCCATGATTCCATGAAACATAGGATATTACAGTTTTTGATGTCCCTTTGGTAGGATATTCGTGATCGTACCTTGTCTAATTTATTCTCCAATGATTGCACGTTGGCGATTAGTATTGACGGTAATGACAGCTTACCCAGTCACCTTCTCCGGGTCCTGACCAGGCATCCGGCTCTTTGTCCTCCGTACCTGCGTCGCTTCCTCTTGCAAATAACGGGGATGTCGGCCCTGCTGGGTGTTTGGAGAATGTCTTGTGCGTCTTGTTTGTTGAAGAAAAAATCTTAGTCTAATCCGAGGTGAGTGATCGCTGTCCTGCTATCCAGAAGCTATTTTTTTGCCGTAAGATAAGATTGCAGAAACATTATGTACAAAATAAGTTAAAAATAACGTGAAGAAAAACACAGAACAATTGGTTGGGTGCCCGTAAAACTGCTGCCATTTCTTCCGGCGACATTTTAACAGAACTTCCAACTTCAACTGTCCATCCAGTTTGATTTCTTATTGCCATATATTTGTAACTGTGCTATTTCACAAAAGTTCTGAACCTATGTACATTTTACAGACCCAGTATGTTTTACATTCGTTATCTTGTTGATATTAGTCCCACCCTTCAGCTCCATTCAACCTCTCCCATCTGTCTCTTAACACCATCCATATTTGGATTTCTATTTGCCATATATTTTTCATCTGTGCTGTGATGCTTCACAAAAGTACTGAACCTTTCTATTCTCATAGTTTCTACAGATTGTAAATTAAAGATACATTTTTTTTGCTAAAATAATTATTATATTATTGATTGATTGACTATGGTATTTCTAATCACCCAGTACTGCTATCTGCAGAGTTAGCTCTAGGTAAATGTTACAATTCTTCAGCCATTCCTGGACCTGAGACCAAAAAACAAGCTACATATGGATCTGATGACCCTATCTCCTCGCAGCAAAATCCGCAGAGCTGGGAGGTTATATATATATATAACATATATATATAACATTCTATTGGTTCCAAGAATGTTGTATAATAATTTAAATAAAAATTTTAAATTTAATTTAAATAAAAAATTGCTAAGTCACGTTCTGACCATAGTTCTTTTGTGTTTTCTTAGTTTTAGTGTTGGTCAGGACGTGAGCTGAGTGGACATTCTATGTTTTGTGTTTGTATGTTGGGTTTGTTGTTTGGCCTGATATGGTTCTCAATCAGAGACAGGTGTTTGTCATTGTCTCTGATTGGGAACCATATTTAGGTAGCCTGTTTTGTGTTGGGTTTTGTGGTGGTTGTCTTCTGTCTTTGTATCTATGCACCAGATAGGACTGTTTCGGTTTTCACATTTGTTGTTTTGTATTTTGTAGTGTTCTCATTTATCGTCTATATTAAACATGTTGAACACTAACCACGCTGCATTTTGGTCCTCCTCTTCTTCAACGGAAGAAAACCGTTACAGAACCACCCACCGCAATAGGACCAAGCGGCGTGGAAACAGGCAGCAGCAGGAGAGGCAGCAGCAGCAGCAGCAGGAGAGGCAGCACTATTTAGAGAAATGGACTTGGGAGGAGATCCTAGACGGGAAAGGACCCTGGGCACAGCCAGAAGATTATCGCTGCCCCAAAGAAGAGCTGGAGGCAGCGAAGGCGGAGAGGCGCTGGTATGAGGAGGCAGAACGGCGGCGCGGATGGAAGCCCGAGAGACAGCCCCAAAAATGTATTGGGAGGGGGCACAGGGAGAGTGTGGCAGAGTCAGGAGTCAGACCTGAGCCAACTCCCCCAGTTTACCGTGAGTAGCCAAGGATGGAATCAGAAAAATTGGCGAAGATGAGGTGTGAGTCTGAGAGTGTGATGGAGTTATTGGACAAATTGGAGGAGAGTGAACGGAGGAGAGATTATGAGACATTCGAGGAGTTGTTGGTAAAATTGGAGGAGAGGGAGGAGAGAGAGCTGTTGGTTTGGCATAGTATGTACGGAATTCACCCTGAGGAGCGTGTTAGCTGTCTGATGCCACATGCGCCTCGTCTGTCCAGAGCTGTTAGAGTCTACCGCCTGTCCAGAGCTGCTAGAGTCTCCAGCCTGTCCAGAGCTGCTAGTCTCCCGCCTGTCCAGAGCTGCTAGAGTCTCCCGCCTGTCCAGAGCTGCTAGAGTCTCCCGCCTGTCCAGAGCTGCTAGAGTCTCCCGCCTGTCCAGAGCTGCTAGAGTCTCCCGCCTGTCCAGAGCTGCAAGAGTCTCCCGCCTGTCCAGAGCTGCTAGAGTCTCCCGCCTGTTCAGGGCTGCTAGAGTCTCCCGCCTGTCCTGTGCTGCCAGAGTCTCCCGTCTGTCCTGAGCCGCCAGAGCCGGCAGTGTGCAAGGAGCCGCCAGAGCCGCCAGTCTGCAAGGAGCCGCCAGAGCCGCCAGTCTGCAAGGAGCCGCCAGAGCCGACAGTCTGCCAGGAGCCGCCAGAGCCGCCAGTCTGCCAGGAGCCGCCAGAGCCGCCAGTCAGCCAGGAGCCGCCAGAGCCGGCAGTTGTCAATTTTTTGGTCCTTAAATCCCGCTAACGGGATCGATATGACAACTACCAGTGAAAATAGAGGGCGCCAAATTCAAACCACAGAAATCTCATAATTACAATTCCTAAAACATACATGTGTTTTATATAATTTTAAAGTTAATCTTGGTATTAATCCTGCCAAAGTGTCCGATTTCAAATAGGCTTTTCAGCGAAAGCACTACAAACGATTATGTTAGGTCTCCACCAAACCACAATAAGCACAGACATTTTCCAGCGAAATACAGCATTCACAAAAAGCAGAAATAGAGATAAAATGCATCACTAACCTTGAATTATCTTCATCAGATGACACTCATAGGACTTCATGTTACACAACACATGCATGTTTTGTTTGATAAAGCTCATATTTATATAAAAAAAATCAGAGTTTACATTGGCGTATTAGATTCACTGGAGTTTATATATAAATGCCTGGAATATTTACATTTTTTGAGAATATCATATACAGTGGGTTAAAGTTATGTATAGTAACCCTAGGTTTAAAAAGTAAATAATGGCTTCATCTCAGAAAGTTTGAAATTGACAAGAGGAGTAAAACAAGTTGTCCACTATAGGCATATCTATTTATTATCATTGAAATGTTAGCTGTTAAAATTAAATCCAACAATAATTTTAACTTCTTGATCCTACTTGAGACGCAGATGTCTCAACTAGGCACCTGGAAATGCAAATGCACTACGCTAAATGCTAAATGTACTCATTAAAACTCAAACGTTCATCAAAATGCAAGGACAATAAATAAACTAAACAACGAGACAGACATGGCGGGAGGCACATGCAACAACGTGACACTTACAGAACTTACCCGGGCTTTGGGGGAGCTACGTGTTGCTATAGCTGAGGATCTTAAGGCCACTATTGCTGAACTGGACACCAAAATCGAGAGCATCATTCGAACGGTCGCTTCGCATGGCCAGAGTATTGTGGACCTTGAGAAAGCTTCTGAATTCAACGCTGGTAGGATCGACGAGTTAGAGAAGCTATGCACGTCATTGCAGGATAGTGTGCAGAGGCTTTCTGTGAAAGTGGTGGACCTGGAGGGCCGATCCAGACGTAATAAACTGTCTCTCACAGGCAGTAAACACCTTCAGTGGTGATATTTACACACACAATACACACACACCAGTGCAGGCTCCTCAGAGTACCATCCTCCTCAGTGAATTTCATAAAAATTCAAATAGTTAAACATCAAAATAGTTTACTTTTTTGATAAAACTACTAAATACTGTATATTCCCATTTCACCAAATAACTGATTAAAACATACTGTTTTGGAATGACAGTCTAAAGTAGCCTCAACAGCACCCTCTATGGTAGCACCATGGTGTAGCCAGAGGACAGCTATTTTCCTTCCTCTGGGTACATTGACTTCAATACAAAACCTAGGAAACTCATGGTTCTCAACCCCTTCCATTGACTTACACAGTAATTATGACAACTTCCAGGGGACTTCTTCCAAACTATCAGAGCTCTTGCAGTATGAACTCACATGTTGTCCATCCAATCAAAGGATCAGAGAATGAAATTACTACTGAAAGTAGCTTACCTTGACTCTTCCAAGTCAAGGTAAGCTTTCAGTTTTATTAACACTCAGAGCAAACAGTGCATTCGGAAAGTATTCAGACCCCTTGACTTTTTTCACATTTT
Organism: Oncorhynchus mykiss; assembly: GCF_057628025.1. Taxonomy (NCBI): domain Eukaryota; kingdom Metazoa; phylum Chordata; class Actinopteri; order Salmoniformes; family Salmonidae; genus Oncorhynchus; species Oncorhynchus mykiss. Next base: position 7,055,718 of record NC_143049.1, read on the forward strand.
GTTACATTACAGCCTTATTCTCAAATGGTTTAAATACATTTCCCCCCTCAATCTAAACACAATACCTCACAATTATAAAGCAAAAACAGGTTTTAAGCAGCAGGGATTGCGAGACTAGTCAGGAAAGAAATACCAATCTGAAATATCACATTTACATAAGTATTCAGACCTTTTAATCAGTACTTTGTTGAAGCACCTTTGGCAGCGATTACAGCCTTGAGTCTTCTTGGGTATGATGCTACAAGCTTGGCACACCTGTATTAGGGGAGTTTGTCCCATTCATCTCTGCAGATCCTCTCAAGCTCTGTCAGCGTTGCTGCACAGCTATTTTCAGGTCTCTCAGAGATGTTCGAGGACATTCAGAGACTTATCCCGAAGCTACTCCTGCATTGTCTTGGCTGTGTGCTTATGGTCGATGTCCTGTTGGAAGGTTAACCTTTGCCCCAGTCTGAAGTCCTGAGCGTTCTCGAGCAGGTTTTCATCAATGATCTCTATGTACTTTGCTCCTTTCATCTTTCCTTCGATCCTGACTAGTCTCTCAATCCCTGTCACTGAAAAACAACCCCACAGCATGATGCTGCCACCAACATGCTTCACCTTAGGGGTAGTGCCAGGTTTCCTCCAGATGTGACACTTGGTTCAATCTTGGTTTCATCAGACCAGAGAATCTTGTTTCTCATTAGAGTCTTTCGATGCCTGTTGGCAAGCTCCAAGTGGGATGCCATGTGCCTTTTACTTAAATAGACAGGTTTGTTTGTTAAAATAAAATAAAATCTTATTGGTCACATGCACATTTTTAGCAGACTTTATTGCAGGTGTAGTGAAATGCTTGTGTTCCTAGCTCCAACAGTGCAGTAATATCTGACAATAGAGTTGAAGTCGGAAGATTATATACACCTTGGCCAAAAACATTTAAAACTCAGTTTTTCACAATTCCTGACATTTAATCCTAGTAAATAATCCCTGTTTTAGGTCAGTTAGGATCACCACTTTATTTTAAGAATGTGAAATGTCAAAATAATCGTAGAGAGAATGATATATTTATTTCAGCTTTTATTTCTGTCATCACATTACCAGAGGGTAATGGTAGCATTGCTTTTACATTGTTTAACTTGGGTCAAACGTTTTGGGTAGCCTTCCACAACTTTCCCACAATAAGTTGGGTGAATTTTGTCCCATTCCTCCTGACAGAGCTGGTGTAACGGAGTCAGGTTTGTAGGCCTCCTTGCTCACACACACGTTTTCAGTTCTGCCCACAAATGTTCTATAGGATTGAGGTCAGAGCTTTGTGATGGCCACTCCAATACCTTGACAATGTTGTCCTCGTGCCATTTTACCACAAATTTGGAGGTATGCTTGTGGTCATTGTCCATTTGGAAGAGTAATTTGCTACCAAGTTTTAACTTCCTGACTGACGTCTTGAGATGTTGCTTCAATATATCCACATTATTGTCCTTCCTCGTAATGCCATCTATTTTGTGAAGTGCACCAGTCCCTCCTGCAGCAAACCACCCCCACAACATGATGCTGCCACCCCCGTGCTTCACGCTTGGGATGGTGTTCTTCGGCTTCCAAGCCTCCCCCTTTTTCCTCCAAACATAACAACGGTCATTGTGGCCAAACAGTTCTATTTTTGTTTCATCAGACGAGGACATTTCTCCAAAAAGTATGATCGTTTTCCCCATGTGCAGTTGAAAACCGCAGTCTGGCTTTTTTATGGTGATTTTGGAGCAGTAGCTTCTTCCTTGCTGATCAATGGAAACAGTACACACCTGAGCTCAATTTCGAGTCTCATAGCAGATGGTCTGAATACTTACAGTACCAGTCTAAAAAAAAATGTTCTACATTGTAGACTAATACTGAAGACATCAAAACTAGGAATTAACACATATGGAACCATGTGTAGTAACCAAAAAAAGTGTTAAACAAATCAAAATATATTTGAGATTCTTCAAAGTAACCACCATTTGCCTTGATGACAGCTTTGCACACTCTTGGCATTCTCTCAACCAGCTTCAATGAGATAGTCACCTGGAATGCATTTCAATTAACAGGTGTGCCTTATTAAAAGTTCATTTGTAGAATTTCTTTCCTTCTTAAAGTGTTTGAGCCAATCAGTTGTGTTGTGACAAGGTAGGGGTGGTATACAGAAGTTAATCCTATTTGGTAAAAAGAACATATGTCCATATTATGGCAAGAACAGCTCAAATAAGCAAAGAGAAATGACTGTAAATCATTACTTTAACCTCTAATGACTCCCCATCCAGTGAACGGGAGCGTTGTCATCATCTGACACTAATTAGCATAACGCAACAGACATAAATATTACTAGAAAATATTCCTATTCATGAAAATCACAAGTGAAATATATTGAGACACAGCTTAGCCTTTTGTTAATCACCCTGTCATCTCAGATTTTCAAAATATGCTTTACAGCCAAAGCTAGACAAGCATTTGTGTAAGTTTATAGATAGCCTAGCATAGCATTTTGTACTGCTAGCAGCAGGTAACTTGGTCACGGATATCAGAAAAGCAATCAAATTAAATCGTTTACCTTTGATGAGCTTTGGATGTTTTCACTCACGAGACTCCCGGTTAGATAGCAAATGTTCCTTTTTTCCAAAAATATTATTTTTGTAGTCGAAATAGCTCTGTTTGTTCTTCACGTTTGGCTGAGAAATCGCACGGAAATTGCAGTCACGAAAACGGCAAAAGATATTTCAAATTAGCTCCATAATATCGACAGAAACATGGCAAACGTTGTTTATAATCAATCCTCAAGGTGTTTTTAAAATATCTATTCGATAATATATCCATCGGGACAATTCGTTTTTCAGTAGGACCGATTGGAGTAATGGCTACTTCTGTATTTTACGCGAGAATCTCTCTGGGAGCATCAGGTGACCACTTGCGAAACGTAGCCGCCTACGGGTATTCTTCAACATAAATGCGTAAAACTAAGTCACAATGCTGTAGACACTTTCGGGAATACGGAGAAAGAGTAATCTGGTTGATAGCCCATTCACTGCTCAATAGGGACGCATTGGAAGGCAGCGCTTTCAAAACATGAGGCACTTCGGATTGGATTTTTCTCAGGCTTTCGCCTGCAACATCAGTTCTGTTATACTCACAGACAATATTTTTACAGTTTTGGAAACTTTAGAGTGTTTTCTATCCTAAGCTGTCAATTACATGCATATCCTAGCATCTTGTCCTGATGAAATATCCCGTTTACTACGGGAACGTTTTTTTTTCCAAAAATGAAAATACTGCCCCCTAGTCACAAAAGGTTAACCTCTCTGGGATATGTGGGACGGTAGCGTCCCACTTGTCCAAAAGCCAGTGAAAATGCAGAGCGCCAAATTCAAATAAATTACTCTAAAAATCTAACTTTCATGAAATCACACATGCAAGATAACAAATTAAAGCAACACTTGTTGTGAATCCAGCCAACATGTCAGATTTCAAAAAGGCTTTTTGGCAAAAGCAAACAATGCTATTATCTGAGGATAGCACCCCAGTAAACGAAGAGAGAGAAGCATATTTCAACCCTGCAGGCACGACACAAAACGTAGAAATTAAAATATAATTAATGCCTTGCCTTTGATGAGCTTCTTTTGTTGGCACTCCAATATGTCCTATAAACATCACAAATGGTCCTTTTGTTCGATTAATTCCGTCGATATATATCCAAAATGTCCATTTATTTGGCGCGTTTGATCCAGAAAAACACCGGTTCCAACTTACGCAATGTGACTACAAAATATCTCAAAAGTTACCTTTAAACTTTTCCAAAACATTTCAAACTACTTTTGTAATACAACTTTAGGTATTTTCTAATGTAAATAATCGATCAACTTTAAGACGGGATGATCTGTGTTCAATACAGGAAGAAAACAAACTGAAGCATGTTTTCTGGTCTCTATCTAACAGTACACTTCAAGTTACCCTCGTTCTGGATGGCCGTACTTCTTCATTACACAAAGGAAAAACCTCAAGCAATTTCTAAAGAATGGTGACATCCAGTGTAAGTGGTAGGAAATGCAATAAGATCCCTTAGAAATCTGGATTCCCTATGACACCACATTGAAAAGAGAGTGACCTCAAAGAAAAACAAATCTGAATGGGTTGTCCTTGGGGTTTCACCTGCTAAATAAGTTCTGTTATACTCACAGACATGATTCAAACAGTTTTAGAAACTTCAGAGTGTTTTCTATCCAGATCTACTACTACTATAATATATCATATCATATCTTCTGGGGATGAGTAGCAGGCAGTTGAATTTGGGCATGCTTTTCATCCAAAATTCCGAATGCTGCCCCCTACTCTAGTGAAGTTCACCCAACCCCTTAGCTTGAATAGCTTTAGGTTGGTTGTTTTTAAGATCATCTTCAAAATCTCCAAGGACGGTGCCTCTCCGATCATCACCCTCCCTTGCTTGGGCAAGCGACATTTAAGGTACACTTGGATGTGACGATGTAAAACGTAATTCAAGGGCTGATGGTTTAGGGCCGAGGGCTGTAGATTTTGAGTTTGAAATGCATTCCATACCATATCGTCTTGCACACTCTTGCCTGCATCTAGCTGATCTGGGTATAATCATTAATCCAAACAGTTGCAAAACATGCCATTTTGCAAATTAAACATGAATTACAATTGGACAAAATTAAGGTAGGTTCCTCCCCGTTTTGTTCCTTTTAACCTCTATATGATCGGTGTCCACCCCCCCGCAGGGCAGTTGAGCTAAAGTAGGCTAATGTGATTAGCATGAGGTTGTAAGTAACAACGAAATGCCAGGACATAGCATAGACATATCTGATATGGGCAGAAAGCTTAAATTCTTGTTAATCTAACTACACTGTTCAATTTACAGTAACTATTACAGTGAAAAAATACCATGCTATTGTTTGAGGAGAGTGCAATGGTTCATTGTATCAGTCCAAAACTTTGCACATACACTGATGCCATCTAGTGGCCAAAATCTAAATTGTGCCTGGGCTGGAATAATACATTATGGCCTTTCTCTTGTGTTTCAAAGACGATGGTACAAAAAGAAAAAACATTTTGTCCGTATTATCGTTTACCAGATCTAATGTCTTATATTCTCCTAAATTAATTTCACATTTCCACAAACTTCAAAGTGTTTCCTTTCAAATGGTATCAAGAAAATGCATATCTTTGCTTCACGTCCTGAGCTTCAGGCAGTTAGATTTGGGTATGTCATTTTAGGCGAAAGTTGAAAAATTAAGAGTTTGATCATTAAGAGTTTTTAACAAGCAATTTGCAACAGAGTTGTAGGAATGAATACACTCCTGATTATCCACACACATAGTTCACTTTCATAACAGCCGAATACAGCATCATCACTTTGCTCATTGTATAATTTCTTCTCGCATCTACGCCAAGAATGTCATTCTGACCATCTTAAATGTTGTAATTTCAATAACTTAATTTCAATAAAAACCTTGAACCCACATGGGTTCCCAACCTTGAACCCACACGCTCATGGGGTATCTTTGTTAGAACTATGAGACAAAAAGCATTTGCGTTGAAACACAGTAAAAATGTATTTCTATAACCACAAAACAAATAAAAGTTCCCAAACTGCAAGACATTTGGTCAATGATGAAATATCAGTAGCCTTAACATCAGTATAGGTGCCAAGCTTGTGAACAGTGAAAATCAACACAAAAGCAATAATGGCATTTGAATGACTATAAGTGTCTATATGAAAGTGGTCAAAAGTAGTCTCTTATTGTCACTTATTGGACACAATATATGTGGCCTCGCTTGCGCTTACAATATGGTGTGCGTCTTCTCGCAGCAGTTTGATCTCATTTAGCTGTTATCCTTTGTCCTAAACTTTGTTTGATCTCATTTAGCTGTTATCCTTTGTCCTAAACTTTGTTTGATCTCATTTAGCTGTTATCCTTTGTCCTAAACTTTGTTTGATCTCATTTAGCTGTTATCCTTTGTCCTAAACTTTGTCACTTTCACTTGATTGCAACACTTCCCACAGAAAAGTAGCTTGCATCTGAAACAGGTGTCATGGTTCTGTTCCATCTGCCAGTTTCTCCTCCCCGCAAGCTGACTGCAATTTGGCTCGCTCAATGGCTCACATGGGATCTTTGTTGCTGCCTTGGCCCTCATTTGTCTCTCACGTAGCCCGTGTGCCAAACTCATGATGAAGTATCTCCTGCTCTGTGCTCATGGGTGTTGTTCATGCACTGCTTGGACAACACGTGTGCGTTGATAGCAGCCAAGTCAAGCATGTTGTAGAACACAGCAACAGGCCAGAAGCGAGTTCCTCCTTTCAACTAGTGGCATCTGAGCCTAAACATTATCCGACACTCGCTCACCTGCTACCCGAAATGGACCGTTTCAGAATAATAATAATCAGTGTTAATGTTACGTTACCCAGTTTCTGTGGTGTTTGTGTATGTATTTCAGGAAATGGCTTCCTGGATTCCCCCAAGCATATTGGAGGTCTTATCCCGCCCTCTCATTAAGGGATACAGCTGTCTTCAATTGCAGACTCCTTCTCCAGCTGTATAAAAGCCAGTGTTCCTTTGCTTATTGAAATGTCCTGTATTGTTTGTTCCTCAGAAACAGCATCTGGGTATGCCCCAGTATCGTTTGTTGCTCAGGGAGAGCTTCTTTGATGTTCTTTGTTAGTTGTTGCTCAGACAGTTTTTGTGAAGTATTTTTTTTAGCCGGTCCTGCGGAGGCATGTTTATGTCAAAAGGACTGTTTTGATTATTGAAACTGTTTGTATTATTCTGTTTCATTTGTTCCCAGGGGGGAAGGGGAAGGCACCTTGGGAGTGCTTAGGCAAGAGGCCTGCGGGCATACATATAGCCCTAGTATGTACTCTGTCTATGCACTCTAGGTAAGACCTGGGCGCACCATCCCCTGTATTTTGGATAGCACGCCAGGTGGCGTTAAGAATAGATCAGTTGTGGGTAGGCAGGTAAGGTAGGAGAGGGGACTCTAATTTTTACTTTCTTTGCTTTGGTTCCGTCCAGCCCTTTTCCCCAAATTACCGTGTGAAGGAATAAATTCCCTGTTAACAGTAAAATTCTCTTCCTCTGTCATCCTTATCCGGCACCTACAATCACATACCTCTTTCACTCCGTGGGGACTTGAGAGTAGCAGGGTGTTATGTTCCCTCCAAGAAGCGTAACAGTTAATATACACAATCACAAGTAAATCCATTAATATTTTGTTTCAGCAAGGTCATAAAAAACATGATTCAAGACAATTTATTTGAAAATAACAGAATAGCATGTTTTGAATTGTATATATCTGTGCTTAGTAGCTAAGGATATGGCTATGCAATGCCAATCTACGGCAGCTCCATGCCAGTGACATCAAATTGCCCTACCACAGTCAACACACTATTTTACAGTAAAAATGTATGGCGCACCCCAAGTGTTATTCTAGGAATACGTCATATTTGGAATGCTGGCCATGCTGGCTACAAGCATTTTGCTACACTCACAATAACATCTGATAACCATGTGTATGTGACCAATACAATTTGAATTGATTTGATTTTTAGTGTGCCTTCAAAACTAAATAAATCACTGACAGTGTCACCAGCAAAGCACCCCCATACCATCACACCACTTCCTCCATGCTTCACGGTGGGAACCACACATGCGGAGATCATCCGTTCACCTACTCTGAGCATTATAAAGATTTGGCGGTTGGAACCAAAAAGGTCAAATTTGGACTCCAGACAAAGGACAGATTTCGACCCGTCCAATGTCCATTGCTCGTGTTTCTTGGCCCAAGCAAGTCTCTTCTTATTATTGGTGTCCTTTTAGTAGTGGATTCTTTGCAGCAATTTGACCATGAAGGCCTGATTCACACAGTCTCTTCTGAACAGTTGAGTTTGAGATGTGTCTGTTACTTGAACTCTGTGAAGCATTTATTTGGGCTGCAATTTCTGAGACTGGTAACTCTAATAAACATATCCTCTGCAGCAGAGGTAACTCTGGGTCTTCCTTTCCTGTGGCGGTCATCATGAAAGCCAGTTTCATCGCTTGATGGTTTTTGCGACTGCACTTGAAGAAACTTTCTAAGTTCTGGAAATTTTCCGTGTTGACTGACTTTCATCTCTTAACAAGATGTTTATCTTTCATTTGGCTACATATCCCAGAGAGGCTAAAGCAGAGAAAAAGCGAACTTAGGGAGAAGGCTTCTAATGTTAACCCAACAGAAGGCTTCGAATGTTAACATGCACAACAGAAGGCTTCTAATGTTAACATGCACAACAGAAGGCTTTTACAGTTGCAAAAGTCAACAAATGAGAGTGCCTGGGGACACACAGAGCCTGGGTTAACCTCTACATCACCAGAGAAACAGAAGAGGAGTAGGATGAGGGTACGGCTAAAGACTATAAGAACTGGTCGTCTAGTGCTTTGGGAACAGAGAATAAAAGGAGCAGATTTCTGGGTATGGTATGATAGATTCAGGGCATAGCGTATAGACAAAGGTATGGTAGGGTGCGAGTACAGCGGGGGTAAACCTAGGCATTGATTGACGAGGAGAGAAGTTGCATCTCTGGAGGCAACAGTTAAGCTAGGTGCGGTCTGCGCATGTGTGGGGTTGGGACAAGGGGGCTATCTGAGGCATGGACTAGGGGCTCAGCAGTAAAATAAAACAATGAGAGCTGCCCTAAACAACAGTATACAAGGCATATTGACACTAGAGAAAGGCATAAAGCAATCACAGGTGTTGATTGGGAGGGCTAAGACAACAATGGGTAAACAGCTAGGGCAACAACAATAGGTAAATGGCGATGAATGGGCAGAGGGTCAGTTAGCTACACACAGGGCCTGAGTTGGAGGCTGGGGCTGACAGATAAACAAAATGAGGTACCGTGTTAATGAACAGTCCAGCAGGCATCAGCTGTGCAGCCGAGTGATCATAGGGTCCAATGAACCGCAATAGATGAAACAGGGAGCCATTCGGTAGTCGATTACATTGCTAGGCGAGTGGGAGACAAAGGGTTCAGGAAGCTAGCGGGCCGGGGCTAGCAGATGGATCATCAACATCCACGACGCAGAGGCCGGTTGAGAGCACATCGGCTGAATTACGTTAGTAGACCAGCAGACCAGTCGTGATGGATTGGCGGGGCTTGCGGCAGGTGATGTAGTGGAAAAAAGCAGTCCGATATGCTCAGGGCTGATATGGCGCTGTGCAGACTGGCAGGTTTTATCTGGGAAAAAGTGTTTGGAGTCTGAGTGAGCTAAAGATAAAGACCGCTAGCAGAGGCTAAGAATGACTAATTAGCTAGTAGCTAAATAGCTGGCTAGCTTCTGATGGAGGTTCATGTTATAAGGAATAAAAAAAAATAGCAGATCCGTACCACACTGGTTGAGGCGGGTTGCAGGAAGGTATATTGAATTTGAAAATGGAAAAAAGAGATTGAAATATAATGAAATGTATACAAAAAAACGATAAAGACAATGGGACGAAAACAAACTCGTCTTACTGCTACGCCATCTTGGAAGCAATGTGACTACAATTTGCAGTGAATTGTGGGTCATATCGCCCCAGCAAGTTACCAAAGTTGTTCACTCGCTCCCTCAAGCTAAATTGAGGGATAAGGGGGCAATGTTAGCGAATTGGACCTCCACTTGAAATGGCAATCAAACTGCATCCGGTTTCGACGCACATCATTTTTTGTCATCCCCTCTAATGTTAGACACACACACACACACACACACACACACACACACACACACACACACACACACACACACACACACACACACACACACACACACACACACACACACACACACACACAGGCAGTAACTATGCAGTAAGCTGTCAACTGTAAGGAGATGCCAGACCAGGTAAGGTAAGAGACCTTGTGAAAGGAAGGAAGAACAGAATGTCTCCCCTTTTCCCCCCATTTCTCCTATTCTAGCCCTCTCTCCCCCTGTCTCTCATCCACAGGTGATTGATGGGCGAGGTTTTCTTTGGTCTCCGGGTGCATGAAACTTTTGTTTCCTTTCAACTTCTACACTTCTAAATACGTTTCTCTCATTGCAAATCTACTGTATGCTCCATCTCTGGCCCACACTACTCAATATGACAAGCTAAAATCAAAACATCCAGTCTCATTTTCGCACTGGGCATCTAATGAAACCACACGCTCGGCACACTGTTCCGGCCGAGCGTCTGTGTTTGTCTTCCTGCAGTGCTGCAGACGGGAAGCTGTGAGAGCAGAAATCATTATGGCGCAGGGTAGGTTTTCGCTCTTCGCTCTCCAGGCAACTCCAACCCCAGGACCTTCTCGGATAGACCACGCTGTCTATCTCGGACCAATGGAGCCTTCAGATCTTGATATAGCCCTACCTGACAACACACACACACATACATACTGAAGACAAATATAAATGCAACCTGCAACCATTTCAAATATTTTAGAGTTTATAGTTTATAGTTCATGAACTATAGTTTATAGTTCATATAAGGAAATCAGTTGATTAATTTATTTCAATCAGGCCCTAATTTACAGATTTCATGACTGGGAATACAGATATGCATCACAGATGCCTTTAAAAAAAAAGTAAGGGCATGGATCAGAAAACCTGTATCTGGTTTGACCACCATTTCCCTCAGACAGCGCGACTCATCTCCTTCACATAGAGATGACCAGGCTGTGGAATGTTGTCCCACTCCTCTTCAATGGCTGTGCAAAGTTGCTGGATATTGCCGGGAACTGGAACACACTTCTGTACACGTAGTGCCAGAGCAGCCATCCAGAGAATCCCAAACATGCTCAATGGGTGACATGTCTGGTGAGTATGCAGGCCATGGAAGAACTGGGACATTTTCAGCTTCCAGGAATTGTGTACAGATCCTTGCGACATGGAGCCGTGCATTATGCTGAAACATGAGGTGATGTCAGCTGATGAATGACAATGGGCCTCATCACGGTATCTCTGAGCATTCAAATTGCCATCGATAAAATGTAATTGTGTTTGTTGTCTGTAGCTTATGCCGGTCCATACCATAACCCCACCTGCACATTGGGGCACTCTATTCACAACGTTGACATCAGCAAACCACTCGCCCACATGACGCCAATACCTGGTCTGCGGTTGTGTGGCAGGTTGAACATACTGCCATATTCTTTAAAACGACGTTGGAGGCGACTTGTGGTAGAGAAATTAACAATACATTCTCTGGCATCAGCTCTGGTGGACATTCCAGCAGTCAACATGCCAATTGCACGCTCCCTCAAAACATCTGTGGCATTGTGTTGTGTGACAAAACTGCACATTTTAGAGTGGCCTTTTCTTGATCATGCTGTTTAATCAGGTTCTTGATATGCCACACCTGTCAGGTGGATGGATTATCTTGACAAAATACAGATTCTCACTAACATGGGATGTAAACAAATGTGTACAACATTTGGGAGAAATAAGCATTTTGTGCGTATGGAACATTTCTGGGATTGTTTATTATAGCTCATGAAACACCAAAACTTTACATGTTGCATTTATATTTTTGTTCAGTGTAGTATAGACACACAAAGACATGCACGCATAAATGAAAATACACACACACATCCATAATGGTAACCCAATACAATCAGCGGTTCATAAAGTCCATTATCTAAAGTGCTGTACTGCTGAGCTGAAGACCAGTGCTCTGTGCTTGTCAAAGCTACACAGTGGGGGAGGTCATACCTATTTAACATTTTGGAACGTTCTTTAACTGTAGAATTGTTCAGAAAGCTTTAAGAATTAGCTGCAACCACATTCATCTGCTCTGATCTTGAGGTACCAGTCTGTGGGCTGGTATTCTACACATAGAAATAGGTCCTCCCTCTCGATAAATATTAGGAAGCAGATTATTCAGCTGAAATTCCTATCAGTCCTAGACTGTGGCGACATCATCTAATTTATATGAACACAGCTGCTACATCATTAATGTTGTTAGATGTAGCATGTCATAGCCCACTGCCCTTTAGTACAGGGGAACATCTAATGCATCTAACGCAGCTACTACATCATTAATGTTGTTAGATGTAGCATGTCATAGCCCACTGCCCTTTAGTACAGGGGAACATCTAATGTATATGAACACAGCTGCAACTTCATTAATGTTGTTAGATGTAGCATGTCATAGAGCACTGCCCTTTAATACAGGGGAACATCTAATGTATATGAACACAGCTGCTACTTCATTAATGTTGTTAGTTGTAGCATGTCATAGCCCACTGCCCTTTAGTACAGGGGAACATCTAATGTATATGAACACAGCTGCTACATCATTAATGTTGTTAGATGTAGCATGTCATAGAGCACTGCCCTTTAATACAGGGGAACATCTAATGTATATGAACACAGCTGCTACTTCATTAATGTTGTTAGATGTAGCATGTCATAGCCCACTGCCCTTTAGTACAGGGGAACATCCAATGTATATGAACGCAGCTGCTACTTCAATAACGTTGTTAGATGTAGCATGTGTCGTGGAAATTTCCTCTATTTACCAAATCATGGGAGCAAACCACACACAAGTCAGAGTTAGTTATCAAAGTCCATCTTCAATTATATGAGCTCTATCACAACCCTGTGACTCTCAGAGAAATCAATTCAGTGTCTATCAATGAATTCTCTGAGAGCCCCTTACACATTGCAACTGAGATCCTTTAATAGCAAAGAACACACATAGTCAGACAGCAAAGACATAATACATCGTTCAGCTTTGTCTCCTTACTCAAACCCCAGAACCATAAAACAATCCTCCATATCAACAGGCATATATCAAATTGTCATTTAGATACAACCAACTCTAAATACAACCAATCCTATCCTGACAAAATCACAGAGATACAGTGACTGGCACACAGACATTGTGGAGCCAAGAGATACACGCTTGACCTCTCCCCTCTCTCTAGCCCAAAAAACTTAGTCTTGACATAGAACAGATACTGCAAACCCTGCCACAGTATTATACAAAAATAACATTCTTGATGAGAAGTAATTTACAAACATATGATGAATATAAAACATCTTTCATATGTTACCAACAAATTCTGATTATTCCACGACACGTCATAGCCCACTGCCCTTTAGTACAGGGGAACATCTAATGTATATGAACACAGCTGCTACTTCATTAATGTTGTTAGATGTAGCATGTCATAGCCCACTGCCCTTTAGTACAGAGTAACATCTAATGTATATGAACACAGCTGCTACTTCATTAATGTCGTTAGATGCAGCATGTCATAGAGCACTGCGCTTTAGTACAGGGGAACATCTAATGTATATGAACACAGCTGCTACATCATTAATGTCGTTAGATGCAGCATGTCATAGCCCACTGCGCTTTAGTACAGGGGAACATCTAATGCATATGAACACAGCTGCTACATCATTAATGTTGTTAGATGTAGCATGTCATAGCCCATTGCCCTTTAGTATAGGGGAACATCTAATGTAGTGGGGCAAAAAAGTATTTAGTCAGCCACCAATTGTGCATGTTCTCCCACTTAAAAAGATGAGAGAGGCCTGTAATTTTCATCATAGGCACACTTCAACTATGACAGACAAAATGCTGGATAAAAACAGAGAAAATCACATTGTAGGATTTTTTATGAATTTATTTGCAAATAATGGTGGAAAATAAGTATTTGGTCACCTACAAACAAGCAAGATTGCTGGCTCTCACAGACCTGTAACTTCTTCTTTAAGAGGCTCCTAAAGGTTCCCCTCCAATCTTGCTTGCCTGTCCACAATCTCAAACAGTCACACTCAAAACTCCACTATGGCCAAGACCAAAGAGCTGTCAAAGGACACCAGAAACAAAATTGTAGACCTGCACCAGGCTAGGAAGACTGAATCTGCAATAGGTAAGCAGCTTGGTTTGAAGAAATCAACTGTTGGAGCAATTATTAGGAAATGGAAGACATACAAGACCACTGATAATCTCCCTCGATCTGGGGCTCCACGCAAGATCTCACCCCGTGGGGTCAAAATGATCACAAGAACGGTGAGCAAAAATCCCAGAACCACACGGGGGGACTGAATGACCTGCAGAGAGCTGGGACCAAAGTAACAAACCCAACCATCAGTAACACACTACGCCGCCAGGGACTCAAATCCTGCAGTGCCAGACGTGTCCCCCTGCTTAAGCCAGTACATGTCCAGGCCCGTCTGAAGTTTGCTAGAGAGCATTTGGATGATCCAGAAGAAGATTGGGAGAATGTCATATGGTCAGATGAAACCAAAATAGAACGTTTTGGTAAAAACTCGACTTGTCGTGTTTGGAGGACAAAGAATGCTGAGTTGCATCCAAAGAACACCATACCTACTGTGAAGCATGGGGGTGGAAATATCATGCTTTGGGGCTGTTTTTCTGCAAAGGGACCAGGACGACTGATCCGTGTAAAGGAAAGAATGAATGTGGCCATGTATCATGAGATTTTGAGTGAAAACCTCCTTCCATCAGCAAGGGCATTGAAGATGAAACGTGGCTGGGTCTTTCAGCATGACAATGATCCCAAACACACCGCCCGGGCAACGAAGGAGTGGCTTCGTAAGAAGCATTTCAAGGTACTGGAGTGGCCTAGCCAGTCTCCAGATCTCAACACCATAGAAAATCTTTGGAGGGAGTTGAAAGTCCGTCTTGCCCAGCAACAGCCACAAAACATCACTGCTCTAGAGGAGACCTGCATGGAGGAATGGGCCAAAATACCAGCAACAGTGTGTGAAAACCTTGTGAAGACTTACAGAAAACATTTGACCTCTAAACTTTTGTCATTGACCAAAGACTGATTTTCCACCATAATTTGCGAATAAATTCTACAATGTTATTTTTTTTTCTCATTTTGTCTGTCATAGTTGAAGTGTACCTATGATGAAAATTACAGGCCTCTCTCATCTTTTTAAGTGGGAGACCTTTTTTGCCCCACTGTATATGAACGCAGCTGCTACATCATTAATGTCGTTAGATGCAGCATGTCATAGAGCACTGCGCTTTAGTTCAGGCTAAGATTTTAGCACTCATCATTGCATTCTCTAACAGAAAGTTGGTTGGCCCACTTTGATGTCACGTAGGTTGAGACGTTGCGGTTTTAATTTATAAAGCCCTTTTGCAAAAAGTCTCACTGTACCAAACATCATTACTAAACTTTAAACAAGCTAGCACACCCGGTCTCAGGGATGGCTCACTGGAAATTATTTTGGTGTCTACTGAGTTAGGAAAATCATATTTTAGTTGTTTTTATTCCTTATTTGTGGAACAATCTTCAAAATGTTCTTAAACGTGATATTTTGGTGCCTCTAGGCCAATTCAGATTGACCTTTTACTGACGGAATATCTGTTTCTAATGACCGTGTTTTTCTTTTTGATTACATTTTGTATTTTGATTGGTGTATTTTCTATAATTTATGTATTTCAGGACTCATCTGTAAAAGAGACTTCAGTCTCCGTATGACTCCTTGATAAGAAGTCTATGAGCTAGTCTACTGTACACAGACGACTATGAGGTAGTCTACTGTACACAGACGACTATGAGCTAGTCTTTTTGTACACAGAAGACTATGAGCTAGTCTACTGTACACAGAAGACTATGAGCTAGTCTACTGTACACAGAAGACTATGAGCTAGTCTACTGTACACAGAAGACTGAGCTAGTCTACTGTACACAGAAGACTGAGCTAGTCTACTGTACACAGAAGACTGAGCTAGTCTACTGTACACAGAAGACTGAGCTAGTCTACTGTACACAGAAGACTATGAGCTAGTCTACTGTACACAGAAGACTGAGCTAGTCTACTGTACACAGAAGACTATGAGCTAATCTACTGTACACAGAAGTCTATGAGCTAGTCTACTGTACACAATGGCACGTTGTGTTAGCTAATCCAAGTTTATCATTTTTAAAAGGCTAACTGATCATTAGAAAACCCTTGCAACCCCAGCCCTCCAGCCAGCTGTCCTCCACGGGCCTGTCTGTATGTCCCCTGAAACCCCCCTTGAGAAGCCTGTCTGTAGAACCGGGCCGGTCACGAACCCACAGAAACAGGATGAGGAGAGAGAGAAAGGTGGGGGAGGATAGCGAGAGGAGTGGGGAGAGAGATTTACTGTTAGATACTCTGGGATTTTAAAAGCTCCTTGTGTCTGAGGATAAATCACAGGTACTACCATGAGAGTTAGACTGTGATAAACAGGCACTCAACACACATGCTGCTGGAGAGGAAGGACAGAGAGAGTGGGGGGGGGACGACGACAGCGAGAGGAGTGGGGAGAGAGATTTACTGTTAGATACTCAGGGTTTTTAAAAGCTCCTTGTGTCTGAGGATAAATCACAGGTCCTACCATGAGAGTTAGACTGTGATAAACAGGCACTCAACACACATGCTGCTGGAGAGGGAGGACAGAGAGAGTGGGGGGGGGGGGGGGGGGGGGGGCATTTGTAATTCTGCACAAATGTCAGAATTACAAATCAAAGAGAGACATAGTCAGAAGGAAATGAGCAGGGACGTTTTTGTGTGGATAACTCAGAAATAAAGAATAAGAAACATGGCTGTAGCCATCCCCAGATCCACAGCTGAAAGTCATATTGAGCTCGGAGTTTCCCTTTTGATCTTCCTCTCTGTCTCTGAGCCTTTGACAGGGACGTCCCCGGGGCCCAGAGCTGCTGGGAGAGGTCTGCCTGCACCTCACAGCGCTAGCTCCAACACACAGACACTAAGACAACAGAGGCCATCAAGACCTGTGCTCCATATCTAATGATCAGCAAGCTGGACCTATTTATTCTTACTTAACATTCTTTCTTAAAACAGATAGATAGAAATGGGGGGAGTGGAGTATATATTCCAGGGCTCAGTCCTCTCTGCGGTGCTAGGGTATCGTGTGTTGCTTTTGGCAGCCGGTGCATCTCTCACCTGACTGACAGGGATATGGTTACCAAGGAAGGGAGAAACAAGGATAAAGGGAGAGACAGTGAAAGACAGAGCATGAACCACAAAACCTCTTACACAGAGAGAGAAATACAGAAACAGAAAGAGTAACTGTACTATATCCCTTACCCATTGGAAAGGCAAGACAGACTCAACAGTGAGAGACTAATGACAGTTTGCTGCTGCTCCACACTTCACACAGCAGGAGGAAATGATGTACACACAGAGGAACGACAACAGGACGGGAGAGGTGGGAGGAGGAGAGAAGAGAGAAAATGAGAGGCCTCGGTAGAGTAGAAATGGAGAAGGTGCAGGATCAGGAAGTATATGGCTTACATTTGAGTCCTGACAAGAAACATTGGTGTTGGTTACTTGCTGGGTTCCAAGGAAATCCAAAATATGTCTTCCCTGTAACTCACAGTGTTGAGATTGCCTGCAATGACAAGCTCAGTCCGATGATGTTGTGACACACCGTCCCAGACCATGAGGGACCCTCCACCTCCGAATCGATCCCGCTCCAGAGTACAGGCCTCGGTGTAACGCTCATTCCTTCAACGATAAATGCGAATCCGACCATCACCCCTGGTGAGACAAAACCGCGACTCGTCAGTGAAGAGCACTTTTTGCCAGTCCTGTCTGGTCCAGAGACGTTGGGTTTGTGCCCATAGGCGACGTTGTAGCTGGTGATGTCTGGTGAGGCCTGCAAGCCCTCAGTCCAGCCTCTCTCAGCCTATTGCGGACAGTCTGAGCACTGATGGAGGGACTGTGCATTCCTGGTGTAACTCGGCAGTAGAAAAGCCTCTTTAGTGCCCTAATTTTTCATAACTGCGATTTAATTGCCTACCGTCTGTAAGCTGTTAGTGTCTTAATGACCGTTCCACAGGTGCCTGTTCTTTAATTGTTTATGGTTCATTGAACAAGCATTGGAAACAGTGTTTAAACCCTTTACAATGAAGATCTGTGAAGTTATTTGGATTTTTACTTATCTTTGAAAGACAGGATTTATTTTTTTTGTTGAGTTTATAACAGAAAACATTGTTCACACGTACTCACACACAGCTCTCCTCTGAACATACTTATCCTGTACACTAAGCTTTAAACACACACATACACTCTCTCAAGCCCTGTTCCTTACATACAGACACTGACACACTCCCTGGGAGCGTGCACCTACCTGCCTCACATTTGGGTCCTGTGAGTCAGACATGTGAAGCTTCTGTTGCTGAGGAGCCGGGAGAGAGCAGAATTCCAGCCCGGTCATCAACACACTATTAGAACTTCTAAATGAAGGAAACCCAGAGGAGAAAACAGAGAGAGGAGATGGAGGGGCAGTCTGAGCCGCATGGGAGAGCGGAGTGCTAGTAGAGCTGCCACAGTGGACTCACATTGGTAAAGGCTTCACTACCACACACACACACCTATGCACAAACACAATTTAGTTAGACACATGACCACATATTTCACTGAATCACATTGCACATACAGAACACCAGATGCCTCACTGCATATTCACATGGCCACATATTTCACTGAACCTCACTGCACATACAGAACACCAGATTCCTCACTGCATATTCACATGGCGTCATTCATTTCCAATAATATTTTTGTGTAGTTAACACTGATTGGCTGTGCATTACATAGTGAAGGACTGGACTGAGCTGTTTACCATTCACTGTTAGAGGAAATCACATTGGTGAACGTTTCTAAACACAGATTGGGATGAGGAACCAGTGGTCACCATAGCACTGTAAAAAGCAGCTATAGACAACAAACACACACCAGTCCTTTCCACATGTAATCATGGGGACTTGGTCAGTTACTAAAAAGACACTCTGACAAACAATTCATTATAATTATGCACCTTGCTTTACTACAAATTGGTAACGGATTTAAACAGATTGACTAAATCTGAGAGAGAATGCCAATGCATATAGTACATTAAACAGCCAGAGAAATATGCCTAGAAAGACCGATGCATAACTCTCTCATTCACACGCACACACACTCCCTCCATGTATGATACCTGCTCTGAGGGGATAGGTTGAGAGACAGATAGGTCAATGTTTGTACTGGCAGCCTGACCAGCATGTGATCTAATGAAGTAGAAAATCCACATTGACTTGACAGGGGCTGGGTGGGTATGAGGCTATACACAGTCAACCTCCACTCTGCCCTGGTCCCGTGTGTGTCTTTAGAAGTGTGGCTGACAGGCCGCACCAAACAAAACAAGTCAGGGATATTAAAAGGAAAATGGTTGACATTTCAGACCCAAGCATGATAGTTTTACAAGGGGTAGGGGGTTATTGGATTTAAATGGGGCACAGTGAGGGTCTGTCTGACTGGATTGGACAGCTGGGTGAGTAACTGTCCTCCTGAAGTCAAATGCCCTCGCACCTCCACACTACGGTGTTCACTGGTCCACTGAAGTTGAGGGCTGCATTTATCCGTGGGACCGGACGATTCAGGGGGGTCTGAATTTTTCATGCTGCGGGCGGGAGCTGACGATTCCTCCTCCTACGTCTGAAAAGTGTTGGTCATCTAGTCGCAGCTGTGAATGCAAACACAGGCAGCGACAAGGTCTTGTGATTATAAATCAACCTCCTGGCAGTTATTTCCTGTCATAAAACAAACATCAAACATATTCTGAACAGTGTTGATGAGGCTGGTGTAACGGCACTTATCAAATCAAATGTATTTATCAAGCCCTTCTTCCATCAGCTGATATGTCAAAGTGCTGTACAGAAACCCAGTTTAAAACCCCAAACAGCAAGCAATGCAGGTGTAGAAGCACGGGGCCATACATACCGTATGGCACCTTTACAACAGTGCTGCACTGGCAGGAGCTAACAGCATTCTACAGTTTATCTTCTACAAATTGGATTTTAAACCTAAACACATTGCTAACCTTTTGTAATGTTTGTATCCAATTCCAACGTTGTGGCTGTGGAATTTGACCGTGGCAGTGTTATCTAGTGAAAACCATCACAGATCAATGGGGGGAAAGGTATTTTAAAAGGTTTTACTGACATCCTCAGAGACCAAACATTTCTCCTTCCAGATTGATCTACAGACAATAAAAAGTACATAGCTAGTGAAGATCAGGGCTGCCATCTAGTGGACATAATCTGTTTATAACAGAATAACCAAAAGTTGTTTATTCAAAGGAAACGTCCAGACACAGAATGTTACAGTGAATGGGGGACAAAGGAAACGTCCAGACACAGAATGTTACAGTGAATGGGGACAAAGGAAACGTCCAGACACAGAATGTTACAGTGAACGGGGGACAAAGGAAACAAAAAGGTGTGTGTGGGGTTACACTCTGCTGGATAGTCCACACAGGGTAGAATACCCACGCATTGTGAAAAACAACAAGTCTTCAGTGGCACAGTAAGATTATGTCAGAGTTTAATATGTTCAGAATTAACTGTTCTAGGGTCATTTCCCACTAGAATGTTCTACATTGTAAGAAATGCATGAGTTTCAGATAAGGCGTCAACTCAAACACATATCAACAATAACCTACTTGGGCATTTTCTGATGTACTGTCAAAGACAAGCAATTCCCAAAAACAAAAAAAACTCACTTGATAGGTGCTTGCCTGAACACAGAAGCACCACTAAAGTGAGGTTTTACACATTTTAGAATTCTCCTCTAAAACAATAGAATGATCCACCTAGAAAGGACAACATTGACCTCATTCTTGATTCCAATCGGACCATTCAGTTCAGATGGCCAAGTGCTCATTCATGTGTAGACTGACAGAGGTTACAGACAGAGAGCCAGGGAGGGAAAAGCATGGTCAGAACTGTCACTGGTTGGCCTATGGAGAGTGACACCCCAGAATCTAGAGCCTTGGAGGACAGAGTTGTTTTTCCTTAGTGGTAAAACTCCCATTCAAGGCAACACACTGGAAAGAAATGAGACAAAGAAGTCCTCGCTCTTCTTTTAAAATGAGGTTTCAGTCCTGTTTCCGCCACTGACCCAGGAACCTGGATAATCTTCTGAGCATGTTCAGTCCAGTGTGACCCCATCAGGCAGTTCCACTACGACAGGATCACAATCGTCAGGATCAACCTCAAAGTCCCAGCGGAACTTCTTGGTCAAGTGGGCCTTGAACTTCTCTGCCCGCTTCCGCAGGGTGCCGTCCACCCCCGGCCCACTGGCAAACTGGAAGAAGTCCTGGAGGAGAGCAGGGAAATGGAGAGCAAGTTAGAGGCGCGAGACACCATAAGGAATGTAGGCCATACTCAGTAGATCACCTGCTGGGTGCGGACGAACGAAGACGATTCAACATGTAGAATCAATGGGAAATTAATAGAAAATGGCAGACAATGTTTTGTGGCCAGATGCGATAGGACCAATGATGTGTATAACCCCTAGATGACTGACTGTTTTGAAGCTACAGCACGCAGACATTTTTTCACTAGATTCAGCCAAGGGCTGAATTTTGATGGAGGGAACAGGGGGCGGAAAAGTATTAAGTAGTGTTTCTTCATCGTTAGTAATGTAGTCCCTTGTGAATCTGGTGACGCAATTAATCGTTTCCCGACCTGAGAAATTTGCCATTTAAGTCGCTTTCATTATTTACCATAAATGTGTGTGAAAGTACCAAGTTAAGCCAACTAGATAGCGCTGTTCCTGACAACTTTATCAATTTTGCTGGTCTCATGGAATTGTTTTAAGAAAGTCTTAAGGATAATTCTGCTATTTGATTTTGAATTTTAAAATCCCTTGAAGTACAGCCCCAGTCAAGAGTTGACACACCTTCATTGGAGGGTTTTAATTTATTATCTACATTGTAGAATAATAGCGAAGACATCAAAACTATGAATTAACACATATCGAATAATGTAGTAACCAAAAAGTGTTTAACAATTCAAAATGTATTTTATATTTGAGATTCTTCAAAGTAGCCACCCTTGCATTCTCTCAACCAGCTTCACCTTTAATACTTTACTAACAGTCTTGAAGGAGTTCACACATTTTTTATGAAAAAATGTTGTGGCCTTACTGATCTTCGCCCCAAAAAACGCATTGAAAACATATTCACTACATGAAACAGATAGTCCCCCCCGTAAAAAAAAATCTGAAGGAAGGTTGTTTCTCAATTGTCTGTCCAAACATGTATTTAACACTTTATTTTTGAGTACTAAACAGTCTCCAAATGTATACTTCCATTAATTTTTAAATTGGAAACGGGGGACATTCACGCGAGTATTGAGGCATGTGGGCGTCCTAGACATGTACAGTTGTCAGAAGTTTACATACACCTTGGCCAAATACATTTAAACTCAGTTTGTCACAATTCCTGACATAAAATCATAGTAAAAATTTCCCGTCTAGGTCAGTTAGGATTACCACTTTATTTTAAGAATGTGAAATGTCAGAATAATAGTAGAGAATTTCAGTTTTTATTTCTTTCATCACATTCCCAGTGGGTCAGAAGTTTACAAACACTCAATTAGTATCTGGTAGCATTGCTTTTAAATGGTTTAACTTGGGTCAAACGCTTCAGGTAGCCTTCCACAAGCTTCCCACAATAAGTTGGGTGAATTTTGGTCCATTCCTCCTGACAGAGCTGGTGTAACTGAGTCAGGTTTGTAGGCCTCCTTGCTCACAGGCTTTTCAGTTCTGCCTACACATTTTCTATAGGATTGCGGTCAGGGCTTTGTGATGGCCACTCCAATACCTTGACTTTGTTGTCCTTAAGCCATTTTGCCACAACTTTGAAAGTATGCTTGGGGTCATTGTCCATTTGGAAGACCCATTTGCGACCAAGCTTTAACTTCCTGACCGATGTCTTGATGTTGCTTCAATATATCCACCTAATGATGCCATCTATTTTGTGAAGTGCACCAGTCCCTCCTGCAGCAAAGCACCACCACAACATGAGGCTGCCACCCCCGTGTTTCACGGTTGGGATGGTGTTCTTCAGCTTGCAAGCCTCCCCCTTCCCCTCCAAACATAACGATGGTCATTATGGCCAAACAGTTCTATTTTTGTTTCATCAGACCAGAGGACATTTCTCCAAAAAGTATGATTTCCCCCCCCATGTGCAGTTGCAAACCGTAGTCTGTTTATTTATGGCGGTTTTGGAGCCATGGTTGATGATACTACTAGATATTATCTAGCGTGTCATGCGTTGCATATAATCTTACTGAGCATACAAGCATATAAGTATCTGACTGAGTGGTGGTAGGCAGAAGCAAACGCGTAAACATTCATTAAAACAGCACTTTAGAGTGTTTTGTCAGCAGCTCTTCGTTGTGCGTCAAGCATTGTGCTGTTTATGACTTCAAGCCTATCAACTCCCGAGATGTGGCTGGTGTAACCGATGTGAAATGGCTGGCTAGTTAGCGCGCGCTAATAGCGTTTCAAACGTCACTCGCTCAGAGCCTTCTAGTAGTTCTTCCCCTTGCTCTGCATGGGTAACGCTGCTTCGATGGTGGCTGTTGTCGTTGTGTTGCTGGTTCGAGCCCAGGGAGGAGCGAGGAGAGGGACGGAAGCTATACTGTTACACTGGCAATACGAAAGTGCCTATAAGAACATCCAATAGTCAAAGGTTAATGAAATACAAATGGTATAGAGGGAATTAGTCCTATAATTCCTATAATGACTACAACCTAAAACAACTTACCTGGGAATATTGAAGACTCATGTTAAAAGGGACCACCAGCTTTCATATGTTCTCAAGTTCTGAGCAAGGAACTGAAACGTTAGCTTTCTTACATAGCACATATTGCACTTTCACTTTATTCTCCAACACTTTGTTTTTGCATTATTTAAACCAAATTGAACATGTTTCATTATTTACTTGAGGCTAAATTGATTTTTTTTGGTCCTCTAATAATCGGTATCGGTGTTGAAAAATCATAATCGGTCGACCTCTAGTTTGGACACCAATGACGATTTTGTGAGAAGACCGATTTACAGAATGTCTTATGGTCTGACTAACACAACAGCAAATCACTGCAGATGAAGAAGTGGGAAATGCAGTGGATTGAGATGCATCAAATACAAAAAATATATATCTCTAGCTTAAACTGACAGATTTCATGGTGATGTTTTTATTACACTAATTTAATTTCCACGGGGAGATCGACTCTCGGGGTTAAATGGATCACAACATTTTCTTTGTAACTTCGGGTAGAAAATGACCAAATTCACAGGAAATACATTACAAAGGACGAAGAAGCAATATTTCAAATGCATCTTTATAATAAACTAAAAATTAAAAAAATTCTCAGGGCCCTGCTTTTCAAAGATTCATGCCAGCTCACCTGTAGCGTGGAGGTGAGGAAATTGTCCTGGGACACGATGTCGACAAAGAAGTCTGGAGGTATCTCTCCCAGCTGGTGGTAGAGCACAGCGATGAGGCCCAGGTACAGATCCCGGCGTTGACGCATGGCCTCCTCACTACGACACAGCAGGGCTAGAAGGCGCTTCCAGTGCTCAAAGCCCTCGTACACATTCCCAATGAGGAAACACACAAAAGCAAACTGCAGCTCACCTGGAAGGGGGAGGCAGGGAGCGAAAGGCAAGGGAGAGAGAGAGAAAGAGAGAGAAGATGCGCAATCAGTCAGACAGTTTATTATCAACTGGTAATGAACTCAAAACAATAGACATATCCAGTTTATTTTACACCTCTATATAAAGCAAAGACTGTCCTTGTCAGTTTTCCCATAAAATGTGGTTTATAGTGGTTAAGGATTGGCAGGGAGAAATATGACCAACAGCAGGGCTCTAATCATGTCAATTCAAATGTCTACACCCCAATATAATTTTATGTTCTGCTGTCTATACAATTCTAGTCTAAGTTCCAATTCAACTGCTCCATAAATTCCTATAAACTGGTCAAATATACCAAGTAGGTCTCCCTTCTCACTCACCCAGCACGTTGAGTGGCTGCTGGTGGTGATGTTTCTCAAGCAGACTGTCCAGGGCATAGCTCAGGTCCAGGCTGCACTGGGTGATCTGGGCTGGGGTGGCCCCAGGAGGGTAGGTCTGCCTGGGGATGGGGGAGAACCTCAGCTCAGTCCCCTCTCTTGGCTTCATCCTGGGAAGCCTGTCCAGGCCCTCCCTCATGCTCTGACACTCTGTGTCGTTCCTGGGCAGGTTCTGCTCATCGCGATCCTTGGTGTGTGTGAGCTGGAGCTCTGGGATCACGTCGCTGAAGGCACACACACGCCCAGAGAGAGGCTGCAGCCTGGTGGCCAGCTCCTGGTTCACCCTGTCAGTTAGGGAGACCCATTTCCGCATCACCTCGTACGGGTAGGGCCCTAGGAAAGGGTCCAGGTCTCGTAGGACTGCCCGGACACGACCCACCTCATCTTCATTCTGAGTGGCAGAGAAGTCCAGATCCTCCTCTTTGGGGTCCCAGTGGGCCAGCAGGATCTCTCTGGGCTTTAGGGTGAGGAAGAGGCCTGTTCTCGGGCCTGTTTCACCCCCGCGGTCTGGTGCGTTAGAGGAACAGTAGTGGAGGAAGTGGAGACCTGGAGGGATCATCTTCACCCCGCGGAAGCGAGGCCCGACCTGCCAGCTCTTGTAGTCAATGCCCAGCTCAGTGCCCTCGGGAACCCCCAGCAGTACCACGGTCGCCCCCTCCTCAAACAACCCCCGTGCCACCTCGGGATCCATGTCCACCGTTGCCATGGCTGTTCCCACAGTGATAGGAATGAATCAATACAGACGTTAGCTAGCTAGTTCTTTGAACGTCATGCTTCATTATTACTAAACAAGTAAGCTACATACCAGATCTGTTATACTGTATTATGCTTTGAGCTAGCAAGCTAGATAGCGAGCTCTAGTAGCCAACGTTCGATAGCTAGCGTTAACTAAACAAGCCAAATATTCTGAATTGAACTCCATTGATAACGTTAGCTGCTTAACACTTGCCCAAATGTACCCTGAACGTGCAAATAAGGTTAACATACTCAACTAAAACACTACAGTCGTGTTTCGAAAAACAAGAAGTTTCCAAAAAATGCACTGTACCTGAAAGTTCAGTAGTTGCGTTCACGTTACTAGTTGGTGCAACATTACTGTGCGTGCCTAAAATCTTTCCCCAATAAACAAAAACCTAGAATGAGAACAGTTCCAGAAGGTATGCAATTTCGGAAGAACTTCGTTTTATTTGAAAATATATATATATATATATATATATATATTGCATCACACGAACATTGTACAAAACAATATACAAACATCACATATGACAAAAGACCCAACCCAAAAAATGTAAATAATAATAAATAAAACCAGAAAGACACAAAGCAAGTATATTACACTATAGACAAGTTACATCTTGACAAATACTGTAGACATGTATTTGATCATTTGTATTTACACTTTTTACTGATGTTATATAATATTCTAAATCACTATTTTTTACTTCACTTTATGGATGAACATTTTTCCCAATAAAAGAAACAAATCCACAATGTACTGGCAGTCATTGTGTATGTACTGTATGTAAAATAAACAATTATATCAAACGTGGCAATGCTTACAGGTTTACTTATCTCATCAGTAATATACATGTTCATATCTGTCAAAAATATGTCACAATGCAAACCCCAAAATAATTTTCAAATTCACAAAAGCTATATTCATTTTCTATGTTACATGAACATATTTAGAAACACAGCTATTACAATGATAACATTTGTGAAGGATCTTGTAAGAGACTTCTCTTACTTTATTACTTATAAAATATTTCAAATCCAATCAAATCAAATGTATGTATATAGCCCTTCGTACATCAGCTGATATCTCAAAGTGCTGTACAGAAACTCAGCCTAAAACCCCAAACAGCAAGCAATGCAGGTGTAGAAGCACGGTGGCTAGGAAAAACTCTCTAGAAAGGCCAAAACCTAGGAAGAAACCTAGAGAGGAACCAGGCTATGTGGGGTGGCCAGTCCTCTTCTGGCTGTGCCAGGTGGAGATTATAACAGAACATGGCCAAGATGTTCAAATGTTCATAAATGACCAGCATTGTCCAATAATAATAAGGCAGAACAGTTGAAACTGGAGCAGCAGCACGGCCAGGTGGACTGGGGACAGCAAGGAGTCATCATGTCAGGTAGTCCTGAGGCATGATCCTATGGCCTATATGGTCCTATATTTATGTGGATTAGTCCACACATGCTGCCATTTCACATCCAATTAAGATGCCCATTGAAAAATTGCAGCAGGGGTGAACTTCCTGTTAATAATTTCTATAGCTAAATTGTTACATTTCTCATCTAATTTGAGATGCCGTTAATTTCTACACGATCACTAATGTAATGAACATCTTGATTAATCCTTCAATTAAAGGGAAACAACTGATTTAACAGGCTGGTTAACTCTGACCTATAGCACCATAACTCTAAATCTTCTACAGTGATAGAAAACAGACCCCAACAAGGGAAACAACTGATTTAACAGTTAACTCTGACCTATAGCACCATAATTCTAAATCATCTACAGTGATTGAAAACAGACCCCAACAAGGGAAACAACTGATTTAACAGGCTGATTAACTCTGACCTATAGCACCATAACTCTAAATCTTCTACAGTGATAGAAAACAGACCCCAACAAGGTAAACAACTGATTTAACAGGCTGGTTAACTCTGACCTATAGCACCATAACTCTAAATCAAGAGTCAGGAGGATGATGTGAATGTGCTCACACACACTACCCTAAGCTTCACAGGTGCAGGGTTGTTAGGATTGCCCGTGAGGAGGGAAATACAAATCCCCCCCCCCACACACACAGTTTAGACAGACCAGACTCTTCATTTCCTCCTAACAGGGTGAAAGCTGTATTCTCCCACACACTGAGGCTGGAAGTTTGCTTGAGTTGCCTTTTAGCCTGTGCAGGCTTGGATAAACACTCAGCCAAGCATGAAGTGTGATCTTCACCTAATAACCTACACTTCCCATACTCACTCCCTGAACCATGCCACGTGTGTATCTCTTTCCCCTGAGGGGGATGGAGAGGTTTACTCTCCTCATAGCTTGGGTTGGAGTGGTTGGATGAAGTATGGATTATAAAACACTCATCCAGGCATGAAGTGTGATCTAGGAGAGGGGTTTGTTTGTGGATTAGGCCTCAGTATAATTCTACCAGACTCACATAGTGCACAATATTTGACCAGACACCTATCTACATCTAGGAAATCAAGTAATAGGGTGTCATTTGACATTCAACCTTTGAGTGTTGCGCTGTAGGAGGTGAACTATTTGAGTGCTGCTCCATTGGACCAAGATCAGCTGCTTTAATCTGACCCTCCATCTTCCTGGAGTTAATTCTTGTGAAGAAACATCGGAGTCAGGCTTCCTCTTGCCGCATGATTAGCGTGAACAATAATGGCCAAGTGGTCAAAGTGTTACTGCAGAAGATAATGGCATTTTGGGAATGATTTGAGCGACAAAAAATGAGAGCTAATCTTCTGTATCCTATTTCTCCCTCCTCATCTCTCTTCTTTACTTCCTGCCATATGCACCTCCTCTCCCACTACATCCATCTATCATCTTTTCCTCCCTTCTCTCCACTCCACTCCACCCCAACCCTTCTATACTCATTCCCTCAGTCAGCCAAAGCAGAGGCAGAGCCAGGCTTTTGTGGGCCTCCATTGTATTGCACACACAGAGTTATCCTACATAGGGCTCCGGTGATTTTGGGGTCTGTTTACTGACCCTGGCGGTAATTGATAACAGCTTCCACATTGTTTCCTGTGTGGAACGGACTGCTGGCATCCACAAGCAGCCTGGTCCCTGTGGGTACATAAGGGCACATGCTCAGGACCATGTTCTGGTCCCAGCTGACTGGACTGCTGCTTCCCTCTTTTTCTCCCTCCTTTTATCCCCTGGGAATGCCTCAATAGAATGCACTCAATTCAATACACTCCCAATGTTTTTCATTTGCTATCTCGAACCAGCGCTCTCTCACGCTCTGTTTCACTTTCTCTCTTCCACTCTTCATCTCTTTCTTGCTATCTCACTTGCGTTCACTCTCTTGTGCTTCCTCCCTCTTTCTACCTCTATCTTGCTCTGTACTCTGTACAAGGATCTCAAAAGAAGGTTGAGTAATGTTTCATAACTTTCTTCATAGCTCTCCATCCGGTTTGTCCTGGAGGGAGAAACACATGCGAATCAGATCTTTCTTTCCCTGATTTGCCAAAGAGCATAGAGATATATCCTTATCATTCCCTCTCTCTGGCTCGATACTCCCTTTTGTTTTCGGGAGGAAACAGACAAGGGTTGAAAGGGCTCATAGTAGGAGTATGATAAAGTTGCCCCTAGACTAAGGTTCGTTTTGTGTTTAATCCTAGATCTGTGAGTTTGAGTTTATTTTTACTTTTACAGGGACAGTGCACATTAATCAATGTTTCAGCAAAAGTGCCGGTTTTAGCCAGCCTGCTAATTTTCAACCGCTGTCCCTGGGCAGGTTATTAAAAATAATGACAATACAGACAATCAATGAGCAGTGAGCACACGCAGAGCAACATAGGACAAGCAAGACATAGCATGCATACAGAGCAACATAGGACAAAAAGCAACAAGACAAGATCCATAAAAGCAACAAAGTGTTTCCACACAAGCTACAGACAACAGACAACATGGAAAGTGGCAATACACAGCTAGGGATTATGTTCACAAATCTGATTGACCTTTAGCCATGTCTTCATGCATTTTGTGAAAGTGTGATATGTGGTGCAGTTATGTGTGTCTGATGGCAGTGTATTCCAGACATGGGAAGCTCTCACAGAGAAAGCAGATTGACTAAAGGTGATTTTCCTTAAGGGAACTATACAGTCACCTCTCATGGCAGACCTTGTGGATCTGCTGCCATATGTTTGGGTTTTCTGTTTAACAAAAATACTGAGTGGAGGGGGAGAATGGCCATTTAGGATCTTGAATACAAGACATGTGTGCACAAGATTTTACCAATTTAGGAACTCATGCTTTCTGAGGATGAACAGTGATGATGGCTATTGGGCCTCCTATCAAGCACGTTGAGAGCCTGTTTGTAGACAGACTGAATAGGTTTTAATGTTGTACAGCAAGCTTGGGCCCAACTAGTCAAGCAGTGTGTTAAGTGGGGGAGTATCATAGATTTGAAGTACAGTTTTGCTACCTCTGTAGTCAAACGATTTTGTATAAGTCGTAACAATAGCTAGGTTGAATGTGGTTATTTGAATTACCTTTGTCACTCACTTTTTAAAAGAGAGGTTGGAATCAAGTATAATGCCAAGGTACTTAAAATCAGATACCACCTGGAGTTTCTCCCCTGACACATAGACATCTGGCTCAGTAGCATCTGTTGCCTTGATGACAGCTTTGTACACTCTTGGCATTCTCTCAACCAGCTTCATGAGGTAGTCACCTGGAATGCATGTAAATTAACAGGTGTGCATTCTTAATTAAAAGTTAATTTGTGGAATTTATTTCCTTCTTAATCCATTTGAGCCAATCAGTTGTGTTGTGACAAGGTAGGGTTGGTAAAAGACCAAGTACATATTATGGCAAGAGAAACGACATTCCATCATTACTAAAATAAAGAAAAACCCTGGAATAAGTAGGTGTGTCCAAACTTTTGACTGTATATGCAGTGCCTTCAGAAAGTGTTCACACTCCTTAACTATTTTCATATTGTCTTACAGCCTGAAATTAAAATTAATTAAATTGCTGTGTCACACACAATACCCCATAATGTCAAAGTGGATGTTGTTTTAAATTACATATATATTTTTTACAAATGAATAATAAATGAAAAGCTGAAATGTCTTGAGTCAGTAATTATTCAACCCATTTGTCATGGTAAGCCTAAATAAGTTCAGGAGTAAACATTTGTAAACTGCCTGTTGCTCAAGCCCTGAAGTCAGGATATACATATAATTGGTACCATTGGAAAGAAAGAAAGTAAAAGGTCATATTGGATGCAATTCCTATGGCTTCCACAGGGTGTCAGCAGTCTATGTTCAAGTTTTCAGGTTTGTAACTTCAAAAATGAATAAGAAATAACAGTTTTAGTACAGAGACACAGTCTACGGAAATTCTTGTTTGCGTGCACCATGAAGACAGGACGCACCTGCTAAAATCATTTTGCTATTGAACATAGTTCTCTCCGTAAGAAATATTATAGTTTGATTACATTTTAAGTTATCTAAGGAGTAAATAGAAACGTATTTTGACTTGTTGAACCAAAGTTTATTGGTAGAGTTTCGGATTCCTTTCTCTGCAAGTTGAACAAGTGGATTGCTCAAATCGATGGCGCCAACAAAACAGACTTTTTGGGATATAAAGAAGGATTTTATCTAACAAAGCGACACTACATGTTATAGCTGGGACCCTTTGAATGACAAATCAGAGGAAGATTTTCAAAAAGTAAGTGAATATTTAAAATTGATTTGCGAATTTATGAAGTCTGTGCCGGTGTAAAAATATTTTCATGTGGGGCGCCGTCCTCAAACAATCGCATGGCATGTTTGCGCTGTAATAGCTACTGTAAATTGGGCAGTGCAGTTAGATTAACAAGAATTGAAGCTTTCAGCCGATATCAATTTTTAATATCCATAATTGTTATGATTATTTATTTGAATTGTGCGCACTCCAGTTTCACCGGAAGTTGTCCTGCTAAAAATATTCCAAAACATGCATCCTGTTTGCAATAAGGACCATGATGGCTGCATCATGTTATGGTATGCTTGTCATCGGCAAGGACTAGGGAGTTTTTGGGATAAAGGAACTGGACTCGAGCTAAACACAGGGAATGGCCTAGTTGAAAACCTGCTTCCATCTGCTTTCCAACAGACACTGGGAGATAAATTCGCCTTTCAGCAGGACAACAACCTCAAACACAAGACACATATACACTGGAGTTGCTTACCAGGACAACATTCAATGTGCCTAGTTACAGTTTTGTCTTAAATTGTTTTGAAAATCTACGGAAAGACATGAAAATGGCTGTCTAACAATGATCAACAACCAACTTGATAGAGCTTGAAAAAAAAAAATGCAAATATTGTACAGGTGTGCAAAGCTCTTATTGACATACCCAGAAAGACTCACAGCTGTTTTCACTGGGAAAGGTGATTCTAACATTTATTAACTTCATGTCCTTCTCAGTTTACTTGGAGATAACTGTACAACCATCAAGATTAATTGTCAGATCAAGCAACATATCTCTTTGTTTTGTCTGAGTTTAAAAGTTAAACATTTGCCGCCATCCACTTCCTTATGTCAGGGTAGCCAATTTTGGGGCTTCACCATGTTTAATGTTTCATCGAAATTTTCAGCTGTGTGTCGTCTGCATAACAGTGAAAGTTGACATTGTGTTTCCGAATGACATCACCAAGAGGAATATATAGTGCAAACAATAGTGGTCCTAAAACGGAACCTTGAGAGACACTTAAACTAACAATTGATTTGTCAGAGGACAAACCATCCACAGAGACGAACTGATATCTTTCCGTAAGATAAGATCTAAACCAGGCAATAGCTTGTCCCTGTAGACCAATAAGGGTTTCAAATCTCTCCAAAAGAATGTGGTGATCGATGGTGTCAAAAGTGGCACTAAGGTCTAGTAGCACAAGGACAGATGCAGAGCTCCATTAAAAGGACATTTACCACCTTCACGGGTGCAGTCTCAGTACTATGGTTGGGTCTGAGAGAGAGAGAGAGAGAGAGAGAGAGAGAGAGAGAGAGAGAGAGAGAGAGAGAGAGAGAGAGAGAGATGGGAGAACTGTGATCCCATCTAACAATACTCCAAGACAGGGCCAACCAGGCAGGATATAACCCCACTCACTTTGCCAAAGCACAGCCCCCACACCACTAGAAGGATATCAACAGACCACTAACTTACTTCCCTGAGACAACAAGGCTGAGTATGTCTCATGAAGATAGACCACGAAGATGGGAGAATTTGGGAAGGTTGAAGACCAGGCAGGCTTCAGCGTTCTGGATAAGTCGCTGGGGTTTGATGGCACAAGCTGGGAGTTGCAGTGAGATAAGTAGACACACAGCCTCTAGTAAAGATGAGGTCACGCCTATGTCCTGCCTTCTGAGTAGGAAGGGACTGGGAAAGGGGAAAAAGGAGGGGGGAAAAAGAGTTGGAAAGAACCCTTCCTGCTGTCAATGACCAAAAACGCCCTCTTTGGCCTCATGCGTGGAATGATATTATATTTTTTATAATTTCATAATTAATTTTTAAAAACTGTTTTAAACCGACGAAAATCCAATGTTTCTATGTCAAAAAACGTTTGTTATATTTCAGTCTTCTGTGATGTATATAAAGTGTAATATTGGATGCAAGCTCAAAACACTTACCAATACATGGTCGGACAGTAGACCTCTGAGACTGAAAAATGAGAATTAATTATTATCTTTCCAGTGTTTTCCATATTGACTGTATTATAGTGTATTGTGTATCTGTATGCTGGCTTCACAAAACTTATTTACAAGTAAATGGACAATAAAATATATCACCTTGTCTTGTATAGCTTTTTAACAAAACTCTGCCATGTTGACTGCTTTGTTAATGTTTTAACTGCCGATTGTCACTTTAACTAAGAGAGTTGAGCCAGAAGAAAGAAATGTATAGATAGAAAGAGAAAGAGGAACAAAAAAGGGAGAGGGAGAGAGCGGAATGGAGAAGAAAAACAGACCAGGTCAATTGGGCTCCCGAGTGGCGCAGTGGTCTAAGGAGCTACATTTCAGTGCTAGAGGTGTCACTACAGACCCTGGTTCGATTCCAGGCTGTGTCACATCTGGCTGAGATTGGCATCTGACCTTTGACCCCCTCCTAAGAATAACTGTCTGGTGATTTCATTACATTGCCTGAAGGTGAATGTCGCCAACTCCTTCTGTCAAATTAACCAATGTCAAATGTGTCTCCCGGGCCTAACATCATTTTCTGTTACTTTCACTCATTTGTCTTACTCCACGCCTAGACACACACAAAGTCCACATTTCTCATCATTACATCGCGATTGAGCTCCCTCCCTTCTGAGAGATGGAGATTTAAAGTGAGTGACAAGTTCAATAGGGCCTCCATTACATTAGGTTAGAGAGCGCTGTGGCGACCATAACTCAATACAGACGGACAACCTGTTTACATAATTATCTGAGAAAGGCCACACAGGGCTGGAAAACTAGGTCATTATTACTCATTCTTATCACGTTTCAAGGTAAGACCCAGATGCAGACAACGTCGAATTAACAACAGTTTAATAATCCAACAGGGGCACGCAAAAGACAGGTCAAGGGCAGGTAGGGGTCAATAATCCAGATAGGTGGGGCAAAGGTAGAGAGGTCAGTAATCTAGATACGTGGGGCAAAGGTACCGGACGGCAGGCAGGCTCAGGGTAGGCAGAGGTCAGTAATCTAGATACGTGGGGCAAAGGTACCGGACGGCAGGCAGGCTCAGGGTAGGCAGAGGTCAGTAATGGAGATACGTGGGGCAAAGGTACCGGACGGCAGGCAGGCTCAGGGTAGGCAGAGGTCAGCAATGGAGATACGTGGGGCAAAGGTGCCGGACGGCAGGCAGGCTCAGGGTAGGCAGAGGTCAGTAATCTAGATACGTGGGGCAAAGGTACCGGACGGCAGGCAGGCTCAGGGTAGGCAGAGGTCAGTAATCCAGATAGGTGGGGCAAAGGTACCGGACGGCAGGCAGGCTCAGGGTAGGCAGAGGTCAGTAATCTAGATACGTGGGGCAAAGGTACCGGACGGCAGGCAGGCTCAGGGTAGGCAGAGGTCAGTAATGGAGATACGTGGGGCAAAGGTACCGGACGGCAGGCAGGCTCAGGGTAGGCAGAGGTCAGTAATCTAGATACGTGGGGCAAAGGTACCGGACGGCAGGCAGGCTCAGGGTAGGCAGAGGTCAGTAATGGAGATACGTGGGGCAAAGGTACCGGACGGCAGGCAGGCTCAGGGTAGGCAGAGGTCAGTAATGGAGATACGCGAGGCAAAGGTACCGGATGGCAGGCAGGCTCAGGGTAGGCAGAGGTCAGTAATCCAGATAGGTGGGGCAAAGGTACCGGACGGCAGGCAGGCTCAGGGTAGGCAGAGGTCAGTAATGGAGATACGTGGGTTAAAGGTACAGGATGGCAGGCAGGCTCAGGGCAGGCAGAAAAGGTCAAACCTGGAAAACTAGAGAACAGGATCAATCACGAGACAGGAACAGAGAGGAAAAAACTCTGGTAGATTTGATGAAACAGAGAACACAGGTATAAATACACAAGGGATAATGGGGAAGATGGGCAACACCTGGAGAGGGGTGGAGACAAAGACAGGTGAATCACAAAGACAGGTGAAACAGATTAGGGTGTGACAATTCCCCTGTCTTGTCTTTGATGGATTAACCTAACCTTGGACATGAGCTAGAGAGAGGGAAAGAGAGCTGATCCAGGCAGTTGCTGCTATGTTCGACTAGTCTTTATAGTTGAAGCTGGCTGTGGCTGTAAAGTACACATTGAGTTAGAGTGGTGAGGCACTTGACCTGTAAATAACGTTCTTATAGTAGATGCCCTTTTACAGAAGAGGGGAAAGAGACAGAGAGTTAGAGAGATAAAGAGAGAGTGATAGAGGGAGGCAGATGTGTAAACTCCAGGAGCTGGGAAAGCAGTGGCTAAACTAACAGTTAATAATAAGGTCAGAGGTCAAATAGATGATGGTCAGGACAGGACCCTGCTGGTCCCCAAACCAGGGGCTAGGAGGGGGTCTAGGAGGTTACAAGGGGCCAACTTTATTTGTAGGGGAGACTGTCAGTATGTCTTAATGCTCTGAGACCTGGGGAGGAATGTGTCTGAGGGGCAGTTGTGGGGTATATTGAAGATTGGAGGTTGCCATTACATGATCTACAAAAAACATCAAAGTATCTCCTTCATTTGCCAATGTTTCAAAATCTCCAAGGTGATCATTGGTTGACCTTTTTGAAGTTATTTTAGAGGACACAAGGGACCACACAGGAGGGACAGAGAAGGAACAGAAGGAGTGAGCAGAGGGGTCAAACAGAAGGGAATGATCGAGGGAATAAAGAAGATGAAGGATTGTAGGGAAACGCAGAAGCAAGCAAACAGGAGTCTGTGGAGTTATGTTCTCTGTCACCGTAAATAAATCATTCTGGAATTCCCAGCCTCCAGACTTCCAGCTGCGAGTTTGAGACGTGGAAGCAGGTCATCTGGAAGTGACAGGAAGGTGTGAAGCAAACATCCTGGAAGGACCTCAGATTACAGGCAGAAGTAAAAGTGATTAGTCTTTACAGATTAAATGGATTCAGTAAACTGAGCGACTACTGTGCTTTATATCTCCCCTCTCTGGCGCTTAGCAAGATATGAGTACAAAAAAATGGAAAGTACTAGAACATTAAAGGTATATTTAACTTGTATCGCTCCTCCTCATATTTTTCTCACGTTTTTCTCTCCTTTGATCTCAGTATCCTGTACTGTCCTCTCATAACAAAACTCTACTCTAACCATCTCCTCTCCCTTTTCCTGTTTCCATCCTCTCTCTCTCTGTCCTCTCATAACAAAACTCTACTCTAACCATCTCCTCTCCCTTTTCCTGTTTCCATCCTCTCTCTCTCTGTCCTCTCAATACAAAACTCTACTCTAACCATCTCCTCTCCCTTTTCCTGTTTCCATCCTCTCTCTCTCATGTCACACGTGTTCTCTGATGAATTAGCCAGGGTTGTGTGCTGTTGACCTCCTATTAGGTTGCTGTCTGATTGACAGACCCCAGAAACAGGCTGGATTCATAGGCACCATAAACACACAAATACATAATTGTATCTTTATTTTTTCATTGTCGTTAGTCACCTAAAAGCAAGCACATTATTCTGTTTATTCTCCTCTTAATGACTCATTCTGGGACAACCTCCACACATGCACACACACAGACACATGCACACACACACACACATGCACACACACACACACATGCACACACACAGACACATGCACACACACAGACACATACAGAGACACAGACATACACGGAGACACAGACACATGCACACACACAGACACAGACACACACAGACACACAGACACACGCACACGCACACGCACACGCACACACACACACACACACACACACACACACACACACACACACACACACACACAGACACACACAGGGACACAGACACAGACAGACACAACCACACACACAGACACATGCACAAACACAGACACATGCACACACACAGACACAGACACATGCACACACACACAGACACAGCCACACACAGAGACACAGACACATGCACACACACAGACACATGCGCACACACAGAGACACAGACACATGTACACACACAGACACATGCACAGACACAGACACATAGACACACACACAGACACAGACACAGACACATGCACACACACAGACACACACACAGACACAGACACAGACACATGCACACACACATAAACATGCACACACACAGACACATGCACACACACACACACACACACACACACACACACACACACACACACACACACACACACAGACACACAGACACACGCACACGCACACACACACACACACACAGGGACACACAGGGACACAAACACAGACAGACACAACCACACACACAGACACATGCACAAACACAGACACATGCACACACACAGACACAGACACATGCACACACACACAGACACAGCCACACACAGAGACACAGACACATGCACACACACAGACACATGCGCACACACAGAGACACAGACACATGTACACACACAGACACATGCACAGACACAGACACATGCACACACACAGACACACACACAGACACAGACACAGACACATGCACACACACAGACACACACACAGACACAGACACATGCACACACACATAAACATGCACACACACAGACACATGCACACACACACACATGCACACACACAGATATGGATGCACACACGCATGTACACCTGCACACACACAGACACACACAGACATGGATGCACACACGCATGTACACATGCACACACACAGACATGGATGCACACACGCATGTACACATGCACACACACAGACATGGATGCACACACGCATGTACACATGCACACACACAGACATGGATGCACACACGCATGTACACATGCACACACACAGACATGGATGCACACACGCATGTAACTTAACTCTCCAAGATCGCATAGCAATTCAGACGTCTTTTGTCCTCGTCTTGTCGTGTCCTGTATATATATATATTTACAACTTTTTTTCACATACATTTTACTTTTATTTTCCATCAACTCATCTTCAAAACACTCTCCTGCAACCCGCCTCACCAATTTATATTTATAAAAAAGTATTATTTACCTCAGATCTGTAATCCTCCAAGAAGCTAGCCAGAAACTCCAAGAAGCTAGCCAGAAACTAGCCAGAAGCTAGCCAGGAGCTAGCCCAGAAGCTAATCCAGAAGCTAATCAGAAGCTAGTTAGCTTCTTTACTGGCAAATCGTTAGTATTCAGCTAAACACGGTTTGGAGTTTCTGGCTAGCTTCTTGGAGGATTACAGATCTGCGGTAAATAATACTTTTTTATAAATATAAATTGGTGAGGCTGGTTGCAGGAGAGTGTTTAGAAGATGAGTTGATGGAAAATAAAAATAAAATGTATGTGAAAAAAAGTTGTAAATATATATATATACCGGACACGACAAGACGAGGACAAAAGACGTCTGAATTGCTATGCGATCTTGGAGGTAGGATGAGAAAGCGTGAACTACCAAGTCAATTTTCATGGGATAATATAGTACTGTGTTGCATCATAAATGTGTCTTCTATTGTCCAACAAACACAGGGTCCAACACAGTATCCAAGAGAGATTCGATTCAAGAGTGCAGTCTATGAAGTGTGTCTTTGCCCCATAACAGCAACACCTCAGCATCTCAGACATATGGAAGTGCCATGTGAGTGATGGGAATCAGTATGTTGGCCAGACTTGAATTGGACACTAACACAACAGGAGAAATGAAAATTAAAACATCACTTGGCCTGTAAAAGGTACACAGAGAGGCCTCGACACGTCTGAATGCAATGGATGTGCCATAGTTCACATATGACCATGCTGTTAGCTACCAATGAGGCATTCCAATGCAATGAATTTTACTGCTTGTGAAATATTGGAATACATAAAAAAATAATATAAAAATAAACAGACTGAGCAATGAGGATTCAAACTGCTGATATGTGGTTCCATGAGGGACATTAAACTAGAAAGGTGCGTGTGTAAGAGTGTACACTACCGGTCAAACGTTTTAGAACTTATTCAGGGGTTTTTCTTTATTTTACTATTTTCTACATTGTAGAATAATAGTGAAGACATCAAAACTATGAAATAACACATGTGGAACCATGTGGAACCAAGAGAGTGTTTAACAAATCAAAATATTTGTTTATATTTGAGTTTCATCAAATAGCCACCGTTTGCCTTGATGACAGCTTTGCACACTGTTGGTATTCTCTCAACCAGCTTCACCTGGAATGCTTTTCCAACAGTCTTGTAGGAGTTCCCTCATATGCTGAGCACTTGTTGGCTGCTTATCCTTCACGCTACGGACCGACTCATCCCAAACCATCTCAAATTGGTTGAGGTCGGGGGATTGTGGAGGCCAGGTTATCTGATGCAGCACTCCATCACTCTCCTTCTGGGTAAAATAGCCTTTACACAGCCTGGAGGTGTGTTGGGTCATTGTCCTGTTGAAAAACAAATGACAGCCCCACCAGATGGGATGACATATCGCTGTAGAATGCTGTGGTAGCCATGCTGATTAATTGAGCCTTAATCTAAATAAATCACAGACAGTGTCACCAGCAAAGCAACCCCGCACCATCACACCTCCTCCATGCGTTACGGTGGGAAATACACATCATCAGCATCAGATCATCCGTTCACCCACACCGATATGGCGGTTGGAACCAAGCATCTGCAATTTGGACTCATCTGATCAAAGGACACATCTCCACCGGTCTAATGTCCATTGCTTGTGTTTCTTGGCCAAAGCAAGTCTCTTCTTCATATTGATGTCCTTTAGTAGTTGTTTCTTTGCAGCAATTTGACCATGAAGGCCTAATTCACACTAATTCACATCTCTGAACAGTTGATGTTGAGATGTGTCTGTTACTTGAACTCTGTGAAGCATTTATTTGGGAGGCAATTTCTGAGGCTGGTACTCTAAAGAACTTATCCTCTGCAGCAGAGGTAACTCTGGGTCTTCCTTTCCTGTGGCGGTCCTCATATGTGTTATTTCATAGTTTGATGTCTTCACTATTATTCTACAATGTAGAAAGTAGTAAAAATAAAGAAAAACCCTTGAATGAGTAGGTGTTCTAAAACTTTTGACTGGTGGTGTATGTGCGTGTGTGGACAGAGTGGGTCCTGGTTTCTGTCTGGGACGATAAGCATTGTTCCTCTCACAGACAGAGAGCCAAGATCCATTTCACATACTGCCCACACCCCTGCCCTCTCATGGGAAACTAACAGAGTGGCCAAAGTGAACTGCATCCTCTGGCTTGAAAGTAGACGTTATCATTTTCGAACCA
The DNA here is from genome assembly GCF_057628025.1 of Oncorhynchus mykiss. NCBI lineage: Eukaryota > Metazoa > Chordata > Actinopteri > Salmoniformes > Salmonidae > Oncorhynchus > Oncorhynchus mykiss. Next base: position 7,096,216 of record NC_143049.1, read on the forward strand.
CAAAGACCTAACAATGCCGAACCATTGTATAACAACATGTCTCAACGATAAGCTCATGTGTCTTGACACTGTAGAACAGGTTATGGAACTCATCCCAATCATTCTCTGACATGGCAGGTGCATTTAAACTCCAGTAGTCAGAAACACTGGAAGGCTTGTATTCAGGAGCATTTGCCCTCTGTAGATCTGAGATGTTTTTTCCAACGGGCTTCGTTCTTCACTCATTCCTCCTCTCATCCAAGGCCACGCGTGAATGGATTACAGGCCATGCTGTCCAAATATCCCTGTCACCGCTGCTAGCTACAGATGTCATGCCTTGTTAGTCTCAGTGACCCCCTGCACACTCCTGTCCCCTTGCATTAAGCTCCAAATCTAACCCCAGTTACACACACAGGCTTCTCAGGCCTAGGTCAGGACACACCTGGATGAACCTGTCAAAAGACATACAGAGACCAGCAGAGAACAGAAAACCCTGATTGCCTGTAAATTCCATAGAGAAACAGAGATGCATGCAATGGTTTGAGATTCTGGAGCAATGTGAATGCTTGTCTCACTGAGGGCAGACCTGGTTTATGTTTTACTCACACTCCCGCTAAGCAAACCCCAGTCGGACATGGGAAAATGATTAGAACATACTTAAGCATTTTATTGCACTTGTGGTTGCTTTGGTACAAATATATTATCTTCACCACTCATCAACACATACACAGACCCAATCCTCAGACATTGTTGTATCTCTACACGAACATGTACATGCAAGCTAGGGCTGACCACAATTACTCAACTGATCCATTTTTTTGGGTCGTTCGGCTGTTGGTTAGTGCCAGTCAAAAGTATGGACACGCTTTCTCATTCAAGGGTTTTGATTTATTTTACAATTTTTTAAACAAATGACATAAACAAATGATGAAATAACACACATGGAATCATGCAGTAAGCAAAAATTTGTTGAACAAATGAAAAATATATGTTACATTTGAGATTCTTCAAAGTAGCCACCCTTTGCCTTGATGACAGCGGCTGGAGAGACCTGAAAATAGCTGTGCAGCAACGCTCCCCATCCAACCTGACAGAGCTTGAGAGGATTTGCAGAGAAGAATGGGAGAAACTCCCCTAATACAGGTGTGCCAAGAAGACTCGAGGCTGTAATCGCTGCCAAAGGTTTTTCAACAAAGTACTGAGTAAAGGGTCTGAATACTTATGTAAATGTGATATTTCATTTTTATGGTTTTAATATATTTGAAAAAAAATCTAAAAAACAGTTTTTGCTTTGTCATTATGGGATATCGTGTGTAGATTGATGACGGACGTTTAAAAAATAATAATAAGGGTGTAACGTAACAAAATGTGTTAAAAGTGAACGTGTCTGAATAATTCCAGAATGCACTGTACATACAGTATTTTCAAACGCTCTCCCAGTGTCTCACCCTCGTTGTCAGTGTCTGATAATGTTTAACTGGAGGTGGAATGCAGGGTTTGTTTTTTATGACTGATCCTGGTGTTTCTCTTGCACCTTGCTGGGCCTTTAGGCACATATCTAGGATGAGTTTCCCCTTCTTAAGTCCTAACATTCACCATTGAAAGGCATAACACAAACTGTTAGATCAATGCATAAGAAGGGGCAACCTCATCCTACTCTCACCTTTTTGGACGCTTTGGACTGAACCCGTCCACAGATCTCCCGCTTTGGCGCTCCAATGGGTTCCAGCTGCTGGCTCTCCTGGGACCATCCCAGGTGGATCAGAGATGGCTGCACAGACAAACATCTGTCCTGGCAGACAGAGGGAGAGGGGGATGATAAGCAGGATGTCGTGGTAAGAGAGAGAGAGCGGGCGTGAGAGAGAAAGAACTGGAGGTGGGAACAAGGGAGGGAAAGGGAGAATGAAAGAGGGGGAAAGGATGGATACCGGGGTAGAGAGAGAGGGGACAAATGAGGAGTAGAAGAGCGGGCGGGAGAAGGGTCTGGTAAGCTTAGACTGAGCTAGAGAGAAACAGGTGGTGGTTCTGTGTTGACTTGATAGGTTAATACAGGTTAAATGGATAATGAGTTTAGAGCACGGTGTTGTAAATGGCCCTGCAAAGCCATGTGCTGTGAGAACAGTACTATAGCTATGTACTCAATGACCAGAAAAACAAGACCGATATCTGACAGAATGTCCAGGTGGCAGATTGAAGCAACCACATGCATGTGTCTTAGGAAGTGGCTCACTTAATCAGGTGTAGTCAGGTGTAGTCATGTGTCAATGTTTCTTAAACTTACAGAAGGCAAATCCTTTCTCCAAAAGGAAATATGTGTTGATATTAGTTGGTAGGGGTCTTTCCTTCAATATTATTGTTAAAATCTAAATAGTGCCTAACCTGGAATAGTACATTGTGACCTTTCCCTTGCATTTCGAAGATGACGGAACAAACACGTTTTTATGTCTAACTGCCTTTAGCTCAGGACCTGAAGGAAGCAACTTCATTTTCCCAACTGTGGAACAGACTATGTTTGTTCACACACTCGGGACTGACTCTCTATTGGTTACACTGACTTTTGGCCATCCTATTCTAACCACCTCTTGCCGGCTTTGTGTTCATGTTACCTGATGAAATTGCTGTACAACATGATCTTGTTACCATCTGATGCACATTCAGATGTCATAACATCAGCACTGCAGAGCTCTCTCTGTCCTCTGCCGTGCCTTGATTGTATTACTGTTGATGATATCTGGAAATGTGCATGTACATGTGCCTGAGCTATGTTGTTGATGTAAATTGAGAAGAGTGTGAAGCCTAGGATTGAGCCTTGGGGTACTCCCTTGGTGACAGGCAGTGGCTGAGACAGCAGATTTTCTGACTTTATACACTGCACTCTTTGAGAGAGGTAGTTCGCAAACCAGGCCAAAGACCCCTCAGAGACACCAGTATTCCATAGCCGGCCCATAAGAATGGCCCATCTACTGTTGCTAGCCCCAATTCTGATTTGTGCTCTGATATCTGCGTCACTGATTTCTGCTCTCCTAAAAGCCTGGGTTTTCTGCATTTTAACACTTGAAGCTTATTACCCTAAAATGGATCAATTGAAAGCGTGGGTTCACAGCTCCAATACAGATGTGTCGGTCATTACTGAGACATAGTTAATAAATCCTCTTAAGGATCGGACCCCTTTTTTACATTTTCACCTAAAATGACATTTTATTTATTTATTTAACCTTTATTTACCTAGGCAAGTCAGTTAAGAACCAATTCTTATTTACAATGGCGGCCTACCAAAAGGCAAAAGGGCTCTTGCGGGGACTTGCCGGGATTTAAAATAAAATATAAAAAATATATAAATATAGGACAAAACACACATCACAAGAAGAGAGACAACACAACACTACATAAAGAGAGACCTAAGACAACAACATAGCAAGGCAGCAACACATGACATCACAGCATGGTAGCAACACAACATGACAACAACATGGTAGCAACACAACATGGTAGCAGCACAAAACATGGTACAAACATCGGGAACAGACAACAGCACAAAAGGCAAGGAGGTAGAGACAACAATACATCACGCAAGCAGCTACAATTGTCAGTATGAGTGTCCATGATTGGGTCTTTGAATGAAGAGATTGAGATAAACGGTCCAGTTTGAGTGATTGTAGCAGCTCTTTCCAGTCGCTAGCTGCAGCGAACTGAAAAGACGAGCGACCCAGGGATGTGTGTGCTTTGGGGACATTTAACATAATGTGACTGGCATAATGCGTGTTGTATGTGGAGGATGAGGGCTGCAATATATATCTCAGACAGGGGGGAGTGAGTCCTAAGAGGGTTTTATAAATAAGCATCAACCAGTGGGTCTTGCGACGGGTATACAGAGATAACCAGTTTATAGAGGAGTATAGAGTGCATTGATGTGTCCTATAAGGAGCATTGGTGGCAAATCTGATTGCCGATTGGTAAAGAACATCTAGCCGCTCAAGAGCACCCTTACCTACCAGTCTATAAATCATTGTCTCCGTAATCTAGCATGGGTAGAATGGTCATCTGAATTAGGGTTAGTTTGGTAGCTGGGGTGAAAGAGGAGCGATTACGATAGAGGAAACCAAGTCTAGATTTAGCTTTAGCCTGTAGCTTTGAAATGTGCTGAGAGAAGGAGAGTGCACCATCTAGCCATACTCCCACGTACTTGTATGAGGTGACTACATCAAGCTCTAAACCCTCAGAGGTAGTAATCAATCCTGTGGGGAGAGGGGCATTCTTCTTACCAAACCACATAGCCTTGTTCTGAACACCTCCAAAACAAAGGTCAAGGGTAGAGAAAGCTTGTTGGAAACTAAGAAAGCTTTGTTGTAGAGCATTTAACACAAAATTAAAGGGAGGGGCCAGCTGAGTATAAGACTGTATCATCTGCATATAGATGGATGAGAGAGCTTCCTACTGCCTGAGCTATGTTGTTGATGTAAATTGAGAAGAGTGTGAAGCCTAGGATTGAGCCTTGGGGTACTCCCTTGGTGACAGGCAGTGGCTGAGACAGCAGATTTCCTGACTTTATACACTGCACTCTTTGAGAGAGGTAGTTCGCAAACCAGGCCAAGGACCCCTCAGAGACACCAGTATTCCATAGCCGGCCCATAAGAATGGAATAGTCTACCGTATCGAAACCTTTGGCCAAGTCAATAAAAATAGCAGCACTGTCACGAACCTCGCCGAAGATGGTGCCTCTTCCTGTTCGGGCGGTGCTCGGCGGTCGTCGTCGCCGGCCTATTAGCTGCCATCGATTCCCTTTCTGTTTGTTTTGGTTTTTGGGTAATTGTGTACACCTGTTTTGTATTAGGGTTTGTTTGTAGGGTATTTAAGGGCACTAGGCCCGCTGGGTATTTGTGCGGGCTTGTTTTTTGTTACGCTGTGTTTGATGGTGTGATTTATTTGTGTCTTTATTCTCCGGACTATTTTTGTCCTGTTGTTTGGACTGGCAACTTATATACGCCCTGTGTGTTGGCGTGACTGTTTTGCTGCGCTGGTGAATGAATTTGACAAACGACTGTACCCTGCTCTCTGCGCCTGATTCCACCCACCACTCCTAGTTGATCGTAACAAGCACAACACTGTTTGTTTTCAAGGGCAATGGTGACATCATTGAGGACCTTTAAGGTTGCAGTGACACATCAATAACCTGAGTGGAAACCAGATTGCATACCAGAGAGAATACTACAGACATCAAGAAAGACACTCAGTTGATTATTCACAAGTTTTTCCAACACTTTTGATAAACAGGGCAAAATAGAAATAGGCCTATAACAGTTAGGATCAGCTTGATCTCCTCCTTTAAATAAAGGATGGACCGTGGCTGCCTTCCAAGCAATGGGAACCTCCACAGATAGGAGAGACAGGTTAAAAAGGTCAGGGATAGGCTTGGCGATGGTAGGGACAGCAATCTTAAAGAAGAAAGGAGAGACAGGTTAAAAGGTCAGAGATAGGCTTGGCGATGATAGGGGCAGCAACCTTAAAGAAGAAAGGAGAGACAGGTTAAACAGGTCAGGGATAGGCTTGGCGATGGTAGGGACAGCAATCTTAAAGAAGAAAGGAGAGACAGGTTAAAAGGTCAGAGATAGGCTTGGTGATGATAGGGGCAGCAACCTTAAAGAAGAAAGGAGAGACAGGTTAAAAGGTCAGAGATAGGCTTGGTGATGATAGGGACAGCAACCTTAAAGAAGAAAGGAGAGAGGTCAGAGACAGGCTTGGTGATGATAGAGGCAGCAACCTTAAAGAAGAAAGGAGAGACAGGTTAAACAGGTCAGAGATAGGCTTGGTGATGATAGGATTAGCAACCTTAAAGAAGAAAGGAGAGACAGGTTAAAAGGTCAGAGATAGGCTTGGCGATGATAGGGGCAGCAACCTTAAAGAAGAAAGGAGAGACAGGTTAAAAGGTCAGAGATAGGCTTGGCGATGATAGGGGCAGCAACTTTTAAGGAGAGAAAGGTTAAAAAGGTCAGAGATAGGCTTGGTGATGATAGGGGCAGCAACCTTAAAGGAGAGACAGGTTAAAAAGGTCAGAGATAGGCTTGGTGATGATAGGGGCAGCAACCTTAAAGAAGAAAGGAGAGACAGGTCAAAAAGGTCAGAGATAGGCTTGGTGATGATAGGGGCAGCAACCTTAAAGAAGAAAGGAGAGACAGGTTAAAAAGGTCAGAGATAGGCTTGGTGATGATAGGGGCAGCAACCTTAAATAAGAAAGGAGAGACAGGTTAAAAAGGTCAGAGATAGGCTTGGTGATGATAGGGGCAGCAACATTAAAGAAGAAAGGAGAGACAGGTTTAAAAGGTCAGAGATAGGGCTTGGTGATGATAGGGGCAGCAAACTTAAAGAAGAAAGGAGAGACAGGTTAAACAGGTCAGAGATAGGCTTGGTGATGATAGGGGCAGCAACCTTAAAGAAGAAAGGAGAGACAGGTCAGAGATATGGCTGTGTTTTGATAGTGACAGCAACCTTAAAGAAGAAAGGAGAGACAGGTTTAACAGGTCAGAGATAGGCTTGGTGAAGATAGGGACAGCAACCTTAAAGAAGAAAGGAGAGACAGGTTAAAAGGTCAGAGATATGCTTGGCGATGATAGGGGCAGCAACCTTAAAGAAGAAAGGAAAGACAGGTTTAAAAGGTCAGAGATAGGCTTTGCGATGATAGGGGCAGCAACTTTAAAGGAGAGAAAGGTTAAAAAGAGAGACAGGTTTAAAAGGTCAGAGATAGGGCTTGGTGATGATAGGGGCAGCAACCTTAAAGAAGAAAGGAGAGACAGGTTAAAAAGGTCAGAGATAGGCTTGGTGATAATAGGGGCAGCAACCTTAAAGAAGAAAGGAGAGACAGGTTAAAAAGGTCAGAGATAGGCTTGGTGATGATAGGGGTAGCAACATTAAAGAAGAAAGGAGAGACAGGTTTAAAAGGTCAGAGATAGGGCTTGGTGATGATAGGGGCAGCAAACTTAAAGAAGAAAGGAGAGACAGGTTAAACAGGTCAGAGATAGGCTTGGTGATGATAGGGGCAGCAACCTTAAAGAAGAAAGGAGAGACAGGTCAGAGATATGGCTGTGTGATGATAGTGACAGCAACCTTAAAGAAGAAAGGAGAGACAGGTTAAAAGGTCAGAGATAGGCTTGGCGATGATAGGGGCTACAACCTTAAAGAAGAAAGGAGAGACAGGCTTGGTGATGATAGGTGCAGTAACCTTAAAGAAGAAAGGAGAGACAGGCTTGGTGATGATAAGGGCAGCAACCTTAAAGAAGAAAGGAGAGACAGGTTAAAAAGGTCAGAGATAGGCTTGGTGATGATAGGGGCAGCAACCTTAAAGAAGAAAGGAGAGACAGGTTAAAAAGGTCAGAGACAGGCTTGGTGATGATAGGGGCAGCAACATTAAAGAAGAAAGGAGAGACAGGTTAAAAAGGTCAGAAATAGGCTTGGTGATGATAGTGGCAGCAACATTAAAGAAGAAAGGAGAGACAGGTTTAAAAAGTCAGAGATAGGGCTTGGTGATGATAGGGGCAGCAAACTTAAAGAAGAAAGGAGAGACAGGTTAAACAGGTCAGAGATAGGCTTGGTGATGATAGGGGCAGCAACCTTAAAGAAGAAAGGAGAGACAGGTCAGAGATATGGCTGAGTGATGATAGTGACAGCAACCTTAAAGAAGAAAGGAGAGACAGGTTAAAAGGTCAGAGATAGGCTTGGAGATGATAGGGGCTACAACCTTAAAGAAGAAAGGAGAGACAGGTTAAAAAGGTCAGAGATAGGCTTGGTGATGATAGGGGCAGCAACCTTAAAGGAGAGACAGGTTAAAAAGGTCAGAGATAGGCTTGGTGATGATAGGGGCAGCAACCTTAAAGAAGAAAGGAGAGACAGGTTAAAAAGGTCAGAGATAGGCTTGGCGATGATAGGGGCTGCAACCTTAAAGAAGAAAGGAGAGACAGGCTTGGTGATGATAGGTGCAGTAACCTTAAAGAAGAAAGGAGAGACAGGTTAAAAAGGTCAGAGATAGGCTTGGTGATGATAGGGGCAGCAACCTTAAAGGAGAGACAGGTTAAAAAGGTCAGAGATAGGCTTGGTGATGATAGGGGCAGCAACCTTAAAGAAGAAAGGAGAGACAGGTTAAAAAGGTCAGAGATAGGCTTGGTGATAATAGGGGCAGCAACCTTAAAGAAGAAAGGAGAGACAGGTTAAAAAGGTCAGAGATAGGCTTGGTGATGATAGGGGCAGCAACCTTAAAGAAGAAAGGAGAGACAGGTTAAAAGGTCTGAGATAGGCTTGGCGATGATAGGGGCTACAACCTTAAAGAAGAAAGGAGAGACAGGCTTGGTGATGATAGGTGCAGTAACCTTAAAGAAGAAAGGAGAGACAGGCTTGGTGATGATAGGGGCAGCAACCTTAAAGAAGAAAGGAGAGACAGGTTAAAAAGGTCAGAGATAGGCTTGGTGATGATAGGGGCTGAAACCTTAAAGAAGACAGGTTAAAAGGTCAGAGATAGGCTTGGCGATGATAGGGGCAGCAACCTTAAAGAAGAAAGGAGAGACAGGCCAGAGATAGGCTTGGCGATGATAGGGGCTGCAACCTTAAAGAAGAAAGGAGAGACAGGCTTGGTGATGATAGGTGCAGTAACCTTAAAGAAGAAAGGAGAGACAGGTTAAAAAGGTCAGAGATAGGCTTGGCGATGATAGGGGCTGCAACCTTAAAGAAGAAAGGAGAGACAGGCTTGGTGATGATAGGTGCAGTAACCTTAAAGAAGAAAGGAGAGACAGGTTAAAAAGGTCAGAGATAGGCTTGGTGATGATAGGGGCAGCAACCTTAAAGAAGAAAGGAAAGACAGGTTTAAAAGGTCAGAGATAGGCTTTGCGATGATAGGGGCAGCAACTTTAAAGGAGAGAAAGGTTAAAAAGAGAGACAGGTTTAAAAGGTCAGAGATAGGGCTTGGTGATGATAGGGGCAGCAACCTTAAAGAAGAAAGGAGAGACAGGTTAAAAAGGTCAGAGATAGGCTTGGTGATAATAGGGGCAGCAACCTTAAAGAAGAAAGGAGAGACAGGTTAAAAAGGTCAGAGATAGGCTTGGTGATGATAGGGGCAGCAACCTTAAAGAAGAAAGGAGAGACAGGTTAAAAAGGTCAGAGATAGGCTTGGTGATGATAGGGGTAGCAACATTAAAGAAGAAAGGAGAGACAGGTTTAAAAGGTCAGAGATAGGGCTTGGTGATGATAGGGGCAGCAAACTTAAAGAAGAAAGGAGAGACAGGTTAAACAGGTCAGAGATAGGCTTGGTGATGATAGGGGCAGCAACCTTAAAGAAGAAAGGAGAGACAGGTCAGAGATATGGCTGTGTGATGATAGTGACAGCAACCTTAAAGAAGAAAGGAGAGACAGGTTAAAAGGTCAGAGATAGGCTTGGCGATGATAGGGGCTACAACCTTAAAGAAGAAAGGAGAGACAGGCTTGGTGATGATAGGTGCAGTAACCTTAAAGAAGAAAGGAGAGACAGGCTTGGTGATGATAAGGGCAGCAACCTTAAAGAAGAAAGGAGAGACAGGTTAAAAAGGTCAGAGATAGGCTTGGTGATGATAGGGGCAGCAACCTTAAAGAAGAAAGGAGAGACAGGTTAAAAAGGTCAGAGACAGGCTTGGTGATGATAGGGGCAGCAACATTAAAGAAGAAAGGAGAGACAGGTTAAAAAGGTCAGAAATAGGCTTGGTGATGATAGTGGCAGCAACATTAAAGAAGAAAGGAGAGACAGGTTTAAAAAGTCAGAGATAGGGCTTGGTGATGATAGGGGCAGCAAACTTAAAGAAGAAAGGAGAGACAGGTTAAACAGGTCAGAGATAGGCTTGGTGATGATAGGGGCAGCAACCTTAAAGAAGAAAGGAGAGACAGGTCAGAGATATGGCTGAGTGATGATAGTGACAGCAACCTTAAAGAAGAAAGGAGAGACAGGTTAAAAGGTCAGAGATAGGCTTGGAGATGATAGGGGCTACAACCTTAAAGAAGAAAGGAGAGACAGGCTTGGTGATGATAGGTGCAGTAACCTTAAAGAAGAAAGGAGAGACAGGTTAAAAAGGTCAGAGATAGGCTTGGTGATGATAGGGGCAGCAACCTTAAAGGAGAGACAGGTTAAAAAGGTCAGAGATAGGCTTGGTGATGATAGGGGCAGCAACCTTAAAGAAGAAAGGAGAGACAGGTTAAAAAGGTCAGAGATAGGCTTGGCGATGATAGGGGCTGCAACCTTAAAGAAGAAAGGAGAGACAGGCTTGGTGATGATAGGTGCAGTAACCTTAAAGAAGAAAGGAGAGACAGGTTAAAAAGGTCAGAGATAGGCTTGGTGATGATAGGGGCAGCAACCTTAAAGGAGAGACAGGTTAAAAAGGTCAGAGATAGGCTTGGTGATGATAGGGGCAGCAACCTTAAAGAAGAAAGGAGAGACAGGTTAAAAAGGTCAGAGATAGGCTTGGTGATAATAGGGGCAGCAACCTTAAAGAAGAAAGGAGAGACAGGTTAAAAAGGTCAGAGATAGGCTTGGTGATGATAGGGGCAGCAACCTTAAAGAAGAAAGGAGAGACAGGTTAAAAGGTCTGAGATAGGCTTGGCGATGATAGGGGCTACAACCTTAAAGAAGAAAGGAGAGACAGGCTTGGTGATGATAGGTGCAGTAACCTTAAAGAAGAAAGGAGAGACAGGCTTGGTGATGATAGGGGCAGCAACCTTAAAGAAGAAAGGAGAGACAGGTTAAAAAGGTCAGAGATAGGCTTGGTGATGATAGGGGCTGAAACCTTAAAGAAGACAGGTTAAAAGGTCAGAGATAGGCTTGGCGATGATAGGGGCAGCAACCTTAAAGAAGAAAGGAGAGACAGGCCAGAGATAGGCTTGGCGATGATAGGGGCTGCAACCTTAAAGAAGAAAGGAGAGACAGGCTTGGTGATGATAGGTGCAGTAACCTTAAAGAAGAAAGGAGAGACAGGTTAAAAAGGTCAGAGATAGGCTTGGCGATGATAGGGGCTGCAACCTTAAAGAAGAAAGGAGAGACAGGCTTGGTGATGATAGGTGCAGTAACCTTAAAGAAGAAAGGAGAGACAGGTTAAAAAGGTCAGAGATAGGCTTGGTGATGATAGGGGCAGCAACCTTAAAGAAGAAAGGAGAGACAGGTTAAAAAGGTCAGAGATAGGCTTGGTGATGATAGGGGCAGCAACATTAAAGAAGAAAGGAGAGACAGGTTTAAAAGGTCAGAGATAGGGCTTGGTGATGATAGGGGCAGCAAACTTAAAGAAGAAAGGAGAGACAGGTTAAACAGGTCAGGGATAGGCTTGGCGATGATAGGGACAGCAATCTTAAAGAAGAAAGGAGAGACAGGTTAAAAGGTCAGAGATAGGCTTGGTGATGATAGGGGCAGCAACCTTAAAGAAGAAAGGAGAGAGGTCAGAGACAGGCTTGGTGATGATAGAGGCAGCAACCTTAAAGAAGAAAGGAGAGACAGGTTAAAAGGTCAGAGATAGGCTTGGCGATGATAGGGGCAGCAACCTTAAAGAAGAAAGGAGAGACAGGTTAAAAAGTTCAGAGATAGGCTTGGTGATGATAGGGGCAGCAACCTTAAAGAAGAAAGGAGAGACAGGTTAAAAAGGTCAGAGATAGGCTTGGTGATGATAGGGGCAGCAACCTTAAAGAAGAAAGGAGAGACAGGCTTGGTGATGATAGGGGCAGCAACCTTAAAGAAGAAAGTCGAGACAGGTTAAAAAGGTCAGAGATAGGCTTGGTGATGATAGGGGCAGCAACCTTAAAGGACAGACAGGTTAAAAAGGTCAGAGATAGGCTTGGTGATGATAGGGGTAGCAACCTTAAAGAAGAAAGGAGAGACAGGTTTAAAAAGTCAGAGATAGGGCTTGGTGATGATAGGGGCAGCAACATTAAAGAAGAAAGGAGAGACAGGTTAAAAAGGTCAGAAATAGGCTTGGTGATGATAGTGGCAGCAACATTAAAGAAGAAAGGAGAGACAGGTTTAAAAAGTCAGAGATAGGGCTTGGTGATGATAGGGGCAGCAAACTTAAAGAAGAAAGGAGAGACAGGTTAAACAGGTCAGAGATAGGCTTGGTGATGATAGGGGCAGCAACATTAAAGAAGAAAGGAGAGACAGGTTAAAAAGGTCAGAAATAGGCTTGGTGATGATAGTGGCAGCAACATTAAAGAAGAAAGGAGAGACAGGTTTAAAAAGTCAGAGATAGGGCTTGGTGATGATAGGGGCAGCAAACTTAAAGAAGAAAGGAGAGACAGGTTAAACAGGTCAGAGATAGGCTTGGTGATGATAGGGGCAGCAACCTTAAAGAAGAAAGGAGAGACAGGTCAGAGATATGGCTGAGTGATGATAGTGACAGCAACCTTAAAGAAGAAAGGAGAGACAGGTTAAAAGGTCAGAGATAGGCTTGGAGATGATAGGGGCTACAACCTTAAAGAAGAAAGGAGAGACAGGCTTGGTGATGATAGGTGCAGTAACCTTAAAGAAGAAAGGAGAGACAGGTTAAAAAGGTCAGAGATAGGCTTGGTGATGATAGGGGCAGCAACCTTAAAGGAGAGACAGGTTAAAAAGGTCAGAGATAGGCTTGGTGATGATAGGGGCAGCAACCTTAAAGAAGAAAGGAGAGACAGGTTAAAAAGGTCAGAGATAGGCTTGGCGATGATAGGGGCTGCAACCTTAAAGAAGAAAGGAGAGACAGGCTTGGTGATGATAGGTGCAGTAACCTTAAAGAAGAAAGGAGAGACAGGTTAAAAAGGTCAGAGATAGGCTTGGTGATGATAGGGGCAGCAACCTTAAAGGAGAGACAGGTTAAAAAGGTCAGAGATAGGCTTGGTGATGATAGGGGCAGCAACCTTAAAGAAGAAAGGAGAGACAGGTTAAAAAGGTCAGAGATAGGCTTGGTGATAATAGGGGCAGCAACCTTAAAGAAGAAAGGAGAGACAGGTTAAAAAGGTCAGAGATAGGCTTGGTGATGATAGGGGCAGCAACCTTAAAGAAGAAAGGAGAGACAGGTTAAAAGGTCTGAGATAGGCTTGGCGATGATAGGGGCTACAACCTTAAAGAAGAAAGGAGAGACAGGCTTGGTGATGATAGGTGCAGTAACCTTAAAGAAGAAAGGAGAGACAGGCTTGGTGATGATAGGGGCAGCAACCTTAAAGAAGAAAGGAGAGACAGGTTAAAAAGGTCAGAGATAGGCTTGGTGATGATAGGGGCTGAAACCTTAAAGAAGACAGGTTAAAAGGTCAGAGATAGGCTTGGCGATGATAGGGGCAGCAACCTTAAAGAAGAAAGGAGAGACAGGCCAGAGATAGGCTTGGCGATGATAGGGGCTGCAACCTTAAAGAAGAAAGGAGAGACAGGCTTGGTGATGATAGGTGCAGTAACCTTAAAGAAGAAAGGAGAGACAGGTTAAAAAGGTCAGAGATAGGCTTGGCGATGATAGGGGCTGCAACCTTAAAGAAGAAAGGAGAGACAGGCTTGGTGATGATAGGTGCAGTAACCTTAAAGAAGAAAGGAGAGACAGGTTAAAAAGGTCAGAGATAGGCTTGGTGATGATAGGGGCAGCAACCTTAAAGAAGAAAGGAGAGACAGGTTAAAAAGGTCAGAGATAGGCTTGGTGATGATAGGGGCAGCAACATTAAAGAAGAAAGGAGAGACAGGTTTAAAAGGTCAGAGATAGGGCTTGGTGATGATAGGGGCAGCAAACTTAAAGAAGAAAGGAGAGACAGGTTAAACAGGTCAGGGATAGGCTTGGCGATGATAGGGACAGCAATCTTAAAGAAGAAAGGAGAGACAGGTTAAAAGGTCAGAGATAGGCTTGGTGATGATAGGGGCAGCAACCTTAAAGAAGAAAGGAGAGAGGTCAGAGACAGGCTTGGTGATGATAGAGGCAGCAACCTTAAAGAAGAAAGGAGAGACAGGTTAAAAAGTCAGAGATAGGCTTGGCGATGATAGGGGCAGCAACCTTAAAGAAGAAAGGAGAGACAGGTTAAAAAGTTCAGAGATAGGCTTGGTGATGATAGGGGCAGCAACCTTAAAGAAGAAAGGAGAGACAGGTTAAAAAGGTCAGAGATAGGCTTGGTGATGATAGGGGCAGCAACCTTAAAGAAGAAAGGAGAGACAGGCTTGGTGATGATAGGGGCAGCAACCTTAAAGAAGAAAGTCGAGACAGGTTAAAAAGGTCAGAGATAGGCTTGGTGATGATAGGGGCAGCAACCTTAAAGGACAGACAGGTTAAAAAGGTCAGAGATAGGCTTGGTGATGATAGGGGTAGCAACCTTAAAGAAGAAAGGAGAGACAGGTTAAAAAGGTCAGAGATAGGCTTGGTGATAATAGGGGCAGCAACCTTAAAGAAGAAAGGAGAGACAGGTTAAAAAGGTCAGAGATAGGCTTGGTGATGATAGGGGCAGCAACCTTAAAGAAGAAAGGAGAGACAGGTTAAAAAGGTCAGAGATAGGCCTGGTGATGATAGGGGCAGCAACATTAAAGAAGAAAGGAGAGACAGGTTTAAAAGGTCAGAGATAGGGCTTGGTGATGATAGGGGCAGCAAACTTAAAGAAGAAAGGAGAGACAGGTTAAACAGGTCAGAGATAGGCTTGGTGATGATAGGGGCAGCAACCTTAAAGAAGAAAGGAGAGACAGGTTAAAAAGGTCAGAGATAGGCTTGGTGATGATAGGGGCAGCAACCTTAAAGGAGAGACAGGTTAAAAAGGTCAGAGATAGGCTTGGTGATAATAGGGGCAGCAACCTTAAAGAAGAAAGGAGAGACAGGTTAAAAAGGTCAGAGATAGGCTTGGTGATGATAGGGGCAGCAACCTTAAAGAAGAAAGGAGAGACAGGTTAAAAAGGTCAGAGATAGGCTTGGTGATGATAGGGGCAGCAACATTAAAGAAGAAAGGAGAGACAGGTTTAAAAGGTCAGAGATAGGGCTTGGTGATGATAGGGGCAGCAACCTTAAAGAAGAAAGGAGAGACAGGTCAGAGATATGGCTGTGTGATGATAGTGACAGCAACCTTAAAGAAGAAAGGAGAGAAAGGTTAAACAGGTCAGAGATAGGCTTGGCGATGATAGGGGCTACAACCTTAAAGAAGAAAGGAGAGACAGGCTTGGTGATGATAGGTGCAGTAACCTTAAAGAAGAAAGGAGAGACAGGCTTGGTGATGATAGGGGCAGCAACCTTAAAGAAGAAAGGAGAGACAGGTTAAAAAGGTCAGAGATAGGCTTGGTGATGATAGGGGCAGCAACCTTTAAGGAGAGACAGGTTAAAAAGGTCAGAGATAGGCTTGGTGATAATAGGGGCAGTAACCTTAAAGAAGAAAGGAGAGACAGGTTAAAAAGGTCAGAGATAGGCTTGGTGATGATAGGGGCAGCAACCTTAAAGAAGAAAGGAGAGACAGGTTAAAAAGGTCAGAGATCGGCTTGGTGATGATAGGGGCAGCAACATTAAAGAAGAAAGGAGAGACAGGTTTAAAAGGTCAGAGATAGGGCTTGGTGATGATAGGGGCAGCAAACTTAAAGAAGAAAGGAGAGACAGGTTAAACAGGTCAGAGATAGGCTTGGTGATGATAGGGGCTACAACCTTAAAGAAGAAAGGAGAGACAGGCTTGGTGATGATAGGTGCAGTAACCTTAAAGAAGAAAGGAGAGACAGGCTTGGTGATGATAGGGGCAGCAACCTTAAAGAAGAAAGGAGAGACAGGTCAGAGATAGGCTTGGCGATGATAGGGGCTGCAATCTTAAAGAAGAAAGGAGAGACAGGTTAAAAGGTCAGAGATAGGCTTGGTGATGATAGGGGCAGCAACCTTAAAGAAGAAAGGAGAGAGGTCAGAGACAGGCTTGGTGATGATAGAGGCAGCAACCTTAAAGAAGAAAGGAGAGACAGGTTAAAAGGTCAGAGATAGGCTTGGCGATGATAGGGGCAGCAACCTTAAAGAAGAAAGGAGAGACAGGTTAAAAAGTTCAGAGATAGGCTTGGTGATGATAGGGGCAGCAACCTTAAAGAAGAAAGGAGAGACAGGTTAAAAAGGTCAGAGATAGGCTTGGTGATGATAGGGGCAGCAACCTTAAAGAAGAAAGGAGAGACAGGTTAAAAAGGTCAGAGATAGGCCTGGTGATGATAGGGGCAGCAACATTAAAGAAGAAAGGAGAGACAGGTTTAAAAGGTCAGAGATAGGGCTTGGTGATGATAGGGGCAGCAAACTTAAAGAAGAAAGGAGAGACAGGTTAAACAGGTCAGAGATAGGCTTGGTGATGATAGGGGCAGCAACCTTAAAGAAGAAAGGAGAGACAGGTTAAAAAGGTCAGAGATAGGCTTGGTGATGATAGGGGCAGCAACCTTAAAGGAGAGACAGGTTAAAAAGGTCAGAGATAGGCTTGGTGATAATAGGGGCAGCAACCTTAAAGAAGAAAGGAGAGACAGGTTAAAAAGGTCAGAGATAGGCTTGGTGATGATAGGGGCAGCAACCTTAAAGAAGAAAGGAGAGACAGGTTAAAAAGGTCAGAGATAGGCTTGGTGATGATAGGGGCAGCAACATTAAAGAAGAAAGGAGAGACAGGTTTAAAAGGTCAGAGATAGGGCTTGGTGATGATAGGGGCAGCAACCTTAAAGAAGAAAGGAGAGACAGGTCAGAGATATGGCTGTGTGATGATAGTGACAGCAACCTTAAAGAAGAAAGGAGAGAAAGGTTAAACAGGTCAGAGATAGGCTTGGCGATGATAGGGGCTACAACCTTAAAGAAGAAAGGAGAGACAGGCTTGGTGATGATAGGTGCAGTAACCTTAAAGAAGAAAGGAGAGACAGGCTTGGTGATGATAGGGGCAGCAACCTTAAAGAAGAAAGGAGAGACAGGTTAAAAAGGTCAGAGATAGGCTTGGTGATGATAGGGGCAGCAACCTTAAAGGAGAGACAGGTTAAAAAGGTCAGAGATAGGCTTGGTGATAATAGGGGCAGTAACCTTAAAGAAGAAAGGAGAGACAGGTTAAAAAGGTCAGAGATAGGCTTGGTGATGATAGGGGCAGCAACCTTAAAGAAGAAAGGAGAGACAGGTTAAAAAGGTCAGAGATCGGCTTGGTGATGATAGGGGCAGCAACATTAAAGAAGAAAGGAGAGACAGGTTTAAAAGGTCAGAGATAGGGCTTGGTGATGATAGGGGCAGCAAACTTAAAGAAGAAAGGAGAGACAGGTTAAACAGGTCAGAGATAGGCTTGGTGATGATAGGGGCTACAACCTTAAAGAAGAAAGGAGAGACAGGCTTGGTGATGATAGGGGCAGCAACCTTAAAGAAGAAAGGAGAGACAGGTCAGAGATAGGCTTGGCGATGATAGGGGCTGCAACCTTAAAGAAGAAAGGAGAGACAGGTCAGAGATATGGCTGTGTGATGATAGTGACAGCAACCTTAAAGAAGAAAGGAGAGACAGGTTAAAAGGTCAGAGATAGGCTTGGCGATGATAGGGGCTGAAACCTTAAAGAAGACAGGTTAAAAGGTCAGAGATAGGCTTGGCGATGATAGGGGCAGCAACCTTAAAGAAGAAAGGAGAGACAGGTCAGAGATAGGCTTGGCAATGATAGGGGCTGCAACCTTAAAGAAGAAAGGAGAGACAGGCTTGGTGATGATAGGTGCAGTAACCTTAAAGAAGAAAGGAGAGACAGGCTTGGTGATGATAGGGGCAGCAACCTTAAAGAAGAAAGGAGAGACAGGTTAAAAGGTCAGAGACAGGCTTGGTGATGATAGGGGCAGTAACCTTAAAGAAGAAAGGAGAGACAGGTCAGAGATAGGCTTGGTGAAGATAGGGACAGCAACCTTAAAGAAGAAAGGAGAGACAGGTTAAAAGGTCAGAGATAGGCTTGGCGATGATTGTTGCTGCAACCTTAAAGAAGAAAGGAGAGACAGGCTTGGTGATGATAGGTGCAGTAACCTTAAAGAAGAAAGGAGAGACAGGCTTGGTGATGATAGGGGCAGCAACCTTAAAGAAGAAAGGAGAGACAGGTTAAAAAGGTCAGAGATAGGCTTGGTGATGATAGGGGCAGCAACCTTAAAGGAGAGACAGGTTAAAAAGGTCAGAGATAGGCTTGGTGATAATAGGGGCAGTAACCTTAAAGAAGAAAGGAGAGACAGGTTAAAAAGTTCAGAGATAGGCTTGGTGATGATAGGGGCAGCAACCTTAAAGAAGAAAGGAGAGACAGGTTAAAAAGGTCAGAGATCGGCTTGGTGATGATAGGGGCAGCAACATTAAAGAAGAAAGGAGAGACAGGTTTAAAAGGTCAGAGATAGGGCTTGGTGATGATAGGGGCAGCAAACTTAAAGAAGAAAGGAGAGACAGGTTAAACAGGTCAGAGATAGGCTTGGTGATGATAGGGGCTACAACCTTAAAGAAGAAAGGAGAGACAGGCTTGGTGATGATAGGTGCAGTAACCTTAAAGAAGAAAGGAGAGACAGGCTTGGTGATGATAGGGGCAGCAACCTTAAAGAAGAAAGGAGAGACAGGTCAGAGATAGGCTTGGCGATGATAGGGGCTGCAACCTTAAAGAAGAAAGGAGAGACAGGTCAGAGATATGGCTGTGTGATGATAGTGACAGCAACCTTAAAGAAGAAAGGAGAGACAGGTTAAAAGGTCAGAGATAGGCTTGGCGATGATAGGGGCTGAAACCTTAAAGAAGACAGGTTAAAAGGTCAGAGATAGGCTTGGCGATGATAGGGGCAGCAACCTTAAAGAAGAAAGGAGAGACAGGTCAGAGATAGGCTTGGCAATGATAGGGGCTGCAACCTTAAAGAAGAAAGGAGAGACAGGCTTGGTGATGATAGGTGCAGTAACCTTAAAGAAGAAAGGAGAGACAGGCTTGGTGATGATAGGGGCAGCAACCTTAAAGAAGAAAGGAGAGACAGGTTAAAAGGTCAGAGACAGGCTTGGTGATGATAGGGGCAGTAACCTTAAAGAAGAAAGGAGAGACAGGTCAGAGATAGGCTTGGTGAAGATAGGGACAGCAACCTTAAAGAAGAAAGGAGAGACAGGTTAAAAGGTCAGAGATAGGCTTGGCGATGATTGTTGCTGCAACCTTAAAGAAGAAAGGAGAGACAGGCTTGGTGATGATAGGTGCAGTAACCTTAAAGAAGAAAGGAGAGACAGGCTTGGTGATGATAGGGGCAGCAACCTTAAAGAAGAAAGGAGAGACAGGTTAAAAAGGTCAGAGATAGGCTTGGTGATGATAGGGGCAGCAACCTTAAAGGAGAGACAGGTTAAAAAGGTCAGAGATAGGCTTGGTGATAATAGGGGCAGTAACCTTAAAGAAGAAAGGAGAGACAGGTTAAAAAGTTCAGAGATAGGCTTGGTGATGATAGGGGCAGCAACCTTAAAGAAGAAAGGAGAGACAGGTTAAAAAGGTCAGAGATCGGCTTGGTGATGATAGGGGCAGCAACATTAAAGAAGAAAGGAGAGACAGGTTTAAAAGGTCAGAGATAGGGCTTGGTGATGATAGGGGCAGCAAACTTAAAGAAGAAAGGAGAGACAGGTTAAACAGGTCAGAGATAGGCTTGGTGATGATAGGGGCTACAACCTTAAAGAAGAAAGGAGAGACAGGCTTGGTGATGATAGGTGCAGTAACCTTAAAGAAGAAAGGAGAGACAGGCTTGGTGATGATAGGGGCAGCAACCTTAAAGAAGAAAGGAGAGACAGGTCAGAGATAGGCTTGGCGATGATAGGGGCTGCAACCTTAAAGAAGAAAGGAGAGACAGGTCAGAGATATGGCTGTGTGATGATAGTGACAGCAACCTTAAAGAAGAAAGGAGAGACAGGTTAAAAGGTCAGAGATAGGCTTGGCGATGATAGGGGCTGAAACCTTAAAGAAGACAGGTTAAAAGGTCAGAGATAGGCTTGGCGATGATAGGGGCAGCAACCTTAAAGAAGAAAGGAGAGACAGGTCAGAGATAGGCTTGGCAATGATAGGGGCTGCAACCTTAAAGAAGAAAGGAGAGACAGGCTTGGTGATGATAGGTGCAGTAACCTTAAAGAAGAAAGGAGAGACAGGCTTGGTGATGATAGGGGCAGCAACCTTAAAGAAGAAAGGAGAGACAGGTTAAAAGGTCAGAGATAGGCTTGGTGATGATAGGGGCAGTAACCTTAAAGAAGAAAGGAGAGACAGGTCAGAGATAGGCTTGGTGAAGATAGGGACAGCAACCTTAAAGAAGAAAGGAGCGACAGGTTAAAAGGTCAGAGATAGGCTTGGCGATGATTGTTTCTGCAACCTTAAAGAAGAAAGGAGAGACAGGCTTGGTGATGATAGGTGCAGTAACCTTAAAGAAGAAAGGAGAGACAGGCTTGGTGATGATAGGGGCAGCAACCTTAAAGAAGAAAGGAGAGACAGGTCAGAGATAGGCTTGGCGATGATAGGGGCTGCAACCTTAAAGAAGAAAGGAGAGACAGGTCAGAGATATGGCTGTGTGATGATAGTGACAGCAACCTTAAAGAAGAAAGTAGAGACAGGTTAAAAGGTCAGAGATAGGCTTGGCGATGATAGGGGCTGAAACCTTAAAGAAGACAGGTTAAAAGGTCAGAGATAGGCTTGGCGATGATAGGGGCAGCAACCTTAAAGAAGAAAGGAGAGACAGGTCAGAGATAGGCTTGGCAATGATAGGGGCTGCAACCTTAAAGAAGAAAGGAGAGACAGGCTTGGTGATGATAGGTGCAGTAACCTTAAAGAAGAAAGGAGAGACAGGCTTGGTGATGATAGGGGCAGCAAGCTTAAAGAAGAAAGGAGAGACAGGTTAAAAGGTCAGAGATAGGCTTGGTGATGATAGGGGCAGTAACCTTAAAGAAATCAAATCAAATCCAATCAAATTTTATTTGTCACATACACATGGTTAGCAGATGTTAATGCGAGTGTAGCGAAATGCTTGTGCTTCTAGTTCCGACAATGCATTAATAACCAACAAGTAATCTAGCTAACAATTCCAAAACTACTACCTTATTGACACAAGTGTAAGGGGATAAAGAATATGTACACAAAGATATATGAATGAGTGATGGTACAGAGCGGCATAGGCAAGATACAGTAGATGGTATTGAGTGCAGTATATACATTTGAGACGAGTACGTAAACAAAGTGGCATAGTTAAAGTGGCTAGTGATACATGTATTACATAAAGATGCAATAGATGATATAGAGTACAGTATATACATATACATTTGAGATGAATAATGTAGGGTATGTAAACATTATATTAGGTAGCATTGTTTAAAGTGGCTAGTGATATATTTTACATCATTTCCCATCAATTCCCATTATTAAAGTGGCTGGAGTTGAGTCAGTGTGTTGGCAGCAGCCACTCAATGTTAGTGGTGGCTGTTTAAAACCTGTTAAAGATCGGTTGACTTTTTTCAACATTTAGTTAAAAATCGCGCAACATTTCAACGTACTGCTACTCATGCCAGGAATATAGTATATGCATATGATTAGTATGTGTGGATAGAAAACACTCTGAAGTTTCTAAAACTGGTTAAATCATGTCTGTGACTATAACAGAACGTGAATAGCAGGCAAAATCCCAAGAAAAACCTGGTCACAAAAAATATATATATATCCATCCGCCAGTCTATGGCAAGGGAAAATAGATAGCGGCCAGTTTACAGTTCCTACAGCTTCCACACGATGTCGCCAGTACTGGCAATTGGGTTGAAATTAATCCTTGGTGAAATGAGAAATAGGCACTTCCTGTCATCCAGTACACAGGAGGAAGTTTATGGAAGAGAGAATATGGACCATGATTTCAAGAGTAGCTGCTATTGAATACAGATCGCCCCGTGATCAATTTGATCGATTATAAACGTTTACAAATACCTAAAGTTGGGTTACAAACGTAGTTTGAAGTGTTTTGTCAAAGTTTATAGGCAACTTTTTTAATTTTAATTTGGAAAGCATTTTTTTCCTGGATCAGACGGGCTATATAAATGGACATTTTGGGTATACATGGACGGATTTAATCGAAAAAAAGACCCAATTGTGATGTTTATGGGACATATAGGAGTGCCAACAAAGAAGCTCGTCAAAGGTAATGAATGTTTTATATTTTATTTCTGCGTTTTGTGTAGCGCCGGCTACACTAATTATTTTGTTTACGTCCCCTTCAGGTATTTCGGGGGTTGCATGCTATCAGATAATAGCTTCTCATGCTTTCGACGAAAAGCATTTTAAAAATCTGACATGTTGGCTAGATTCACAACGAGTGTAGCTTTAATTCAGTACCCTGCATGTGTGTTTTAATGAAAGTTTGAGTTTTATCGAGTACTATTAGCATTTGGCGTTGCGCATTTCCATTTCCTGTTGGCCAGACGCTAGCGTCTCACCTGGCTCTAAGAGGTTTAACAGTCTGATGGCCTTGAGATAGAAGCTGTTTTTCAGTCTCTCGGTCCCAGCTTTGATGCACCTGTACTGACCTCGCCTTCTGGATGATAGCGGGGTGAACAGGCAGTGGCTCGGGTGGTTGTTGTCCTTGATGATCTTTATGGCCTTCCTGTGACATCGGGTGGTGTAGGTGTCCTGGAGGGCAGTTAGTTTGCCCCCGGTGATGCGTTGTGCAGACCTCACTACCCTCTGGAGAGCCTTACGGTTGTGGGCGGAGCAGTTGCCGTAGCAGGCGGTGATACAGCCCGACAGGATGCTCTCGATTGTGCATCTGTAGAAGTTTGTGAGTGCTTTTGGTGACAAGCCGAATTTCTTCAGGTTAAAGAGGCGCTGCTGAGCCTTCTTCACAATGCTGTCTGTGTGGGTGGACCAATTCAGTTTGTCTGTGATGTGTACGCCGAGGAACTTAAAACTTACTACCCTCTCCACTACTGTTCCATCGATGTGGATAGGGGGGTGTTCCCTCTGCTGTTTCCTGAAGTCCACAATCATCTCCTTAGTTTTGTTGACGTTGAGTGTGAGGTTATTTTCCTGACACCACACTCCGAGGGCCCTCACCTCCTCCCTGTAGGCCGTCTCGTCGTTGTTGGTAATCAAGCCTACCACTGTTGTGTCGTCCGCAAACTTGATGATTGAGTTGGAGGCGTGCGTGGCCACGCAGTCGTGGGTGAACAGGGAGTACAGGAGAGGGCTCAGAACGCACCCTTGTGGAGCCCCAGTGTTGAGGATAAGCGGGGTGGAAATGTTGTTGCCTACCCTCACCACCTGGGGGCGACCCGTCAGGAAGTGCAGTACCCAGTTGCACAGGGCGGGGTCGAGACCCAGGGTCTTAATGACGAGCTTGGAGTGCACTATGGTGTTAAATGCCGAGCTGTAGTCGATGAACAGCATTCTCACATAGGTATTCCTCTTGTCCAGATGGGTTAGGGCAGTGTGCAGTGTGGTTGAGATTGCATCGTCTGTGGACCTATTTGAGCGGTAAGCAAATTGGAGTGGGTACAGGGTGTCAGGTAGGGTGGAGGTGATATTGTCCTTGACTAGTCTCTCAAAGCACTTCATGATGACGGAAGTGAGTGCTATGGGGCGGTAGTCGTTTATCTCAGTTACCTTAGCTTTCTAGGGAACAGGAACAATGGTGGCCCTCTTGAAGCATGTGGGAACAACAGACTGGGATAGGGATTGATTGAATATGTCCGTAAACACACCAGCCAGCTGGTCTGCGCATGCTCTGAGGGTGCGGCTGGGGATGCCGTCTGGGCCTGCAGCCTTGCGAGGGTTGACACGTTTAAATGTTTTCCTCACGTCGGCTGCAGTGAAGGAGAGTCCGCATGTTTTAGTTGCGGGCCATGTCAGTGGCACTGTATTGTCCTCAAAGCGGGCAAAAAAGTTATTTTGTCTGCCTGGGAGCAAGACATCCTGGTCCATGACGGGGCTGGTTTTCTTTTTGTAATCCGTGATTGACTGTAGACCCTGCCACATACCTCTTGTGTCTGAGCCGTTGAATTGAGATTCTACTTTGTCTCTATACTGACGCTTAGCTTGTTTGATTGCCTTGCGGAGGGAATAGTTACACTGTTTGTATTCGGTCATGTTTCCGGTCACCTTGCCCTGATTAAAAGCAGTGGTTCGGGCTTTCAGTTTCACGCGAATGCTGCCATCAATCCACGGTCTCTGGTTTGGGAATGTTTTAATCGTTGCCAGGGGAACGACATCTTCAACGCACGTTCTAATGAACTCGCTCACCGAATCAGCGTATTCGTCAATGTTGTTGTCTGACGCAATACGAAACATATCCCAGTCCACGTGATGGAAGCAGTCTTGGAGTGTGGAATCAGATTGGTCGGACCAGCGTTGAACAGACCTCAGCGCGGGAGCTTCTTGTTTTAGTTTCTGTCTGTAGGCAGGGATCAACAAAATGGAGTCGTGGTCAGCTTTTCCGAAAGGAGGGCGGGGCAGGGCCTTATATGCGTCGCGGAAGTTAGAATAGCAGTGATCCAAGGTTTTTCCAGCCCTGGTTGCGCAATCAAAAAGCTGATAAAATTTAGGGAGTCTTGTTTTCAGATTAGCCTTGTTAAAATCCCCAGCTACAATGAATGCAGCCTCCGGGTAAATGGATTCCAGTTTGCAAAGAGTAAAATAAAGTTCGTTCAGAGCCATCGATGTGTCTGCTTGGGGGGGAATATATACGGCTGTGATTATAATCGAAGAGAATTCCCTTGGTAGATAATGCGTTCGACATTTGATTGTGAGGAATTCTAAATCAGGTGAACAGAGGGACTTGAGTACGTTGTTATGATCACACCACGTCACGTTAACCATGAAGCATACACCCCCGCCCCTCTTCTTACCAGAAAGATGCTTGTTTCTGTTTGCGCGATGCGTGGAGAAACCAGTTGGCTGCACCGTCTCCGATAGCGTCTCTCCAGTGAGCCATGTTTCCGTGAAGCAAAGAACGTTACAGTCTCTGATGTCCCTCTGGAATGCTACCCTTGCTCGGATTTCATTAACCTTGTTGTCAAGAGACTGGACATTGGCGAGTGGTGCACGATGTGCCCGTCTCCGGAGTCTGACCAGAAGACCGCTCCGTTTCCCCCTTTTACGAAGTTGTTTTTTTGGGTCACCGGCTGGGATCCATTCCGTTGTCCTGGGTGAAAGGCAGAACACAGGATCCACTTCGAGAAAGTCATATTCTTGGTCGTACTGATGGTGAGTTGACGCTGCTCTTATGTTCAGTAGTTCTTCTCGACTGTATGTAATGAAACCTAAGATGACCTGGGGTACCAATGTAAGAAATAACACGTAAAAAAAACAAAAAACTTCATAGTTTCCTAGGAACGCGTAGCGAGGCGGCCATCTCTGTCGGCCCCGGAAGAAAGGAGAGACAGGTTAAACAGGTCAGAGATAGGGCTTGGTGATGATACGGGCTGAAACCTTAAAGAAGAAAGGATCTAAACCATCTGATCCAGATGTTTTTTTGGGGTCAAGTTTAAGGAGCTCCTTAAGCACCTCAGCCTCAGTGACCGCCTGCAGGGAGAAACTTTGTAGCTGGTCAGGGGAAAAGAGGGAGGAGCATCAGGGATAGTTGCATTAGAACGGGTGAGAGATG
Organism: Oncorhynchus mykiss; assembly: GCF_057628025.1. Lineage (NCBI taxonomy): Eukaryota > Metazoa > Chordata > Actinopteri > Salmoniformes > Salmonidae > Oncorhynchus > Oncorhynchus mykiss. Next base: position 7,121,715 of record NC_143049.1, read on the forward strand.
AGAAAATGTTGGACGAGCAAGGAGGCATGGCTGAGTCAAATAGGAAACTTGACTTTAAGCCATGTGCTCCTGTTAAGGGAATTTTTATCAATGATGACTAATTATGTATACATTTCAATCAGGACTGACTAATCAGAATACTATTATGTTACTGTATATGTACTAATCCGAATACTATTATGTTACTGTATATGTACTAATCAGAATACTATTATGTTGCTGTATGTGTATGAGTTTTCTTTCTTGATCCCAGTACTGAATATAATATGTGTGAATGTGGTCAAGAGTTTAAAACAATGACTGTCTGTTCCTTGGTAGAAATGAATTAACTATATCTCCAGACTGACTAGAATGCTTTTCTACACTGGCTGACCTTGGCTCTAGGCGAGGAGGTAAGACTTGAGAACTATAGAGCCTTTCTACCAGTGTCAAGAAGAGAAAGAACATTTAGAAAACGCTGACGTCATTTTCAGTTTATAACCCTTGGTAAACTGTATCGTATTCAGTACTCTCGTGAATAAACTCTGCTGTATGACTTTAAGACTGGGCTCTGTCTATTATTATAGAATAAGGGTCTTACAAATCCTTATGAACTGACAGAGTGTTTAATTTGAATTGGGTATTAAAACATTGAGCAATTTAATTCCTTTAACAGCTCCTTGTCAGTAACAACCACATCATCAACTTTAAGGGACATGGGCAGCTGTAAGGAGGAGGGTTTATTCCTCAGGACTTTAATCGTTTTCTAGAACTTCCTGGGGTAAGGATCCACAGAGAGAGAACTGCTCCTTAACTTAATTTCGGAAATGATGGGGAGTGAAGGGAGCGAGGCCACTTCAGGTCCAATAAGCCTAAACATCATTTGTGTCTGCTGTTTTTGTTAAGGTCCGGTAAACAACCATTCAGTGACACCAGAGTTACCATTTTACATGATGGCATGGTGCCTTGAAAACAACATTCATATTCCACTTTCTTTATTGTTGTGCTTGTATATCAACTCTAAGGTTACCTATGTGTCGAAAGTGGAAAAACATGGGTAAAACAATCAAGGGGGCAGTTAGTGCTTTGATCTTTTAGTGGTGAAACAGGCTTAATTTACAACTCTCTTTCTCCATTCATCTTCCTCCAGTTCTATCTCTCTTTCTCCAATTCTCTTTATATCTCTCCATTTCTCACTCCCTTTTACTGGATCTCTCTATCTCTTTCTCGAATTCCCCTCTCTCTCCATTTTTCTCTCCCACTTACTGGATCTCTCTCTCTTTCTCCATGTTTCTCTCCCTCTTACTGGATCGCTCTCTCTCTTCCTCCATTTCTCTCTCCCTCTTACTGGATCTATTTCACTTTCTCCATTTCTCTCTCCCTCTTACTGGATCTATTTCACTTTCTCCATTTCTCTCTCCCTCTTACTGGATCTCTCTCTCTCTCTTTCTCCATTTCTGTCTCCCTCTTACTGGATCTATTTCACTTTCTCCATTTCTCTCTCCCTCTTACTGGATCTATTTCACTTTCTCCATTTCTCTCTCCCTCTTACTGTATCTCTCTCTCTCTCTCTCTCTCAATTTCTCTCTCCCTCTTACTGGGTCTCTCTCTCTTTCTCCATTTCTCTCTCCCTCTTACTGGATCTCTCTCTCTTTCTCCATTTCTCTCCCCCTCTTACTGGATCTCTATTAATTTATCTCTCCCTGTTACTGGATATCTTTCTCTTTCTTAATTTCCCTTTACCCTATTGCAGGATCTCTATTTGTTTCTCCATTTCTCTATCTCATTCAACATTTGTCTCTCCCTCTTCCTGGTTCTCTATCTCCATTTCTCTCTCTTTCGCCATTTCTCTTTCCCTCTTACTGGATCTCTCTCTCTTTCTCCATTTATCTCCCCCTCTTACTGGATCCCTTTCACTTTCTTCATTTCTCTCTCCCATGTACTGGATCACTCTCTCTTTCCCTATTTGGCTTTCTCTTTTTTCATTTCTCTCTCGTTTTAGTCAATATCTTTCTGTTTCTTGATTTCTCTTTCTCAATTCTCTCTCTCTTTCATAATTTCTCTCTCCTGCTTACTGGATATCTCACTCTTTCTCAATTTCTCTCTCTGTTTTTCATTTCTCTCTCCTTACTGGATCTCTTGCACTTTCTCAATTTCTTTCTCTCTTCCTCCATTTCTCTCTCGCACTTACTGGATCTCTCTCTCTTTCTCATTTTCTCTCTCTTTCTCCATTCCTCTCTCACTCTTATTGGATCTTTTTCTCTTTCTCCATTTCTCTCTCTCTATGTCTCTATCTCATTCTCACTCTCCATTTGTCTCTCCCTCTTCCTGGTTCTCTTTCTCCATTTCTCTCTCTTTCTCCATTTCTCTTTCCCTCTCACTGGATCTCTCTCTCTCTGTTTCTCTGTCTCTCTCCATTTCTCTTTCCCTCTGACTGGATCTCTCTCTCTATTTCTCTCTCTCTCTCCATTTCTCTTTCCCTCTTATTGGATCTCTTTCTCCATTTCTCTCTTCCTCTTTCTTCTTTCTTCTTTTCTCTCCCTCACCGGATATCTCGCCTCACCAGATATCTCGCTCTTTCTCTATCTCTTTCTTCATTTCTCTCTCCCTCTTACTGCATCTCTCTCTTTTTCCCAATTTCTCTCTCTCTTTTCTCCATTTCTCTCTCCCCTTTACTGGATATCATTCTCTTTCTCCATTTCTATCTCCCTCTTACTGGATCTCTGTCTTTCTCCATTTCTTTTTCTCCATTTCTATCTCCCTCTTACTGGATCTCTGTCTTTCTCCATTTCCTTTTCTCCATTTCTATCTCCCTCTTACTGGATCTCTGTCTTTCTCCATTTCTTTTTCTCCATTTCTATCTCCCTCTTACTACATCTCTGTCTTTCTCCATTTCTATCTCCCTCTTACTGGATCTCTGTCTTTCTCCATTTATTCTTCTTCATTTCTCTCTCATTTTTAGTGGCTCGCTGTCTTTCTGCATTTCTCTTTCTCCATTTCTCTCTCCTTCTTAGTGGATCTCTTTCTCCATTTCTCTCTCCTTCTTAGTGGATCTCTTTCTCCATTTCTTTCTCTCTCTCTTGCTCTCCATTTCTCTCTCCCTCTTACTGGATCTCTCTCTCTTACTGGATCTCTCGCTCTTTCTCCATTTCTCTCTCCCTCTTACTGGATCTCTCTCTTACTGGATCTCTCTCTCTTACTGGATCTCTCTCTCTTACTGGATCTCTCTCTCTTTCTCCATTTCTCTCTCCCTCTTACTGGATCTCTCTCTCTTACTGGATCTCTCTCTCTTACTGGATCTCTCTCTCTTTCTCCATTTCTCTCTCTCTCTTACTGGATCTCTCTCACTTTCTCCGTTTCTGTCTCCCTCTTACTGGATCTCTTTCTCTATTTCTGTCTCCCTCTTACTGGATCTCTCCCTCTTACTGGATCTCTCTGTCTTTCTCCATTTCTCTCTCCCTCTTACTGGATCTCTCTGTCTTTCGCCATTTCTCTCTCCCTCTTACTGGATCTCTTTCTCCATTTCTCTCTCCCTGTTACTGGATCTCGTTTTTTTCCTTATGTCCTCTGTCCATCACAGTCTCTCCCTCTCAATACCAGTCACACATTACACTACTTCCTACACTAGCGGTTAACATTTTAAAACACCTACTCATTCAAGGGTTAGTTGTTATTATTATTTTTTTTACATCTTTAAATGCAAGAGGTAGACCAAAATGTAACATTCCAGTTTAGCTGCACATACACATCAGTGTATGTGCAAAGATTTAGACTGATTCATTGAACAATTTCATTTCTGTTCAAAATGTTGTATCAAGACTACCACAATGTGTCTAATTGATTTATTAATTCATTTTCAAGTTCATAACGGTTGTCACGATCGTCGTATTGAGGAGACCAAAGCGCAGCGTGGTGTGAATGCATACTTTAATGAACGGACGGAAAAAAACACGAAATACAAACAAACTAACCAGACGAACGTGACCACTATAGAAGTGCTAACATGCAACATCACAATGACAATAACCCACAAACCACAATACAAAACAGGCTACCTAAATATGGTTCCCAACCCTAACCCTTACCCTAACCCTAACCCTAACCCTAACCCAGAGACAACGACAAACACCTGCCACTGATTGAGAACCATATCAGGCCAAAACACATAGAAACAGACTAACTAGACATGCAACATAGAATGCCCACTCATGTCATACCCTGACCAAACAAAACATAGAAACAAACAAATAATGGTCAGAGTGTGACAGTAAACCCCCCTAACGGGAGACTCTGGCGGCTCCTGGCTGACTGGCGGCTCTGGCGGCTCCTGGCTGACTGGCGGCTCCTGGCTGACTGGCAGCTCAGACGGCTCAGGACAGACTGGCGGCTCTATCAGCTCAGGACAGACGGGAGACTCTAGCAGCTCGGGACAGACGGGAAACTCTAGCAGCTCGGGATAGACGAGAGACTCTGGCAGCTCAGGACAGACGGGAGACTCTAGCAGCTCAGGACAGACGCGGAGACTCTACAGCTCAGGACAGACGGGAGACTCTAGCAGCTCAGGACAGACGGGAGACTCTGGTGGCTCAGGACAGACGGGAGACTCTGGCGGCTCAGGACAGATGGGAGACTCTGGAGGCTCAGGACAGACGGGAGACTCTGACAGCTCTGGACAGACAGGAGACTCTAGCAGCGCTGGGCAGGAGGAAGGCTTTGGCAGCGCTGGACAGGCGGGAGCACCTGTAGGGATGAGACGGAGAGACAGCCTGGTGCGAGGGGCTGCCACCGGAGGGCTGGTGCGTGGAGGTGGCACCGGATAGACCGGACCATGAAGGCGTAATGAAGATCTTGAGAGCAGGGCTGGCACCATCCGCCCTGGCTGGATCCTCACCCTAGCCCGGCAGATGCGGGGAGCTGGGATGTAGCGCACCGGGTTAAGCACGCGTACTGGGGATACCGTGTGCTCCACTGCATAACACGGTGCCTGACCAGTACAACGCCCGCCACGGTAAGCACGGCTCGGAGAACTGTAACGCCGAGCTGGCACAGTACGTGCAGGGCTAGGGAGGCGCACAGGAGGCCTGGTGCGTGGGGCTGGCACAGTCTTCACCAGATGGCTAGCACGCACCTCAGGATGAGTATGGAGAGCTGACCCAGGTGACATCAAATCCCCGACAAGCTCCGTAGGGCGGATGTCGTGCCTCAGGCACCAACACAGCACCTCCCTCATAACTCTCTCCTCCAATCTCCCCATTAACTCCTTCACTGTCTCTGCTTCGCTCACCTCCAATACCGCCCTGACCGGCTCTGGTTCCATCCTTGGCTCCTTACGGTAAGCAGGGGGAGTTGGCTCAGGTCTGACTCCTGACTCTGCCACACTCTCCCTATTCCCCCCCACCAATACATTTTTGGGGCTGCCTCTCGAGCTTCCAGCCGCGCTGCCTCCTCATACCGGCGCCTCTCTGCTTTCGTTGCCTCCAGCTCTGCTTTGGGGTGGCAATATTCCCCTGGCTGTGCCCAGGGTCCTTCGCCGTCTAGAATGTCCTCCCAAGTCCATGAGTCCTGCGTTTTTTGCCGCTGCTGCTGCTGGCCGTTACCACGCTGCTTGGTCCACTGTTGTTGGGTTATTCTGTCACGATCGTCGTATTGAGGAGACCAAAGCGGAGCGTGGTGTGAATACATACTTTAATGAAAGGACGGAAAAAAACACGAAGTACACTAAACAAATAAAATAAATAACAAGACGAACGTGACCTCTATCAAAAGTGCAAACATGCAACATCACATAGACAATCACTCACGAACCATAATATAGAATGCCCACTCATATCACACCCTGACCAAACAAAACATAGAAACAAACAACTCAAATAATGGTCAGAGTGTGACAACGGTGCACTCTCCTCAAGCAATACAATGGTATTCCTTCAGTGTAATAGCAGTTAGATTAACAAGAATTTAAGCTTTCTGCCCATATCAGATATATCTGTCTGGGAAGTGTTCTTGTTACTTACAACCTCATGCTAATCACATTAGCCTACGTTAGCTCAATCGTCCCACTGATCCTGTGGAGGTTTTAAGACATGAAGGTCAGTCAATGCAGAACATTTCAAGAACTTTGGCATTTTCTTCAAGTGCAGTCACAAAAATCCTCAAACGCCCTGCAGAAACTGGCCCTCATGAGGACCACCACAGAAAGGAAGACCCAGAGTTACCTCTGTCACAGAGGATAAGTTCATTAGGATAAGTTCATCAACATCAACTGTTCAGAGGAGACCGTGAATCAGGCCTTCATGGTCGAATTGCTGCAAAGAAACCACTACTAAAGGACATCAATAAGAAGAAGAGACTTACTTGGGCCAAGAAACATGAGCAATGAACATTAGACCGGTGGAAATGTGTCCTTGGACATTAGAATGATGGAGATCTGTCCTTTGGTCTGACGAGTCCAAATTAGATTTTTTTTGGTTCCAACCACCGTGTCTTTGTGAGACGCAGAGTAGGTGAACGGATGTGTGGCTCCCACCGTGAAGCATGGAGCTGTGATGGTGTGGGGGTGCTTTGCTGGTGACACTGTCAGTGATTTGTTTAGAATTTAAGGCACACTTAACCAGCATGCCTACCATAACTTTCTGCAGCGATACACCATCTTAGTGGGACAATCATTTGTTTTTCAATAGGACAATGTATATAATTCATATACAATTCAGAAGAAAGAGGAAAGCAGAGTTTACTTGGTTTTGATGGAAGGTTTTGAATATGACTGTTTCCCAAATAGTAGGTCTGGCCCCCTTGGTGAGTCACATCTCCCTCCTCCTGGGTCACATAACACTGGGCAGTGACTGAAATTATTGACTTTGATCTATTATTGACTTTGATCAGATGCCAAACTGTTTCGGTGTCACGAGACTATGAGAATATTCTGTTGAGTTAAAGTTCCAGGGTTTTGATTGAGACTGGGATTATCTATGAGGACAAGCATGTACAGTCATGGCCAAAAGTTTTGAGAATGACACAAATATTAATTTTCACAAAGTCTTCTGCCTCAGTGTCTAGATATTTTTGTCAGATGTTACTATGGAATACTGAAGTATAATTACAAGCATTTCCTAAGTGTCAAAGGCTTTTATTGATAATTACATTTCTCTTCATCCTGTCCAATTTGTAGCCATGTGTGAACTCCAGACAGGGATTGTAAACACATTGAGGGCCTATCATTTCTCATTGGGGGTTAGTGTGTCTGTTGATTTACAGAGAGCAGCCCGCGGAGATAGGGGTCCTGATGATGTGGGCTGCATCAAGAGATCTCTTGGACAGCTATGCTTGTTTTTCCTGCTATGATTGTCTCTGGATGCCACCCAACATTATAGCTTCCAGCCATTAACTGGCCACCTGGGAGCCCTGCCACATGGGAGCCCTGGCCGCTGAGCTTGTGTGTGCCTGCGCGCTAACTATGCAGGAGCAGAGAGCCAAGTGTTATGACTAACTGAGGGTTACAATACTGGGACACGGTCAAAGGTGGGAAATGGGACATTCACACTCCATATTCCCACAGGGGACCAGGGGCATGCCACAGATGACTACAGATGACTACAAAAGCAACAACAACATCATCAACAACATCAAACTAAACAACAACCTGAATAACAACAAAATGATCATGAACAAAAACAAGAGTAACAAATAATGAATTTACAGCCATAAAATGCAGTGGTATTAAAGCAATGAGGCAGCCAGCTAACAAGTTTATTTTTATTTTACATCAACTCCTTATTCCAACAACACACAGTTGAAGTCGGAAGTTTCCATAAACTCAGGTTGGAGTCATTAAAACTCAACTCCACAAATTTCTTGTTAACAAACTATAGTTTTGGCAAGTAGGTTAGGAAATCTACTTTGTGCATGACACAAGTAATATTTCCAACATTTTTTTACAGACAGATTATTTCACTTATAATTCACTGTATTACAATACCAGTGGGTCAGAAGTTTACATAAAGTAAGTTGACTGTGCCTTTAAACAGCTTGGAAAATTCCAGAAAATGATGTCACGTCTTTAGAAGCTTCGAAAAGTCTTATTGACATAATTTGAGTCAATTGGAGGTGGACCTATGGATGTATTTCAAGGCCTACCTTCAAACTCAGTTCAAACTCAGTGCCTCTTTGCTTGACATCATGGGAAAAATCTAAAGAAATCAGCCAAGACCTCAGAAAAAAGTGTAAAACTCCATAAGTCTGGTTCAACCTTGGGAGCTAAGGTACCACGTTCATCTGTGCAAACAATGGTCTGCAAGTATAAACACCATGGGACCACGTATCCGGCATACCGCTCAGGAAGGAGACGCGTTCTGTTTCCTAGAGATTAACATTATTTTGTGTGAAAAGTGCAATCCCAGAACAACAGCAAAGGACCCTGTGAAGATGCTGGAGGTAACAGGTACAAAAGTATCTATATCCTCAGTAAAACGAGTCCTACGTATATCGACATAACCTGAAAGTCCGCTCAGCAAGGAAGAAGCAACTGCTCCAAAACCGCCATAAAAAAGCCAGACTGCGGTTTGCAACTGCACATGGGCACAAAGATCGAACTTTTTGAAGAAATGTCCTCTGGTCTGATGAAACAAAAATAACTGTTTGGCTATAATGACCATCGTTATGTTTGGAAGAAAAAGGGGGAAGCTTGCGAGCTGAAAAACACCATCCCAACCGTGAAGCACGGAGGTGGCAGCATCATGTTGTGGGGGTGCTTTGCTGCAGGAGGAACTGGTGCACTTCACAAAATAGATGGCATCATGAGGAAAGAAAATTATGTAGATATATGGAAGCATAATCTCAAGACAAAAGCCCGGAAGTTAAAGCTTGGAAGCAAATGGGTCTTCCAAATGGACAATGACCCCAAGCATACTTTCAAAGTTGGGGCAAAATGGCTTAAGCACAACAAAGTCAAGGTATTGGAGTGGCCATCCCAAAGCCCTTACCTAAATCCTATAGAACATTTCTGGGCAGAAGTGAAAAAGTATGTGGGAGCAAGGAGACCAACAAACCTGACTCCGTTGCACCAGCTCTGTCAGGAGGAATGAGCCAAAATTCACCTAACTTATTGTGGGAAGCTTGTGGAAGGCTACCCAAAACATTTGACCAGAGTTAAAGAATTTAAATGCATTGCTAACAAATACTAAGATGGGGTATGTAAACTTCTGACCCACTGGGAATGTGATGAAAGAAATTAAAGCTGAAATAAATAATTATCCCTACTATTATTCTGACATTTCACATTATTTAAATAAAGTGGTGATCCTAACTGACCTAATACATGGATTTTTTTACCAGGATTAAATGTCAGGAATTGTGAAAAACTTTGTTTAAATGTTTTTGGCTAAGGTGTATGTAATCTTCCGACTTCAACTGTATGTACATAGACCGCCACCTTTTGTCATAAAATAACATTTCATTATGTTGTGGGGAAGTTGTAAGAACATTCCCCCCAAAAGTTGTAATAACACAAAATCTGTCCAGTTCTGTTGACGATCATACAATGTTGGTGGGATTTTTTGATCTGATGTTGCAAGCATGCTGACAGAACATAGTTTTTTTACATTATTTTAAAGTTCCAAAAACATTTAATTATGTTGTAAGAACAATGTGGGGACATCACAAGAGATAACAAAATATGTGTTCCCGAGTTGTGCAGCGGTCTAAGGCACTGCATCTCAGCGCTGGAGTGCTAGAGGCTTCACTACAGACCCTGGTTTGATTCCAGGCTGTATCACAACTGGCTGTGATTGGGAGTCCCATAGGGCGGCGCACAATTGGCCCAGCGTCATCTGGGTTAGGGTTTGGCTGGGGTAGGCCGTCATTGTTAATGAGAATTTGTTCTTAACTGTATTGCCTCGTTAAATAAAGGTTAAATATATTAACATCTACTTCAACCAGTGTAGATGAAGGGGAGAAGACAGGACAAAGAATTATTTTTAAGCCTTGAGACAATGAGATGTGTATGTGTGCCATTCAGAGGGTGGATGGGCAAGACAAAGATAAATATATATATTTTTTAAACTGTAACGCTGCTGGGTTTTTCACACTCAACAATTTCCCGTGTGTATCAAGAATGGTCCACCACCCAAAGGACATCCAGCCAACTTGACACAACTGTGGGAAGTATTGGAATCAACATGGCCAGCATCCCTGTGGAACACCTTGTAGAGTCCATGCCCCGACAAATTGAGGCTGTTCTGAAGCTACTTAATATTAGGAAGGTGTTCCTAATGTTTTGTACACTCAGTGCATATCCATAGTTGTAATCATAATTTAGGGATTTCAGTGCAAAGGGAAATCCACTGGAAATATGAGGATCCTGGTGGCACAACAGACTAATTGCCTATAGATCGCAGGTTCAAATCTACTTAATGATCTTTCTTTAAAAAAGCTAGGACAATACCCGAATAAAATATGATATAAGAAGATTAAATGTAATTTCCCATAATAATGTTAAACTACACGTTAGCAGAACATTGCAGCAACGGTTTCAGAAATACTTCCATTCATTTAACCTTTATTTAACTAGGCAAGTCAGTTAAGAACAATTTCTTATTTACAATGACAGCCTAGGAACAGTGAGTTAACTGCCTTGTTCAGGGGCAGAATGACAGATTTATACCTTGTCAGCTCAGGGATTTGATCTAGCAACCATTTTGGTCTTCATCGAGAATGCTTACACACATTTCCAAGACTGTGTCCCTATACTAATCCTCTGCATTGAACATAACTGCTATGAAAGTCAGTTCTGTTTGCCAATCAGATCAGCACACCGTGAGTCATTGTTCCAAAGGCTCATTTTAGAGTGGGCAGCCAGAGTCCACAATGAATATAAAAGATGCAGAATATTAGCAATGGATCAAAACAGTGTGTGTGTGTTTGTTGTTCCTAGTACTCTATCCACACATGGATAGAGAGAAGAGAATCTATGGGATATACATGGCCATAGATGGGTAAAGAGAATGCAAATACAAAGGTGCAATCTAGAACCAAAAAGTTTTTTTTGACTGTCCCCATAGTTTAACCCTTTGAATAATGCCTTTTGATTCCAGGGAGAACCCTTTTGATTGCAGGTAGAACCGTTTGGGTTTTCATGTAGAACCCTTTTCAAAGAGAGATTTACCTGGAACCAAAAAGGGTTCTCCTATTGGGACAGCCACAGAACTCTTTTGGAACCCTTCTTTCTAAGAGTGTAGTATTGACATGGATGGGTAGACTAGATTATAGTTAGAGTCACCCTAGTCTCTGTTTGTCTATCCATGGGTCCTCTGAATAAAGATTAGCCTTTGTTTGGTAACCACTGTGCACATTGGTGGTATCTTATCTTACATCTACAATTGCCCTACATCTGCCCATTAAGCAGTTGACCAGCCCATTCTCTGGCCTTGGCATGTTCTGAATGTAGAGCCCATACACAAACAGTAAACCTAGCCAGAACACCAAACAAACAAAAGCAGCCACACTCCACTGCCACTTTAATGGCCTTTTCCTTATTTTCTCTTAGTCAATTATTGCCTACTTCTTCTCTCACAATCTCTCGCTCTCACTTACTCACTCACTCCCTCTCCCTCTCACCCTCTCTCTCTCACCCTCTCTCTCTCTCTGCCTCTATGACACTGTTCTGGGAAACCCTTCCGTGTTCAGATGGAACATCTAGTCAGAGGCCAACACAAGTGCTACCCGGAGTTCTTTCAGATGGAACATCTAGTCAGAGGCCAACACTAACAGCTACCCAGAGTTTATTCAGATGGAACATCTAGTCAGAGGCCAACACTAGCAGCTACCCGGAGTTCATTCAGATGGAACATCTAGTCAGAGGCCAACACTAGCAGCTACGCAGAGTTTTTTCAGATGGAACATCTACTCAGAGGGCAACACTAGATGCTACCCAGAGTTCATTCCGATGGAACATCTAGTCAGAGGCCAACACTAGCAGCTACCCGGAGTTCATTCAGATTGAAGATGTAGTCAGAGGCCACACTAGCAGCTACGCAGAGTTTATTCAGATGGAACATCTAATCAGAGGCCAACACTAGCAGGTACCCGGAGTTCATTCAGATGGAACATCTAGTCAGAGGCCAACACTAGCAAGTGCCCGTAGTTCATTCAGATGGAACATCTAGTCAGAGGCCAACACTAGCAGCTACCCGGAGTTCATTCAGATGGAACATCTAGTCAGAGGCCAACACGAGCAGCTACCCGGAGTTTATTCAGATGGAACATATAGTCAGAGGCCAACACTAGCAAGTGCCCGTAGTTCATTCAGATGGAACATCTAGTCAGAGGCCAACATGAGCAGCTACCTGGAGTTTATTCAGATGGAACATCTAGTCAGAGGCCAACACTAGCAAGTGCCCGGAGTTCATTCAGATGGAACATCTACTCAGAGGCCAACACTAGCAGCTAACCGGAGTTCATTCAGATTGAACATCTAATCAGAGGCCAACACTAGCAGCTACCCGGAGTTCATTCAGATGGAACATCTAGTCAGAGGTCAACACTAGCAGCTAACCAGAGTTCATTCAGATTGAACATCTAGTCAGAGGCCAACACTAGCAGCTACCCGGAGTTCATTCCGATGGAACATCTAGTCAGAGGCCAACACTAGCAAGTGCCCGGAGTTCATTCAGATTGAAGATGTAGTCAGAGGCCACACTAGCAGCTACGCAGAGTTTATTCAGATGGAACATATAGTCAGAGGCCAACACTAGCAAGTGCCCGTAGTTCATTCAGATGGAACATCTAGTCAGAGGCCAACACGAGCAGCTACCTGGAGTTTATTCAGATGGAACATCTAGTCAGAGGCCAACACTAGCAGCTACCCGGAGTTCATTCAGATGGAACATCTAGTCAGAGGCCAACACGAGCAGCTACCCGGAGTTTATTCAGATGGAACATATAGTCAGAGGCCAACACTAGCAAGTGCCCGTAGTTCATTCAGATGGAACATCTAGTCAGAGGCCAACATGAGCAGCTACCTGGAGTTTATTCAGATGGAACATCTAGTCAGAGGCCAACACTAGCAAGTGCCCGGAGTTCATTCAGTTGGAACATCTACTCAGAGGCCAACACTAGCAGCTAACCGGAGTTCATTCAGATTGAACATCTAATCAGAGGCCAACACTAGCAGCTACCCGGAGTTCATTCAGATGGAACATCTAGTCAGAGGTCAACACTAGCAGCTAACCAGAGTTCATTCAGATTGAACATCTAGTCAGAGGCCAACACTAGCAGCTACCCGGAGTTCATTCCGATGGAACATCTAGTCAGAGGCCAACACTAGCAAGTGCCCGGAGTTCATTCAGATTGAAGATGTAGTCAGAGGCCACACTAGCAGCTACGCAGAGTTTATTCAGATGGAACATCTAGTCAGAGGCCAACACTAGCAAGTGCCCGTAGTTCATTCAGATGGAACATCTAGTCAGAGGCCAACATGAGCAGCTACCTGGAGTTTATTCAGATGGAACATCTAGTCAGAGGCCAACACTAGCAAGTGCCCGGAGTTCATTCAGATGGAACATCTAGTCAGAGGCCAACACGAGCAGCTACGTGGAGTTTATTCAGATGGAACATCTAGTCAGAGGCCAACACTAGCAGCTACCCGGAGTTCATTCAGATGGAACATCTAGTCAGAGGTCAACACTAGCAGGTAACCAGAGTTCATTCAGATTGAACATCTAGTCAGAGGCCAACACTATCAGCTACCCGGAGTTCATTCCGATGGAACATCTAGTCAGAGGCCAACACTAGCAAGTGCCCGGAGTTCATTCAGATGGAACATCTAGTCAGAGGCCAACACGAGCAGCTACCCGGAGTTCATTCAGATGGAACATCTAGTCAGAGGTCAACACTAGCAGGTAACCAGAGTTCATTCAGATTGAACATCTAGTCAGAGGCCAACACTATCAGCTACCCGGAGTTCATTCCGATGGAACATCTAGTCAGAGGCCAACACTAGCAGCTACCCGGAGTTCATCATTCAGATGGAACATATAGTCAGAGGCCAACACTAGCAAGTGCCCGTAGTTTATTCAGATGGAACATCTAGTCAGAGGCCAACACTAGCAGCTACCCGGAGTTCATTCAGATGGAACATCTAGTCAGAGGTCAACACTAGCAGCTAACCAGAGTTCATTCAGATTGAACATCTAGTCAGAGGCCAACACTAGCAGCTACCCGGAGTTCATTCCGATGGAACATCTAGTCAGAGGCCAACACTAGCAGCTACCCAGAGTTCATTCAGATTGAAGATGTAGTCAGAGGCCACACTAGCAGCTACGCAGAGTTTATTCAGATGGAACATCTACTCAGAGGCCAACACTAGCAGGTACCCGGAGTTCATTCAGATGGAACATCTAGTCAGAGGCCAACACTTGCAGCTACCCGGAGTGCATTCAGATGGAACATCTAGTCAGAGGCCAACACTAGCAGCTACCCGGAGTTCATTCAGATGGAACATCTAGTCAGAGGCCAATACGAGCAGCTACCCGGAGTTTATTCAGATGGAACATCTAGTCAGAGGCCAAGACTAGCAGCTACCCGGAGTTCATCATTCAGATGGAACATATAGTCAGAGGCCAACACTAGCAAGTGCCCGTAGTTCATTCAGATGGAACATCTAGTCAGAGGCCAACATGAGCAGCTACCTGGAGTTTATTCAGATGGAACATCTAGTCAGAGGCCAACACTAGCAAGTGCCCGGAGTTCATTCAGATGGAACATCTACTCAGAGGCCAACACTAGCAGCTAACCGGAGTTCATTCAGATTGAACATCTAATCAGAGGCCAACACTAGCAGCTACCCGGAGTTCATTCAGATGGAACATCTAGTCAGAGGCCAACACGAGCAGCTACGTGGAGTTTATTCAGATGGAACATCTAGTCAGAGGCCAACACTAGCAGCTACCCGGAGTTCATTCAGATGGAACATCTAGTCAGAGGTCAACACTAGCAGGTAACCAGAGTTCATTCAGATTGAACATCTAGTCAGAGGCCAACACTATCAGCTACCCGGAGTTCATTCCGATGGAACATCTAGTCAGAGGCCAACACTAGCAAGTGCCCGGAGTTCATTCAGATGGAACATCTAGTCAGAGGCCAACACGAGCAGCTACCCGGAGTTCATTCAGATGGAACATCTAGTCAGAGGTCAACACTAGCAGGTAACCAGAGTTCATTCAGATTGAACATCTAGTCAGAGGCCAACACTATCAGCTACCCGGAGTTCATTCCGATGGAACATCTAGTCAGAGGCCAACACTAGCAGCTACCCGGAGTTCATCATTCAGATGGAACATATAGTCAGAGGCCAACACTAGCAAGTAACCAGAGTTCATTCAGATTGAACATCTAGTCAGAGGCCAACACTAGCAGCTACCCGGAGTTCATTCCGATGGAACATCTAGTCAGAGGCCAACACAAGCAGCTACCCGCAGTTCATTCAGATAGAACATCTAGTCAGAGGCCAACACGAGCAGCTACCCGGAGTTTATTCAGATGGAACATCTAGTCAGAGGCCAACACTAGCAGCTACCCGGAGTTCATTCAGATGGAACATATAGTCAGAGGCAAACACTAGCAGGTGCCCGGAGTTCATTCAGATGGAACATCTAGTCAGAGGCCAACACGAGCAGCTACCCGGAGTTCATTCAGATAGAACATCTAGTCAGAGGCCAACACTAGCAGCTATCAGGAGTTCATTCAGATGGAACATCTAGTCAGAGGCCAACACTAGCAGCTACCCGGAGTTCATTCAGATGGAACATCTAGTCAGAGCCCAACACAAGCAGCTACCCGGAGTTCATTCAGATTGAACATCTAGTCATAGGCCAACACTAGCAGCTACCCGGTGTGCATTCAGATGGAACATCTAGTCAGAGGCCAACACTAGCAGCTACCCAGAGTTCATTCAGATGGAACATCTAGTCAGAGGCCAACACGAGCAGCTACCCGGAGTTCATTCAGATGGAACATCTAGTCAGAGGCCAACACTAGCAGCTACCCGGAGTTCATTCAGATGGAACATCTAGTCAGAGGCCAACACAAGCAGCTACCCGGAGTTCATTCAGATTGAACATCTAGTCAGAGGCCAACACTAGCAGCTACCCGGTGTGCATTCAGATGGAACATCTAGTCAGAGGCCAACACTAGCAGCTACCCAGAGTTCATTCAGATGGAACATCTAGTCAGAGGCCAACACGAGCAGCTACCCGGAGTTCATTCAGATGGAACATCTAGTCAGAGGCCAACACTAGCAGCTACCCGGAGTTCATTCAGATGGAACATCTAGTCAGAGGCCAACACTAGCAGCTACCCGGAGTTCATTCAGATGGAACATCTAGTCAGAGGCCAACACTAGCAAGTGCCCGGAGTTCATTCAGATGGAACATCTACTCAGAGGCCAACACTAGCAGCTAACCGGAGTTCCTTCAGATTGAACATCTAGTCAGAGGCCAACACTAGCAGCTACCCGGAGTTCATTCAGATGGAACATCTAGTCAGAGGCCAACACTAGCAAGTAACCAGAGTTCATTCAGATTGAACATCTAGTCAGAGGCCAACACTAGCAGCTACCCGGAGTTCATTCCGATGGAACATCTAGTCAGAGGCCAACACAAGCAGCTACCCGCAGTTCATTCAGATAGAACATCTAGTCAGAGGCCAACACGAGCAGCTACCCAGAGTTTATTCAGATGGAACATCTAGTCAGAGGCCAACACTAGCAGCTACCCGGAGTTCATTCAGATGGAACATATAGTCAGAGGCCAACACTAGCAGGTGCCCGGAGTTCATTCAGATGGAACATCTAGTCAGAGGCCAACACGAGCAGCTACCCGGAGTAAATTCAGATAGAACATCTAGTCAGAGGCCAACACTAGCAGCTATCAGGAGTTCATTCAGATGGAACATCTAGTCAGAGGCCAACACTAGCAGCTACCCGGAGTTCATTCAGATGGAACATCTAGTCAGAGCCCAACACAAGCAGCTACCCGGAGTTCATTCAGATTGAACATCTAGTCATAGGCCAACACTAGCAGCTACCCGGTGTGCATTCAGATGGAACATCTAGTCAGAGGCCAACACTAGCAGCTACCCAGAGTTCATTCAGATGGAACATCTAGTCAGAGGCCAACACAAGCAGCTACCCGGAGTTCATTCAGATGGAACATCTAGTCAGAGGCCAACACTAGCAGCTACCCGGAGTTCATTCAGATGGAACATCTAGTCAGAGGCCAACACAAGCAGCTACCCGGAGTTCATTCAGATTGAACATCTAGTCAGAGGCCAACACTAGCAGCTACCCGGTGTGCATTCAGATGGAACATCTAGTCAGAGGCCAACACTAGCAGCTACCCAGAGTTCATTCAGATGGAACATCTAGTCAGAGGCCAACACGATTTGCTACCTGGAGTTCATTCAGATGGAACATCTAGTCAGAGGCCAACACTAGCAGCTACCCGGAGTTCATTCAGATGGAACATCTAGTCAGAGGCCAACACTAGCAGCTACCCGGAGTTCATTCAGATGGAACATCTAGTCAGAGGCCAACACAAGCAGCTACTCGGAGGTCATTCAGATGGAACATATAGTCAGAGGCCAACACTAGCAGCTACCCAGAGTTCATTCAGATGGAACATCTAGTCAGAGGCCAACACTAGCAGCTACCCGGAGTTAATTCAGATGGAAGATCTACTCAGAGGCCAACACTAACAGCTACCCAGAGTTTATTCAGATGGAACATCTAGTCAGAGGCCAACACTAGCAGCTACGCAGAGTTTATTCAGATGGAACATCTACTCAGAGGCCAACACTAGCAGGTACCCGGAGTTCATTCAGATGGAACATCTACTCAGAGTCCAACACTAGCAGCTACCCGGAGTTCATTCAGATGGAACATCTAGTCAGAGGCCAACACTAGCAGCTACCCGGGGTTCATTCAGATGGAACATCTAGTCAGAGGCCAACACTAGCAGCTACCCGGAGGTCATTCAGATGGAACATCTAGTCAGAGGCCAACACTAGCAGCTAACCGGTGTTCATTCAGATTGAACATCTAGTCAGAGGCCACACTAGCAGCTACGCAGAGTTTATTCAGATGGAACATCTACTCAGAGGCCAACACTAGCAGCTACCCGGAGTTCATTCAGATGGAACATCTAGTCAGAGGCCAATACGAGCAGCTACCCGGAGTTTATTCAGATGGAACATCTAGTCAGAGGCCAAGACTAGCAGCTACCCGGAGTTCATCATTCAGATGGAACATATAGTCAGAGGCCAACACTAGCAAGTGCCCGTAGTTCATTCAGATGGAACATCTACTCAGAGGCCAACACTAGCAGCTAACCGGAGTTCATTCAGATTGAACATCTAATCAGAGGCCAACACTAGCAGCTACCTGGAGTTTATTCAGATGGAACATCTAGTCAGAGGCCAACACTAGCAAGTGCTCGGAGTTCATTCAGATGGAACATCTACTCAGAGGCCAACACTAGCAGCTAACCGGAGTTCATTCAGATTGAACATCTAATCAGAGGCCAACACTAGCAGCTACCCGGAGTTCATTCAGATGGAACATCTAGTCAGAGGCCAACACGAGCAGCTACGTGGAGTTTATTCAGATGGAACATCTAGTCAGAGGCCAACACTAGCAGCTACCCGGAGTTCATTCAGATGGAACATCTAGTCAGAGGTCAACACTAGCAGGTAACCAGAGTTCATTCAGATTGAACATCTAGTCAGAGGCCAACACTATCAGCTACCCGGAGTTCATTCCGATGGAACATCTAGTCAGAGGCCAACACTAGCAAGTGCCCGGAGTTCATTCAGATGGAACATCTAGTCAGAGGCCAACACGAGCAGCTACCCGGAGTTCATTCAGATGGAACATCTAGTCAGAGGTCAACACTAGCAGGTAACCAGAGTTCATTCAGATTGAACATCTAGTCAGAGGCCAACACTATCAGCTACCCGGAGTTCATTCCGATGGAACATCTAGTCAGAGGCCAACACTAGCAGCTACCCGGAGTTCATCATTCAGATGGAACATATAGTCAGAGGCCAACACTAGCAAGTAACCAGAGTTCATTCAGATTGAACATCTAGTCAGAGGCCAACACTAGCAGCTACCCGGAGTTCATTCCGATGGAACATCTAGTCAGAGGCCAACACAAGCAGCTACCCGCAGTTCATTCAGATAGAACATCTAGTCAGAGGCCAACACGAGCAGCTACCCGGAGTTTATTCAGATGGAACATCTAGTCAGAGGCCAACACTAGCAGCTACCCGGAGTTCATTCAGATGGAACATATAGTCAGAGGCAAACACTAGCAGGTGCCCGGAGTTCATTCAGATGGAACATCTAGTCAGAGGCCAACACGAGCAGCTACCCGGAGTTCATTCAGATAGAACATCTAGTCAGAGGCCAACACTAGCAGCTACCCGGAGTTCATTCAGATGGAACATCTAGTCAGAGGCCAACACAAGCAGCTACCCGGAGTTCATTCAGATTGAACATCTAGTCAGAGGCCAACACTAGCAGCTACCCGGTGTGCATTCAGATGGAACATCTAGTCAGAGGCCAACACTAGCAGCTACCCAGAGTTCATTCAGATGGAACATCTAGTCAGAGGCCAACACGATTTGCTACCTGGAGTTCATTCAGATGGAACATCTAGTCAGAGGCCAACACTAGCAGCTACCCGGAGTTCATTCAGATGGAACATCTAGTCAGAGGCCAACACTAGCAGCTACCCGGAGTTCATTCAGATGGAACATCTAGTCAGAGGCCAACACAAGCAGCTACTCGGAGGTCATTCAGATGGAACATATAGTCAGAGGCCAACACTAGCAGCTACCCAGAGTTCATTCAGATGGAACATCTAGTCAGAGGCCAACACTAGCAGCTACCCGGAGTTAATTCAGATGGAAGATCTACTCAGAGGCCAACACTAACAGCTACCCAGAGTTTATTCAGATGGAACATCTAGTCAGAGGCCAACACTAGCAGCTACGCAGAGTTTATTCAGATGGAACATCTACTCAGAGGCCAACACTAGCAGGTACCCGGAGTTCATTCAGATGGAACATCTACTCAGAGTCCAACACTAGCAGCTACCCGGAGTTCATTCAGATGGAACATCTAGTCAGAGGCCAACACTAGCAGCTACCCGGGGTTCATTCAGATGGAACATCTAGTCAGAGGCCAACACTAGCAGCTACCCGGAGGTCATTCAGATGGAACATCTAGTCAGAGGCCAACACTAGCAGCTAACCGGTGTTCATTCAGATTGAACATCTAGTCAGAGGCCACACTAGCAGCTACGCAGAGTTTATTCAGATGGAACATCTACTCAGAGGCCAACACTAGCAGCTACCCGGAGTTCATTCAGATGGAACATCTAGTCAGAGGCCAATACGAGCAGCTACCCGGAGTTTATTCAGATGGAACATCTAGTCAGAGGCCAAGACTAGCAGCTACCCGGAGTTCATCATTCAGATGGAACATATAGTCAGAGGCCAACACTAGCAAGTGCCCGTAGTTCATTCAGATGGAACATCTACTCAGAGGCCAACACTAGCAGCTAACCGGAGTTCATTCAGATTGAACATCTAATCAGAGGCCAACACTAGCAGCTACCTGGAGTTTATTCAGATGGAACATCTAGTCAGAGGCCAACACTAGCAAGTGCTCGGAGTTCATTCAGATGGAACATCTACTCAGAGGCCAACACTAGCAGCTAACCGGAGTTCATTCAGATTGAACATCTAATCAGAGGCCAACACTAGCAGCTACCCGGAGTTCATTCAGATGGAACATCTAGTCAGAGGCCAACACGAGCAGCTACGTGGAGTTTATTCAGATGGAACATCTAGTCAGAGGCCAACACTAGCAGCTACCCGGAGTTCATTCAGATGGAACATCTAGTCAGAGGTCAACACTAGCAGGTAACCAGAGTTCATTCAGATTGAACATCTAGTCAGAGGCCAACACTATCAGCTACCCGGAGTTCATTCCGATGGAACATCTAGTCAGAGGCCAACACTAGCAAGTGCCCGGAGTTCATTCAGATGGAACATCTAGTCAGAGGCCAACACGAGCAGCTACCCGGAGTTCATTCAGATGGAACATCTAGTCAGAGGTCAACACTAGCAGGTAACCAGAGTTCATTCAGATTGAACATCTAGTCAGAGGCCAACACTATCAGCTACCCGGAGTTCATTCCGATGGAACATCTAGTCAGAGGCCAACACTAGCAGCTACCCGGAGTTCATCATTCAGATGGAACATATAGTCAGAGGCCAACACTAGCAAGTAACCAGAGTTCATTCAGATTGAACATCTAGTCAGAGGCCAACACTAGCAGCTACCCGGAGTTCATTCCGATGGAACATCTAGTCAGAGGCCAACACAAGCAGCTACCCGCAGTTCATTCAGATAGAACATCTAGTCAGAGGCCAACACGAGCAGCTACCCGGAGTTTATTCAGATGGAACATCTAGTCAGAGGCCAACACTAGCAGCTACCCGGAGTTCATTCAGATGGAACATATAGTCAGAGGCAAACACTAGCAGGTGCCCGGAGTTCATTCAGATGGAACATCTAGTCAGAGGCCAACACGAGCAGCTACCCGGAGTTCATTCAGATAGAACATCTAGTCAGAGGCCAACACTAGCAGCTATCAGGAGTTCATTCAGATGGAACATCTAGTCAGAGGCCAACACTAGCAGCTACCCGGAGTTCATTCAGATGGAACATCTAGTCAGAGCCCAACACAAGCAGCTACCCGGAGTTCATTCAGATTGAACATCTAGTCATAGGCCAACACTAGCAGCTACCCGGTGTGCATTCAGATGGAACATCTAGTCAGAGGCCAACACTAGCAGCTACCCAGAGTTCATTCAGATGGAACATCTAGTCAGAGGCCAACACGAGCAGCTACCCGGAGTTCATTCAGATGGAACATCTAGTCAGAGGCCAACACTAGCAGCTACCCGGAGTTCATTCAGATGGAACATCTAGTCAGAGGCCAACACAAGCAGCTACCCGGAGTTCATTCAGATTGAACATCTAGTCAGAGGCCAACACTAGCAGCTACCCGGTGTGCATTCAGATGGAACATCTAGTCAGAGGCCAACACTAGCAGCTACCCAGAGTTCATTCAGATGGAACATCTAGTCAGAGGCCAACACGAGCAGCTACCCGGAGTTCATTCAGATGGAACATCTAGTCAGAGGCCAACACTAGCAGCTACCCGGAGTTCATTCAGATGGAACATCTAGTCAGAGGCCAACACTAGCAGCTACCCGGAGTTCATTCAGATGGAACATCTAGTCAGAGGCCAACACTAGCAAGTGCCCGGAGTTCATTCAGATGGAACATCTACTCAGAGGCCAACACTAGCAGCTAACCGGAGTTCCTTCAGATTGAACATCTAGTCAGAGGCCAACACTAGCAGCTACCCGGAGTTCATTCAGATGGAACATCTAGTCAGAGGCCAACACTAGCAAGTAACCAGAGTTCATTCAGATTGAACATCTAGTCAGAGGCCAACACTAGCAGCTACCCGGAGTTCATTCCGATGGAACATCTAGTCAGAGGCCAACACAAGCAGCTACCCGCAGTTCATTCAGATAGAACATCTAGTCAGAGGCCAACACGAGCAGCTACCCAGAGTTTATTCAGATGGAACATCTAGTCAGAGGCCAACACTAGCAGCTACCCGGAGTTCATTCAGATGGAACATATAGTCAGAGGCCAACACTAGCAGGTGCCCGGAGTTCATTCAGATGGAACATCTAGTCAGAGGCCAACACGAGCAGCTACCCGGAGTTCATTCAGATAGAACATCTAGTCAGAGGCCAACACTAGCAGCTATCAGGAGTTCATTCAGATGGAACATCTAGTCAGAGGCCAACACTAGCAGCTACCCGGAGTTCATTCAGATGGAACATCTAGTCAGAGCCCAACACAAGCAGCTACCCGGAGTTCATTCAGATTGAACATCTAGTCATAGGCCAACACTAGCAGCTACCCGGTGTGCATTCAGATGGAACATCTAGTCAGAGGCCAACACTAGCAGCTACCCAGAGTTCATTCAGATGGAACATCTAGTCAGAGGCCAACACAAGCAGCTACCCGGAGTTCATTCAGATGGAACATCTAGTCAGAGGCCAACACTAGCAGCTACCCGGAGTTCATTCAGATGGAACATCTAGTCAGAGGCCAACACAAGCAGCTACCCGGAGTTCATTCAGATTGAACATCTAGTCAGAGGCCAACACTAGCAGCTACCCGGTGTGCATTCAGATGGAACATCTAGTCAGAGGCCAACACTAGCAGCTACCCAGAGTTCATTCAGATGGAACATCTAGTCAGAGGCCAACACGATTTGCTACCTGGAGTTCATTCAGATGGAACATCTAGTCAGAGGCCAACACTAGCAGCTACCCGGAGTTCATTCAGATGGAACATCTAGTCAGAGGCCAACACTAGCAGCTACCCGGAGTTCATTCAGATGGAACATCTAGTCAGAGGCCAACACAAGCAGCTACTCGGAGGTCATTCAGATGGAACATATAGTCAGAGGCCAACACTAGCAGCTACCCAGAGTTCATTCAGATGGAACATCTAGTCAGAGGCCAACACTAGCAGCTACCCGGAGTTAATTCAGATGGAAGATCTACTCAGAGGCCAACACTAACAGCTACCCAGAGTTTATTCAGATGGAACATCTAGTCAGAGGCCAACACTAGCAGCTACGCAGAGTTTATTCAGATGGAACATCTACTCAGAGGCCAACACTAGCAGGTACCCGGAGTTCATTCAGATGGAACATCTACTCAGAGTCCAACACTAGCAGCTACCCGGAGTTCATTCAGATGGAACATCTAGTCAGAGGCCAACACTAGCAGCTACCCGGGGTTCATTCAGATGGAACATCTAGTCAGAGGCCAACACTAGCAGCTACCCGGAGGTCATTCAGATGGAACATCTAGTCAGAGGCCAACACTAGCAGCTAACCGGTGTTCATTCAGATTGAACATCTAGTCAGAGGCCACACTAGCAG
The DNA here is from genome assembly GCF_057628025.1 of Oncorhynchus mykiss. Classification (NCBI taxonomy): domain Eukaryota; kingdom Metazoa; phylum Chordata; class Actinopteri; order Salmoniformes; family Salmonidae; genus Oncorhynchus; species Oncorhynchus mykiss. The sequence goes on from NC_143049.1 coordinate 7,145,795, forward strand.
CTACGCAGAGTTTATTCAGATGGAACATCTACTCAGAGGCCAACACTAGCAGGTACCCGGAGTTCATTCAGATGGAACATCTAGTCAGAGGCCAACACCAGCAGCTACCCGGAGTTCATTCAGATGGAACATCTAGTCAGAGGCCAACACTAACAGCTACCCGGAGTTCATTCAGATGGAACATCTAGTCAGAGGCCAACACGAGCAGCTACCCGGAGTTTATTCAGATGGAACATCTAGTCAGAGGCCAACACGAGCAGCTACCCAGAGTTCATTCAGATGGAACATCTAGTCAGAGGCCAACACTAGCAGCTACCCGGAGGTCATTCAGATGGAACATCTAGTCAGAGGCCAACACTAGCAGCTAACCGGAGTTCATTCAGATTGAACATCTAGTCAGAGGCCAACACTAGCAGCTACCCGGAGGTCATTCAGATGGAACATCTAGTCAGAGGCCAACACTAGCAGCTAACCGGAGTTCATTCAGATTGAACATCTAGTCAGAGGCCAACACTAGCAGCTACCCGGAGTTCATTCAGATGGAAGATCTAGTCAGAGGCCACACTAGCAGCTACGCAGAGTTTATTCAGATGGAACATCTAGTCAGAGGCCAACACCAGCTGCTACCCGGAGTTCATTCAGATGGAACATCTAGTCAGAGGCCAACACTAGCAGCTACCCGGAGTTCATTCAGATGGAACATCTAGTCAGAGGCCAACACAAGCAGCTACCCGGAGTTTATTCAGATGGAACATCTAGTCAGAGGCCAACACTAGCAGCTACCCAGAGTTCATTCAGATGGAACATCTAGTCAGAGGCCAACACTAGCAGCTAACCGGAGTTCATTCAGATTGAACATCTAGTCAGAGGCCAACACTAGCAGCTACCCGGAGTTCATTCAGATGGAAGATCTAGTCAGAGGCCACACTAGCAGCTACGCAGAGTTTATTCAGATGGAACATCTAGTCAGAGGCCAACACCAGCTGCTACCCGGAGTTCATTCAGATGGAACATCTAGTCAGAGGCCAACACTAGCAGCTACCCGGAGTTCATTCAGATGGAACATCTAGTCAGAGGCCAACACAAGCAGCTACCCGGAGTTCATTCAGATGGAACATCTAGTCAGAGGCCAACACGAGCAGCTACCCGGAGTTTATTCAGATGGAACATCTAGTCAGAGGCCAACACGAGCAGCTACCCAGAGTTCATTCAGATGGAACATCTAGTCAGAGGCCAACACTAGCAGCTACCCGGAGGTCATTCAGATGGAACATCTAGTCAGAGGCCAACACTAGCAGCTAACCGGAGTTCATTCAGATTGAACATCTAGTCAGAGGCCAACACTAGCAGCTACCCGGAGGTCATTCAGATGGAACATCTAGTCAGAGGCCAACACTAGCAGCTAACCGGAGTTCATTCAGATTGAACATCTAGTCAGAGGCCAACACTAGCAGCTACCCGGAGTTCATTCAGATGGAAGATCTAGTCAGAGGCCACACTAGCAGCTACGCAGAGTTTATTCAGATGGAACATCTAGTCAGAGGCCAACACCAGCTGCTACCCGGAGTTCATTCAGATGGAACATCTAGTCAGAGGCCAACACTAGCAGCTACCCGGAGTTCATTCAGATGGAACATCTAGTCAGAGGCCAACACAAGCAGCTACCCGGAGTTTATTCAGATGGAACATCTAGTCAGAGGCCAACACTAGCAGCTACCCAGAGTTCATTCAGATGGAACATCTAGTCAGAGGCCAACACTAGCAGCTAACCGGAGTTCATTCAGATTGAACATCTAGTCAGAGGCCAACACTAGCAGCTACCCGGAGTTCATTCAGATGGAAGATCTAGTCAGAGGCCACACTAGCAGCTACGCAGAGTTTATTCAGATGGAACATCTAGTCAGAGGCCAACACCAGCTGCTACCCGGAGTTCATTCAGATGGAACATCTAGTCAGAGGCCAACACTAGCAGCTACCCGGAGTTCATTCAGATGGAACATCTAGTCAGAGGCCAACACAAGCAGCTACCCGGAGTTTATTCAGATGGAACATCTAGTCAGAGGCCAACACTAGCAGCTACCCAGAGTTCATTCAGATGGAACATCTAGTCAGAGGCCAACACTAGCAGCTACCCGGAGTTCATTCAGAAGGAACATCTAGTCAGAGGCCAACACTAGCAGCTACCCGGAGTTCATGCAGATGGAACATCTAGTCAGAGGCCAACACTAGCATCTACCCGGAGTTCATTCCGATGGAAAATCCAGTCAGAGGCCAACACTAGCAGATACCCGGAGTTCATTCTGATGGAACATCTAGTCAGAGGCCAACACTAGCAGCTACCCGGAGTTCATTCAGATGGAACATCTAGTCAGAGGCCAACACTAACAGCTACCCGGAGTTTATTCAGATGGAAGATCTACTCAGAGGCCAACACTAACAGCTACCCAGAGTTTATTCAGATGGAACATCTAGTCAGAGGCCAACACTAGCAGCTACCCGGAGTTCATTCCGATGTCTAATGGAAACCTTATGCTCCTTTGTTTATGAATCTGTCCAGAATAATCTGGCCCCAAACACTTTTTTTTCTTATTTTCTTTCCTTATCCATGAACTGTTTTTTCTACTTTCATTTGTCAGTGGGGGCTTTGGGGACTGTCATGCCAAATAGTGTCCCTCGGCCAAATAGTGTCCCCCTCTACGTCACAATGGGATTTGATGAGTTCTAGCTCCTGTCACTAGGGCTGTTGCTAGAACTTGCAAAAATCCGAAGGATTACGTAATGAACCAAAGCGTTCATAGCTATGCTGGTTTCTTGGCTCAATTTTACCTCGTAGTGGTCGAGAAGGATGGAGGATGCGGGCAGTTCTAGTTCTATTTCACAGCATAAATGCTCGCTCAGTCCGCGCAAAATTATTACCTCAGAATTGCTCTCCAAGGATGGTGTTTTTGACAGTGACAACCTTCTGACTACCTGTTGCTTCAGAGGACCGAAAAGACTGGAAGGAGAACACTTTCTTTCCCATGTATTTGTCTTTATATAAGTACAAATAGGAATAAAGAATTTACGCTGTTTTTAGATTGATGTTAACTAGCTAGATAGCTAGCTAGCAAGCAAGCAAGCTACTGTAACTGTTATTGCAGTTTCTGTTTGTATCTATCGTTAGCTTGCACTTCAATGGTATCCCTCGAGGACATTTTTTTTTAAATCTTTCCAACCAGGCGAAGTACTATGAAGACACCACTGGTCTCGACAGGAGGCACAACATTCAGAGAAATTCAAAATTCAAGGTAACGTTAACTTCTTGGTGACAGGGGGCAGTATTTTCATGTTCGGATGAAATGCATGCCCAGATTCAACTGCCTGCTACTCATCCCCAGAAGATAAAATATGAATATTATTAGATTTGGATAGAAAACAATCAGAAGTTTCTAAAACTGTTTGAATCATGTCTGTGATTATAACAGAACCTATTTAGCAGGCGAAACGCAGAGGAAAAACCATTCAGATGTTTTTATTGTTTTAGGTCACTCTCTTTTCAATGGGTTTAATGAGGAATCCAGATTTCCAAGTGACCTTCTTGCAGTTCCTACCGCTTCCACTGGATGTAAACAGTCTACAGAAATTGGTTGAGATTATTCCTTTGTGAAATTATAAAGTAGCCCTGTTCAGAACGAGGGTAACTTGCAGTATACTGTTTGTATAGGCGCGTGACCAGAAAGCATGCTACAGTTTGTTTTCCTCCAGTATTGAACACAGATCATCCCATCTTCGATTTGATCAATTATTTATGTTAAAAAATACCTAAAGTTGTATTACAAAAGTAGTTTGTAATGTTTTGGCAAAGTTTACAGGTAGCTTTTGAGATATTTTGTAGTCTCGTTGCGCAAGTTGGAACCAGTGTTTTTCTGGATCAAACGCGCCAAATAAATGGACATTTTGGATATAGCGACGGAATTAATCGAACAAAAGGACCATTTGTGATGTTTATGGGACATATTGGAGTGCCAACAAAAGAAGCTTGTCAAAGGTAAGGTATGAATTATATTTTTATTTCTGCATTTTGGGTCGCGCCTGCATGGTTGAAATATGCTTTTCTGTCTTTGTTTACTATGGTGCTATCCTCAGATAATAGCATTGTTTGCTTTCGCCGAAAAGCCTTTTTGAAATCTGACACGTTGGCTGGATTCACAACAAGTGTAGCTTTAATTTGGTATCTTACATGTGTGATTTCATGAAAGTTTGATTTTATAGTCATTTATTTGTATTTGGCGCTCTGCATTTTCACTGTCTTTTGGCCAGGTGGGACGCTAGCATCCTACATATGCCAGAGAGGTTAACTAGCTCCTCAAAGCACTTCATGATGACAGAAGTGAGTGTTACAGGGCGATAGGCTGCATCCCTTGTTCTCAATTTCCACCTGAAGACATACCCTAAACTAACTGCCTTTAGCTCGGCCCCAAAGGCAAGGATATCCATATTCTTGGTATCATTTGAATGGAAACATTCTGAAGTTCGTGGAAATGTTAATTGAATGTAGGAGAATATAACACAGTAGATCTGGTGGAAGAAAAGAGAAAGAAAGAGCATACGTTTTCTGTTTTTTATTGTTGTAGTTTCATCTTTCACATGTACTAGAATAGCCACACAGTCAGATAGGATGCTGGAGATCATTTTGATGGATAACACAAGAGGGCAACTGTAGGTGTGCAACGTTTCATAACTGATAACTCAGGAAGAGAAATAAGAGCAAGATATCAGAATGTATGTCGTAATTTTACCTTCAAATGTGAATGTGTAAAAACTGTCATGGCGGAAAATGTTTTTGTTGTTGATTGCTCTTCTCAAACAAAAGCATGGTATGTGTTCTCTGTAATAGCTATTTTAAATAGGAAAACGTAGTTTGATTACCAAGATCCTAATCTTTTGAAGGGTGTAAGACACTTGCATTTTCAAGAATGTTTAATGTTATGACGTTGTATTTTTAGTTGTCACTCTGAAATTTCCCCTGATGTTGATCCCTGTACGGGGATCGCAGCCATAAGAGGTTTTAAGTTCAGCTACATTTGATTTCTTGGGTACAGGGGCTATGGTGAATCTGAATTAAATACATTTTAAATTTAAGCTGTAACAACACAATGTGGGAAGTGAATGGGTGTGAACACTTTCTGAAGGCACTGTATAGAGTGCCTTCTGGGAAGTACTCAGACACCTTCACTTTTTCACCATTTTGTTACCTTATGGCCTTATTCTAAAATGGATTAAATGAGAACATGTATTCATGAATCTACCCACCATACCCCATAATGACAAAGTGAAAACAGGTTTTTAGAAATGTGGTAAATGTATTGAAAATAAAAAACTGAAATACCTCGTTCACATACGTTTTCACACTCTTTGCTATGAGACTCGAAAGAGAGCTCAGGTGCATCCTGTTTCCATTAATCATCCTTGAGAAGTTTCTACAACTTGATTGGAGTCCACCTGTGGTAAATTCTATTAATTGTACATGATTTGGAAAGGCACACACCTGTCTATATAATGTCCCACAGTTGACAGTGCATGTCAGAGCAAAAACCAAGCCATGAGGTCAAAGGAATAGTCTGTAGAGCTCAGAGACAGGATTGTGTCGATGCACCGTTCTGGGGAAGAATACCCAAAAATGTCTGCAGCACTGAAGGTCCCCAAGAAAACAGTGGCCTCCATAATTCTTAAATAGAAGAAGTTTGAACCATCAAGAGTCTTCCTAGAGCTGTTCACCCGGCCAAACTAAGGGGAGAAGGGCCTTGGTCAGGGAGGTGATGATGAAAGAACCATCCATAATTACAACCATCTCTGCAGAACTCCACCAATTAAGCCTTTATGGCAGAGTGGTCAGACGGAATCCACTCCTCAGTAAAATGCACAACAAGACACTTGGACACTTGGAACGGAACACGATTTTCCGGTCTGATGAAACCAAGATTGAACTCTTTGGCCTGAATGCTAAGCATCACATCTGGAGGAAACCTGACACCATCCCTATGGTGAAGCATGGTGGTGGCAGCATCATGCTGTGGGGATGTTTTCCAGCTGCAGTGACTGGGAGACTAGTCAGGATCAAGAGAAAGATGAACAGAGAAAAGGTGCAACAGGACAATAACCCTAAGCACACAGCCAAGACAACGCAATAGTGGCTTCGGGACAAGTCTCTGAATGTCCTTGAGTGGCCTAGCCAGAGCCCGGACTTGAACCCTATCGAACATCTCTAGAGACCTGAAAACAGCTGTGCAGTGTCTATCCCCATCCAACCTGAAAGAGCTTGAGAGGATCTGCAGACAAGAATGGGAGAAATTCCCCAAATACAGGTGTGCCAAGCTTGTAGCGTCATTCCCAAGAAGACTCGAGGCTGTAATCGCTGCCTAAGGTGCTTAAGTAATATCTGAGTAAAGGGTCTGAATACTTTCATCTAGTATTTCCGGTTTGTTTGATTTGTAAAACTGTATCGAAAACAGTTTTTGCTTTGTCATTATGGAGTATTGTGTGTAGATTGACGAGGTACATTTTTTTGAATACATTTTAGAATATGGCTGTAACATATCAAAATGTGGAAAAAGTCCAGGGATTTGAATACTTTCCGAATGCACTGTATGTGTGCCCACACAAAGCAATGCAAACCCATTGAAAGTGACTGGCTCAATTTTTTTTCCAAACACAGCTTCCAGACCCTCCATATTTCCCCTTTCATGTGTGTCTCTAGTATTGTTGGAGAATAATCAAAGAGATGGGGAAAGTAAGCAACATCCCATACACATGGACACAGTTATGCCACTTCACACAATGTGGAGATTAGTGTTATCATGAGGGGGATTGTCAAGGTCCCTCTCAAATATACAACCTGCACAAACCAAACCAGATCCCTGGATACCGACCCGCAATAATAGCCTCGGAATATTCATTTCAAGGGGAGCTTGATTGTGGTATAATAGGGAACAACATTGATGTATTGCAGGCATTGTGCAATTCCTGTAGTGAATACTAGGGAGAAAAAGGTGTAGATTCACACACAGAGCGTGGCAGGTGTTTATTACGCCTTTGCATGGTCATTCACAGGTAGGGAAACAGGCAGACGCAAAACTAGGACTGAAGGCTATAAATGGTTCTCACAAACGATCTAGAAAAAGGCTTAGTAGAATCAAAACGAACACCTCACAAAGTCACAAACAGAATGAACCAAACTAAATAAGGAGCTGATGAGAACAGGTCAACTAACACAGGTGAAATCAATGAAAAAACAGAGAGACAGGGCTGAAACAGGGCTACGTTCCAGAACACAACGAAACAGGGCTACGTTCCAGAACACATAGAAACAGGGCTACGTTCTAGAAAACAACGAAACAGGGCTACGTTCCAGAACACAAAGAAACAGGGCTACGTTCCAGAACACAAAGAAACAGGGCTACGTTCAAGAACACAACGAAACAGGGCTACGTTCCAGAACACAACGAAACAGGGCTACGTTCAAGAACACAAAGAAACAGGGCTACGTTCCAGAAGACAAAGAAACAGGGCTACGTTCCAGAACACAAAGAAACAGGGCTACGTTCCAGAACACAAAGAAACAGGTCTACGTTCAAGAACACAAAGAAACAGGGCTACGTTAAAGACAATAAAGAAACAGGGCTATGTTCCAGAACACAAAGAAACAAGGCTACGTTCCAGAACACAAAGATACAGGGCTACGTTCCAGAAAATGAAGAAATAGGGCTACGTTCCAGAACACAACGAAACAGGGCTACGTTCCAGAACACCAAGAAACAGGGCTACGTTCCAGAACACAACGAAACAGGGCTACATTCCAGAACACGACGAAACAGGGCTACGTTCCAGAACACAACAAAACAAAACATGGCTACGTTCCCAAACACAAAGAAACAGGGCTACGTTCAAGAACACAACCAAACAGGGCTACATTCCAGAACACAAAGAAACAGGGCTACGTTCCAGAACACAACGAAACAGGGCTACGTTTCAGAAATCAAAGAAACAGGGCTACGTTCCAGAACACAAAGAAACAGGGCTACGTTCCAGAACACAACGATACAGGGCTACGTTCTAGAACACAAAGAAACAGGGCTACAATCAAGAACACAAAGAAACAGGGCTACGTTCCAGAACACAAAGAAACAGGGCTACATTCCAGAACACAAAGAAACAGGGCTACGTTCCAGAACAGAAAGAAACAGGGCTCGTTCCAGAACACAATGAAACAGGGCTCCGTTCAAGAACACAAAGAAACAGTGCTACATTCCAGAACACAAAGAAACAGGGCTACGTTCAAGAACATAAATAAACAGGGCTACGTTCCAGAACACAAAGAAACAGGGCTACGTTCCAGAACACAAAGAAACAGGGCTACGTTCCAGAACTCAAAGAAACAGGGCTACGTTCCAGAACACAAAGAAATAGGGCTATGTTCCAGAACACAATCAAACAGGGCTACGTTCCAGAACACAAAGAAACAGGGCTACGTTCAGGAACACAACGCAACAAAACATAAAGTTGACTAAGAAAATAATTACAGAACCTTACACTTTCGGCCCAGCCTCGGTTTGGAAAGGTTACCAGTGGTTCGAACATTCCTGAGAGGTCACATAGGGGGTCACATCTCTGATTCAAAATGAAGGGGAGGCAGTACACACCACAATAAATCACGGCTAATTGGGGCTATTTTCAACTAAATGTAGATTCAAACTGTATACTGGTAGAGGCGGGTAAATCAATAGTTCTACACACTGCCTCTTATTGTACAACAGAGTGTGTTCTCAATCACCTACCTGGCTTATGAAATTATAGATAAATAAATAAAAGCAAATCCAGAGAGTCTGACCTCAGTGGTACCATAGCGTCATCTACCTGCGTCATCTACCTGCCTCCTGAATAAGCTAAGAAGGTTTTAATGTGGGCCAGATACAGTGCATTCCCTGTGCTTTGTATGTATGTTTTCTTTGTGGCCAACCTGAAAGGTCTGTGAACATAACCATCAGCCACTGCTCCAGGCACAGCGCAGGAGGATTGCATCAGTGGTGGAAAGTGGAACAGGAACAGTCCTGGCCAGTAAACTGCTCTTTAATTGCTGTACAACTGAGAACACATTGGTCTGGAAAACAAGGGGCCCATTGTAAGAGGAAGTTCCTCTCAACACACTACATATTTTCATCACACCACTTCTTCCCGGCCCCGCTCTACGCACACACACACACACACACACACACACACACACACACACACACACACACACACACACACACACACACACACACACACACACACACACACACACACACACACACACACACACACACACACACACACACACACACACACACACACACACACACACACACACACACACACACACACACACACACACACACGAACCAGCAAGAGTCCAGTACATTCCCAAGCTAACACAAACAGAACAATTAGGATACAGGAACTCAGAATTAACCCTAAAAGCGGCAACAACAAAAAATATCATCAGTTTGAAATCCTTTATTTTATCCTACTGAAATTTTAGTACTTTGTCAAGCAAGTAACCCTGTCTTTCTAGGCCATGGTAAAGTCAAATGCTCTCAAAATTAATGTGCACTCATGTGTCACAGACTCGCATGCTGCTTCTTATCATTCGACCACCACCTTGCTTCTGTATATCGCGAATCAGTTAAGGGAAACAGATAGCTAAAAGGACTCATTGGGACTCACCTGGATATATAAACAGTAACTTAATGGTTACCTGTTCCTGGTTTAGGGCACTAAGCTTCACTTCCCTCCTCTCTGACTGAGTGTCGATCCACGCAAACACATACACAGCAAGAGTCGAGCAGAAGTCCATTTCCAAGCTAACACAAACAGAACAATTAGGATACATGTACACAACAGTTAACCCTAAAGGTGGCAACAACATAATTCCATCAGTTTGAAAACCTTTTTCATCCTGCTGAAATGTTAAGACTTTGTCAAGCAAGTAGTCCTAGGACTGTAACATAGAGGTACAGGTAACTGCCAGAATAAAAGAAACACCAACATAAAGTGTCTCATGGCTTTGGGCCACCACTAGGACTGTAACATAGAGGTACTGGTAACTGCCAGAATAAAAGAAACACCAACATAAAGTGTCTCATGGCTTTGGGCCACCACTAGGACTGTAACATAGAGGTACAGGTAACTGCCAGAATAAAAGAAACACCAACATAAAGTGTCTCATGGCTTTGGGCCACCACTAGGACTGTAACATAGAGGTACAGGTAACTGCCAGAATAAAAGAAACACCAACATAATGTGTCTCATGGCTTTGGGCCACCACTAGGACTGTGGCGGTCATGACATTTTGTCAGCTGGTTATTGTCATACAAAAGACTGCCAGTCTCACGATAATTCCGTGAATAAACATAAACATGTTTAGGAACTCCAGTCCTCCAAGCATACAAGCCGTTTATGCATGCCTTTGGAACATCTACATTTTTAAAAAGTATCAAATCTAAACTCAGCAAAAACTAAGAAATATCCCTTTTTCAGGACCCTGTTTTTCATAGATAATTCTAAAAAATCCCAATAACTTCACAGATCTTCATTGTAAAGGGTTTAAACACTGTTTCCCATGCTTGTTCAATGAACCATAAACAATTAATGAACATGCACCTGTGGAACGGTCGTTAAGACACTAACAGCTGACAGTCGGTAGGCAATTAAGGCCATAGTTATGAAAACTTAGGACACTAAAGGCCTTTCTAGTGACTTTAAAAAACACCAAAAGAAATATGCCTAGGTTCCCGGCTCATTTGCGTGAACGTGCCTTAGGCCTGCTGCAAGGAGGCATGAGGACTGCATATGTGTCCAGGGCAATAAATTGTAATGTCTGTACTGTGAGACGCCTAAGACAGTGCTACAGGGAGACAGGAAGGACAGCTGATCGTCCTCGCAGTGGCAGACCACGTGTAACAACACCTGCACAGGATCGGTACATCCGAACATCACACCTGCGGGACAGGTACAGGATGGCAACAACAACTGCCCAAGTTACACCAGGAATGCACAATCCCTCCATCAGTGCTCATACTGTCCGCAATAGGATGAGAGAGGCTGGACTGAGGGCTTGTAGGCCTGTTGTATGGCAGGTCCTCACCAGACATCACTGGCAACAACTTTGCCTATGGGCACAAACCCACCATCGCTAAACCAGACAGGACTTGCAAAAACTGCTCTTTCATTGAGGGGTGATGGTCGGATTCATGTTTATCGTCAAAGGAATGAGCATTACACCGAGGACTGTACTCGATTTGGAGGTGGAGGGTCCGTCATGGTCTGGGGTGGTGTGTCACAGCATCATCAGACTGAGCTTGTTGTCATTGCAGGCAATCTCAACACTGTGAGTTACAGGGAAGACATCCTCCTCCCTCATGTGGTACCCTTCCTGCAGGCTCATCCTGACATGACCCTCCAGCATGACTATGCCACCAGCCATACTGCTCGTTCTCCGTGTGATTTCCTGCAAGACAGGAATGTCAGTGTTCTGCCATGGCCAGCGAAGAGACCACATCTCAATCCCATTGAGCATGTCTGGGACCTGTTAGATCAGAGGGTTCAGGGCTAGGGTCATTCCACCAATAATTATCCGGGAACTTGCAGGTGCCTTGGGGGAAGAGTGAGGTAACATCTCACAGCAAGAATTGTCAAATCTGGTGCAGTCCATGAAGAGGAGACACACTGCAGTACTCAATGTAGCTGTTGGCCACACCAGATACTGACTGTTACTTCTGATTTTGACCCCCCTTTGTTCAGGGACACTTAATTCCATTGCTGTTTGTCACATGTCTGTGGAACTTGTTCAGTTTGTCTCAGTTGTTGAATCTGGTTATGTTCCTACAAATATTTACACATGTTAAGTTTGCTGAAAATAAACACAGTTGACAGTGAGAGAAGATTTCTTTTTTTGCTGAGTTTATATACTGTATTCCACTGTATTATAGTCAATGCCACTCAGACATTGTTCATCCTAAGATTTACATTATTCTTAACATTATTTTGTTTTTAAAAATGTGTGTATTTTTGTGAATTGTTAGATTCTACGGCACTGTTGGAGCTAGGAACACAAGCATTTTGCTTCTCAAGCAATAACATCTGAAAAATATGTGTGGGTGACCAATCAAATTGGATTAGATTTGATGGGAAATACAGCGAGATCCTTGATGAAAACCTGCTCCAGAACGCTCAAGACCTCAGACTGGGGCGAAGGTTTACCTTCCAACAGGACAACGACTCTAAGCACACAGCCAAGACAATGCAGGAGTAGACAAGTATCTGAATGTCCTTGAGTGGCCTAGCCAGAGCCCGGACTTGAACCCGATCGGACAACTCTGGAGAGACCTGGAAATAGCTGTGCAGCGGCGCTCCCCATACAACCTGACAGAGCTTGAGAGGATATGCAGAGAAGAATGGGAGAAACTCTCCAAATACAGGTGTGATAAGCTTGTAGAGTCATATCCAAGAACACTCAAGGCTGTAATCGCTGCCGAAGGTGCTTCAACAAAGTACTGAGTAAAGGGTCTGAATACTTTGGAAATTTGATATTACATTTTTTCTATTTTTATACATTTGCAAACATTTCTAAAAAAACGTTTTTTACTTTCTGAATGCACTGTATGGACTGGTTACTTTCAGCTACGCTCAAATCTTTCTATCCATGAGTCTGGGAGAGAACGTGTAGGCCTAGGCGATGCTGTTGGTTCATTGATTGTGCAGGGCGGCTTACAGAGTTAACCTCTCCGGGATATGTAGGATGCTAGTGTCCCACCTGGCCAAAAGCCAGGGCAAATGCAGAGCACCATAAACAAATAAATTACTATAAGAATCAAACTTTCATTAAATAACTCATGTAAGATACCAAATTAAAGCTAAACGTGTTGTGAATCCAGCCAACATGTCAGATTTCACAAAGGCTTTTCGGCGAAAGCAAACGATGCTATTATCTGAGGATAGCACCTCCGTAAACAAAAGAGAGAAAGCATATTTCAACCCTGCAGGCACGACACAAAACACAGAAATAAAAATATAATTAATGACTTACCTATGACGAGCTTCTTTTGTTGGCACTCCAATATGTCACATAAACATCACAAATGGTCCTTTTGTTCGATTAATTCCGTCGATATATACTGCTCAAAAAAATAAAGGGAATACTAAAATAACACATCCAAGATCTGAATGAATTAAATATTCTTATTAAATACTTTTTTCTTTACGTAGTTGAATGTGCTGACAACAAAATCACACAAAATGTATCAATGGAAATCAAATTCATCAACCCATGGAGGTCTGGATTTGGAGTCACACTCGAAATTAAAGTAGAAAACCACACTACAGGCTGATCCAACTTTGATGTAATGTCCTTAAAACAAGTCAAAATGAGGCTCAGCAGTGTGTGTGGCCTCCACCTGCCTGTATGTCCTCCCTACAACGCCTGGGCATGCTTCTGATGAGGTGGCGGATGGTCTCCTGAGGGATCTCCTCCCAGACCTGGATTAAAGCATCCGCCAACTCCTGGACAGTCTGTGGTGCAACGTGGCATTGGTGGATGGAGCGAGACATGATGTCCCAGATGTGCTCAATTGGATTCAGGTCTGGGGAACATGCGGGCCAGTCCATAGCATCAATGCCTTCCTCTTGCAAGAACTGCTGACACACTCCAGCCACATGAGGTCTAGCATTGTCTTGCATTAGGAGGAACCCAGGGCCAACCGCACCAGCATATGGTCTCACAAGGGGTCTGAGGATCTCATCTCGGTACCTAATGGCAGTCAGGCTACCTCTGGCGAGCACATGGAGGGCTGTGCGGCCCCCCTAAGAAATGCCACCCCACACCATGACTGACACACTGCCAAACCGGTCATGCTGGAGGATGTTGCAGGCAGCAGAACGTTCTCCACGGCGTCTCCAGACTATGTCACGTCTGTCACGTGATCAGTGTGAACCTGCTTTCATCTGTGAAGAGCACAGGGCGCCAGTGGCGAATTTGCCAATCTTGGTGTTCTCTGGCAAATGCCAAACGTCCTGCACGGTGTTGGGCTGTAAGCACAACCCCCACCTGTGGACGTCGGGCCCTCATACCACCCTCATGGAGTCTGTTTCTGACCGTTTGAGCAGACATGCACATTTGTGGCCTGCTGGAGGTCATTTTGCAGGGCTCTGGCAGTGCTCCTCCTGCTCCTCCTTGCACAAAGGCGGAGGTAGCGGTCCTGCTGCTGGGTTGTTGCCCTCCTACGGCCTCCTCCACATCTCCTGATGTACTGGCCTGTCTCCTGGTAGCGCCTCCATGCTCTGGACACCACGCTGACAGACACAGCAAACCTTGCCACAGCTCGCATTGTTGTGCCATCCTGGATGAGCTGCACTACCTGAGCCACTTGTGTGAGTTGTAGACTCCGTCTCATGCTACCACTAGAGTGAAAGCACCGCCAGCATTCAAAAGTGACCAAAACATCAGCCAGGAAGCATAGGAACTGAGAAGTGGTCTGTGGTCACAACCTGCAGAACCACTCCTTTATTGGGGGTGTCTTGCTAATTGCCTATAATTTCCACCTGTTGTCTATTACATTTGCATAACAGCATGTGAAATTTATTGTCAATCAGTGCTGCTTCCTAAGTGGACAGTTTGATTTCACAGAAGTGTGATTGACTTGGAGTTACATTGTGTTGTTTAAGTGTTCCCTTTATTTTTTTGAGCAGTGTATATCCAAAATGTCTATTTATTTGGTGCGTTTGATCCAGAAAAACACTGGGTCCAATGTGAATACAAAATATCTCAAAAGTTACCTGTAAACTTTGTCGAAACATTTCAAATTACTTTTGTAATACAACTTTAGGTATTTTTTAACATAAATCATCTATAAAATTTAAGATGGGATGATCTGTGTTCAATACAGGAAGAATACAAACTGAAGCATGCTTTCTGGTCATGCGCCTCTATCTAACAGTACACTTGAAGTGACCCTCGTTCAAGTACTTCTACAAGTACTTCTACATTACACAAAGGAATAACCTCAAACAATTTCTAGACTGTTGATATCCAGTGGAAGCGATAGGAACTGCAAGAAGGGCTCTTAGAAATCTGGATTCCCAATGAAATACCATTGAGTCCCATCCAAAATTTATTTTTGATACTGTCGCAAAGCTAACTAAAAAGCAGCACTCCCCAAGTGAGGATGGCTTTCACTTCAGCAGTAATAAATTCATAAACTTCTTTGAGGAAAAGATCATGATTATTAGAAAGCAAATTACGGACTCCTGTTTAAATCTGCGTATTCCTTCAATGCTCAGTTGTCCTGAGTCTGCACAACTCTGCCAGGACATAGGATCAAGAGAGACACTCAAGTGTTTTAGTACTATATCTCTTCACACAATTATAATAATAATCATATTCCAACTAAACTACTGAAAGAGATTAGTACCAAACTCACTAAAAGTGGCAGTAATAAAGCCTCTTTTGAAAAAGCCAAACCTTGACCCAGAAAATATTTTTAAAAACTATCGGGCTATATCGAATCTTCCAGTCCTCTCAAATATTTTTTGAAAAAGCTGTTGCGCAGCAACTCACTGCCTTCCTGAAGACAATGTATAAAAAGTGCTTCAGTCTGGTTTTAGACCCCATCATTGCACTGAGACTGCACTTGTGAAGGTGGTAAATTACCTTTTAATGGCATCAGACCAAGGCTCTGCATCTGTCCTCATGCTCCTAGACCTTAGTGCTGCTTTTGATACCATTGATCACCACATTCTATTGGAGAAATTGGAAACCCAAATTGGTCTACACAGACAAGTTCTGGCCTGGTTTAGATCTTATCTGTCGGAAATATATCAGTTTGTCTCTGTGAATGGTTTGTCCCTGAGAAATCAACTGTAAATGTCGGTGTTCCTCAAGGTTCCGTTTTAGGACCACTATGGTTTTCACTATATATTTACCTCTTGGGGATGAAATTTGAAAACATAATGTTAACTTTCACTGCTATGCGGATGACACACAGCTGTACATTTCAATGAAACATGATGAAGCCACAAAATCGCCCTCGCTAGAAGCCTGTGATTCAGACATAAGGAAGTGGATGGCTGCAAACGTTCTACTTTTAAACTAGGACAAAACAGAGATGCTTGTTCTAGGTCCCAAGAAAGAAAGAGGACTTCTGATGAATCTGACAATTAATCTTAATGGTTGTACAGTCGTCTCAAATAAAACTGTGAAGGACCTCGGCGTTACTCTGGACCCTGATCTCTCTTTTGATGAACATATCAAGACTGTTTCAAGGACAGCTTTTTTCCATCTACATAACATTGCAAAAATCAGAAAAGTTCTGTCCAAAAATGATGCAGAAAAAATGTATCCATGCTTTTGTTACTTCTAGGTTAGACTACTGCAATGCACTACTTTCCGGCTACCCAGATAAAGCACTAAATAAACCTCAGTTAGTGCTAAATACGGCTGCTAGAATCCTGACTAGAACCAAAATTTGATCATATTACTCCAGTGCTAGCCTCCCTACATTGGCTTCCTGTAAAGGCTAGGGCTGATTTCAAGGTTTTACTGCTAATTGTCCCTAGAATTTCAAATTTCTCCTATAGAGCTCCATTTTTATGAAATGATCTGCCTACCCATGTGCGAGACGCAAACTCGGTCTCAACCTTTAAGTCTTTACTGAAGACTTCTCTCTTCAGTGGGTCATATGATTGAGTGTAATCTGGCCCAGGAGTGTGAAGGTGAACGGAAAGGCTCTGGAGCAACGAACCGCCCTTGCTGTCTCTGCCTGGCCGGTTCCCCTCTTTCCACTGGATTTCTCTGCCTCTAACCCTATTACAGGGGCTGAGTCACTGGCTTACTGGTGCTCTTTCATGCCATCCCTAGGAGGGGTGCGTCACTTGAGTGGGTTGAGCCACTGATGTGATCTTCCTGTCTGGGTTGGCGCCCCCCTTGGGTTGTGCCGTGGCAGAGATCTTTGTGGGCTATACTCGGCCTTGTCTCAGGATGGAAAGTTGGTGGTTGAAGATATCCCTCTAGTGGTGTGGGGGCTGTGCTTTGGCAAAGTGGGTGGGGTTTTATCCTTCCTGTTTGGCCCTGTCCGGGGGTGTCCTCGGATGGGGCCACAGTGTCTCCTGACCCCTCCTGTCTCAGCCTCCAGTATTTATGCTGCAGTAGTTTATGTGTCGGGGGGCTAGGGTCAGTTTGTTATATCTTGAGTACTTCTCCTGTCTTTTCCGGTGTCCTGTGTGAATTTAAGTATGCTCTCTCTGATTCTCTTTCTCTCTTTCTTTCTTTCTCTCGGAGGACCTGAGCCCTAGGACCATACCTCAGGACTACCTGGCATGATGACTCCTTGCTGTGCCCAGTCCACCTGGCCGTGCTGCTGCTTCAGTTTCAACTGTTCTGCCTGCGGCTATGGAATCCTGACCTGTTCACCTGACGTGCTACCTGTCCCAGACCTGCTGTTTTCAACTCTCTAGAGACAGCAGGAGTGGTAGAGATACTCTTAATGATCGGCTATGAAAAGCCAACTGACATTTACTTCCGAGGTGCTGACTTGCTGTACCCTCGACAACTACTGTGATTATTATTATTTGACCATACTGGTAATTTATGAACATTTGAACATCTTGGCCATGTTCTGTTATAATCTCCACCCGGCACAGCCAGAAGAGGACTGGCCACCCCTCATAGCCTGGTTCCTCATTAGGTTTCTTCCTAGGTTTGGGCCTTTCTAGGGAGTTTTTCGTAGCCACCGTGCTTCTACACCTACATTGCTAGCTGTTTGGGGTTTTAGGCTGGATTTCTGAGATATCAGCTGATGTACGAAGGGCTATATAAATACATTTGATTTGATTTGATTAGAAAGAGAGTGACCTCAAAAAAAATTGGAATGGTTTGTCCTCAGGGTTTCGCCTGCTAAATAAGTTCTGTTATACTCACAGACATGATTCAAACAGTTTTAGAAACTTCTGAGTGTTTTCTATGCTAATAATATGCATATCTTATCTTCTGGGGTAGCAGGCAGTTGAATTTGGGCATGCATTTCATCCGGACGTGAAAATACTGCCCCGTCAACAAGAAGTTAACCATCAATTATAGTGAATTTGTATTTGACTTTGAATAGCCTATTAATTGGGGATTTTTATATTTTCATAATAGACTGACACAATAGCCTACCTTTAGCTACAGAATATATCTCTCAGAGAGAGGGGGCGTCAACATTTTATTGAAATATGTTTTGTTGTGAAAACATCTTACTGTTGATATTCGTGAATAGATTTCATTTGATTTCCCAAATTAAGCACTAGGTAGCTGCAGGAACAGGGTTGGAGAGCGGCAAGAGCCCATGGCACATAGATTTTTGGCAGAATATGTCCTGTCGCTCCTCAAACAGTGGTTGATGCATGGAGTGAAATAACCAGAGTTGCCTATGTTGCATGATTGAAAAACGAACAAGTGGGAAAGCCTCCATTCGCTATTCGAGTGCATAGGCTATAATTTATTTATAATTTATAATTTATTTAGGTATTTTTTTCCCCTGACCATTTGATAACGGGCCATTCTAAATCAAAACTTTACATATTCGTAAAGAAAAGTTTAAATGGAGAATTATCTTATTATCTTTGTCTTTTTTTGCTGAATTTACATATGAAATGAGTAAAACAGTATGTAAACATGAATTAAAAGACTAGTGTCCCATTTAAGGTGGCCAGTGTTTCCATGTCTATGTACATAGAGCAGCAGCCTCTAAGATTTGAGTAACCGGGTGGTGCTGACTATTTAGCAGCCTGATGGCTTTGAGATAGAAGCTGTTTTTCAGTCTCTCGGTCCCAGCTTTTATGCACCTGTACTGACCTTGCCTTCTTGATGGCCGAGGCCGTGGCTCGGGTGGTTGATGTCCTTGATGATCTTTTTGACCTTCCTGTGACATCGGGTGCTGTAGGTGTCATGGAGGGCAGGCAGCGTGCCCCTGATGATGCGTCGGGCAGACCTCACCACCCTCTGGAGTGCCCTTTGGTTGCGGGCGGTGCAGTTGCCGTACCAGGGGGTGATACAGACCGACAGGATGCTCTCAATTGCACATCTGTAAAAGTTTGGCCAAACCAAATGTCTTCAACTTCCTTATGCGCTGTTCCACCTTCTGTCTGTGTGGGTGGAACATTTCAGATTGTCAGTGACGTGTGCTCTGAGGAACTTGAAGCTTTTCACCTTATCCACTGCGGTCCCATCTATGTGAGCAGGGGTGTGCGCTCTCTGTTGTCTCCTGAAGTCCACGATCAGCTCCTTTGTTTTGTTGAGGGAGAGGTTATTTACCTGGCTTTACTCCGCCAGGGCCCTCACCTCCTCCTTGTAGGCTCTCGTCATTGTTGGTAATCAGGCCTAATACTGTTGTGTCGTCTGCAACCTTGATGACTGAGTTGGAGCCGTGCTTGGAGCCGTGCTTGGCCGTGGGTGAGTCATGAGCCGTGCTCGAGCCGTGCTCAGTCATGGGTGAACAGGGAGTACAGGAGGGGGCTAAGCACACCCTTGTGGGGCCCCTGTGTTGAGGATCAGCGTACTGGAAGTGTTGTTTCCTACCTTCACCACCTGCGAGCGGCGTGTCAGAAAGTCCAGAACCCAGTTGCATAGGGTGGGGTTCAGACCCAGGGCCCTGATTTTAATGATGAGCTTGGAGGGTACTATGGTGTTGAAGGCTGAGCTATAGTCAATGAACAGCATTCTAACATAGTTCTTCCTCTTGTCCAAATGGGATAGGGCAGCATGCAGGGCATTGCATTATCTGTGGATATTTTGGGACGCTACGTAAATTGAAGTGGGTCTCGGGTGTCAGGTAAGGTGGAGTTGATTTGATCCTTAACTAGCCTTTCAAAGCAATTAGTCATGACAGAAGTGAGCTATGGGGCGGTAGTCATTTAGTTCCATTACCTTTGCTCTTGTTGGGTACAGCAGCAATGGTGGACATCTTGAAGCAAGTGTGGACAGCAGACTGGGATAGGGAGGGATTGAATATGTCCATAAACCCTCCAGCCAGCTGGTCTGCGCATGCTCTGAGTACACAGCTAGGGATACTTTGCTCCGTTCATCTTTCCCTCTATCCTGACTAGTCTCCTAGTCCCTGCCACTGACAAACATCCCCACGGCATGATGATGCCAACACCATGTTTCACAGTAGGGATGGTGCCAGGTTTCAGTGACACAAAGAGTTCAATCTTTGTTTCATCAGACTGATGAGTGTCCATTAGGTGCCGTTTGGCAAACTCCAAGCGGGCTGTCATGTGCCTTTTACTGAGGAGTAACTTCCTCACTCTACCATAAAGGCCTGATTGGTGGAGTGCTACAGAGATGGTTGTCCTTCTGGAAGGTGCTCCCATCTCCACAGAGGAACTCTGGAGCTTTGCCAGAGTGACCATTGGGTTCTTGGTCAACTCCCTGACCAAGGCCCATCTCCCCGATTGCTCTATTAGGCAGGGTGGCCAGCCCAATAAGAGTCTTGGTGGTTCCAAACTTCTTCCATTTAACCCTTGTGTAGTGTTCATGTTTTTGTTATTCACCCAGTTTTCCCTGGTCTGATGGACCCGCAACATTATTGGGTTCTTAAACAATGCAGCCATAACCATTTATGTAAAAATGCTTAATATTTAGATGTTGACTTATATCAATTATGAGCAATATAGACAGCATAACTTTAGACCGTCCCCTCGCCAATACCCGGGCGCGAACCAGGACCCTCTGCACACATCAACAACAGTCACCCACGAAGCATCGCTACCCATCGCTCCACAAAAGCCGCGGCCCTTGCAGAGCAAGGGGAACCACTACTTCAAGGTCTCAGAGCAAGTGACGTCACCGATTGAAACGCTATTTAGTGCGCACCACCGCTAACTAAGCTAGCCATTACACATACATGGTTAATATTTGCCATTTACTTCTGCTAGATCACATTTATCAATAAAATCACTGTTCATATTTTTTTATATAATTATAATCAAGACATGGGTGGAGTAAATCATGTTAATCTTGAACAAATATAAATGCAGCACTATTGATGTCTATTGCTTTGAAATGAACAAATTGGAAGGACACAGTCTACATTTTATGGAAATGATAAATGAGCCCAATTGAACACATATTAAGGCCAGTCTACACATCAAATGAGGGACAGAGTTTTACTGTGTGTGTGTTGGAAATGTATTTCTTGCAGTTGATGCATGTGTACTGTCTTCCTGTCCTTCTTGAGTCCACACACATCGCAGCGCTTCTTCTTGTGCCTTCCCAGATGCAATCTAGAATGACGAAACCACTCATATATAGTTACAGCAGGCCAAGGTAGGAGAGTCAGACACACACAAGCAACAACATCACTCAGACTTTCTTCCGGTATTGGAGTTGTTGGTTCTGTGGGTCGGGCGGTTGAGGCACCAGCATCCTCCCAATCCTCCTCACGATGGCTGCAGAAGCCGGGGTCCTTGGGATATGTTGCCTCCTCTGGATTTGAGGATTTACCAATGCCTTGCCCAGCTCCTCGAGAAAGAGCTGTCTTGTCTGGAG
Source organism: Oncorhynchus mykiss (assembly GCF_057628025.1). Classification (NCBI taxonomy): domain Eukaryota; kingdom Metazoa; phylum Chordata; class Actinopteri; order Salmoniformes; family Salmonidae; genus Oncorhynchus; species Oncorhynchus mykiss. The sequence goes on from NC_143049.1 coordinate 7,167,390, forward strand.
CTTCCCTCTGTTCCAATCTGGGTTCAATGGCATCCAGATGACAAACGTGTTGTACGCCAAGATGTCCAATATGTTGAAGAATATCACAAGTGGCCAGCGTAGGGTTGTTCTTTTGCAGCTGTAGCCAGTCACCAGCTTGTCTAAATTGTCCACCCTTCCTTATGTGGCATTGTAATCCATTATGATTTCTGTTTTTTCATGTTCCTGGCCACAGATTCTCCCATCCCTATGCAGCGTACTCCTGAGTACCACATTTTTGCCTTTCTTTGGCACGTAGAACATAATGTAGGTGATGGCCCTAAACACTCAGGAATTTATAGACCTGTTCTGTTTATTCAACAGCTGAGGTGGGAGCTCTGGCTTGTTTTTTGTACTGTTCCTACCATCGTCAACTTCCTCTTGAGGAGCTCCTGTCCCAGCTTGTGCGAAGTAAAAACGTTTTCGCTTGTGATGTTGTGACCACGGAGTCCCTGTGTCACGTCCAGGACAACCCGCATCCCTTGGTTCATCTCAAGGGCTCCTCCATCTGGCTTCCCCGTATACACTTGCAAGTTCCACGCATATGATGAAGCAGCATCACAGGCAGAGAAGATCTTGATTTCATATTTTGCGGGTTTAGAAGGTATATACTACCTGAAGGGGCAGCGGCCCCTAAATGGCATAAGCTGCTCACCAACAGTAACGTTGGGCCTAGTGTTGTAAATCAGGGGAAGTAAGTCCACCCACTTGTCCCACACTGACCTGATTGCAGCTAGCTTGTCTCTCTGCACTGACCTGATTACAGCTAGCTTGTCTCTCTGCACTGACCTGATTGCAGCTAGCTTGTCTCTGCACTGACCTGATTACAGCTAGCTTGTCTCTATGCACTGACCTGATTGCAGCTAGCTTGTCTCTCTGCACTGACCTGATTGCAGCTAGCTTGTCTCTCTGCACTGACCTGATTACAGCTAGCTTGTCTCTCTGTACTGACCTGATTGTAGCTAGCTTGTCTCTCTGCACTTACCTGAATGCAGCTAGCTTGTCTCTCTGCACTGACGTGATTACAGCTAGCTTGTCTCTCTGCACTGACCTGATTGCAGCTAGCTTGTCTCTCTGCACTGACCTGATTACAGCTAGCTTGTCTCTCTGCACTGACCTGATTACAGCTAGCTTGTCTCTCTGCACTGACCTGATTGCAGCTAGCTTATCTCTCTGCCGCCGAGCTGGTCTGGTGTCTCGGTTATCGAAGCGGATAATCCTGGAAATATTGTTGACAGTTTCTGCTTTCAACAGGGATTCTGTGTTTTCCCCATTGGATCTGAAAACACCAGCAAGGATAAGAACCCCAATGTATGTATGCAAATCTCTCTCCAAAAACACGCCTTTTCTCCAAATTACTTCAGTCCAGAATGATTTTCTGGATGGTGTCTGGGATGAACAGTTCAAAAGGAAACTTTATCTCCTGCACATGAGTAACAACCATCCATGTCGACCCTGGTTGAATCCTTATCACATTGGCAGCCATGCGGGGAGGCTCGTTCCTTGGGCAAGAACACCATTCAATTTTACATTTTTTTGACATCCATATTTCTCTTCCTGCAGGCTGCTGATGAGCTGGTTGCTGACGAGCTGGTTGCTGACAGGCTGGCTGCTGACGGGCTGTCTGATGGTTAATCTCATCCTCTTCTTCCAACTCACTGTCAGACTCCGAATTGATAGAGACATGATACTCATATTCTGAAAATGTTTCATCTTCCAAAGTGGAAGACGTTCCTTCCACACTAGTTTCTCTCTCTGCAAATAACAATTCTAAGGCTCTCTGAGCACAGATTATTTTTGCCATACAGATTGATTGTGGTAATGAGCCACACATGCAAAGTTATTTATTCATGCACACACATGCTGAGGTAGAGTGTGGTAAAATATTGCATTTTTTTTTTACAATGTATCAAAATATTGTATTGTAATTGTGCAGGTTGGAACAACAGGCGGAGGAGGAAGACAGAGTGAAGGCACACAGCAAACCTTTTTGTTTAATTTTTACTTGTTTTCACCTACACAAACACGTTCCCATGCTTTGTTTTTTACCCTTGGGCCAGCAGACCCAAACACCACATACTGTATGTAATATAAATGTGTAGTGGGTGCACAGTGTGCACTCAATCAAATTGTTTAGATTTTCTTCACAGAAAATGAGCTAAGGCCAATGAGTCTCAGGTTACATTTTTATTTATTTAAGTAAATACTGAAAATGGGTCCCACAGACCCGAACTATAAGGGCACAAGGCAATACCCAGATCCAGACACAGGAGGCAGATGATTAGAGTCCAAGATGTTTGTTAACAATCCAAAAGGGGTAGGCAAGAGAATGGTCATGGACAGGCAAAAGGTCAAAACCAGTTCAGAGTTCCAGAGGTACAGAATGGCAGGCAGGCTCAATGTCAGGGCAGGCAGGAATGGAGTCCATAAAAAACAAGCAAAGGTCAGGAGGACTAGTAAAAGAGAATAGAAAAGCAGGAGCATGGGGAAAACACGGTGATTGACCTGTACATACAAGACGAACTGGCACAGAGAGACAGGAAACAAAGGGATAAATACACTGGGGAAAATAAGCAACACCTGGAGGGAGTGGAGACATTCAGAAGGACAGGTGAAACAGATCAGGGCATTACAGTACCCCCTCTCTCTCCACCTGGCGTCCTACCTGGGCGCATACCTGGCTGACTGGGGTGTCGGCAGTAAAAATCTGCAAAAAGAGCTGGGTCCAGGATGTCTTTAGCCGGAGCCCAGCATCTCTCCTCCGGGCCATAACCCTCCTAGTCAACCAGATACTGGAAACCCCTGCCCTGTGGTCCAACCCTCAGGTGGCGTCTCACCATAACCGCTGGCTGGCCATCGTACCCACACGGAGGGTACGGGGCAACAGCAGACGGAAAGCAGTGGGACTAATGACTCTAGAAATGGGGAAAGGACCAATGAAATTGGGGGAAAGCTAAAGGGATTCTACCCAGCGGGGTAGGTCCCGAGTGGACAGCCATACCCTCTGCCCAACCTGATAGTGAGGAACCAGAGTCCAGTGGCGGTCCTCTTGTCGACGATACCTGGAGGTGGTCTTGAGAGGTGGTCTAGCTCTTTTCCAGGTATGCCGACAGCGGCGGACGAACATCTGGGATGAAGGTACGTTGACCTCAACTTCTTGCTCTGGGAAAAGCAAGGGCTGATACCCCATTCAGCATTCGAAATTGTATAGTGTTGTAGCCGAGCAAGGGAAAGTGTTCCTGGCATATTCCACCCAGACCAATTGCTGACTCTAGGTGGTGGGGTTACTGGCAACCAGACACAGGAGTGCCGTCTCCATATCTTGATTGGCTGACGCCAACTGGCCATTAGATTGGGGATGAAACCCAGAGGACAGGCTGGCTGACGACCCAATATGGGTGCAGAACGCCTTCCAGAATTGGGACGAGAACTGAGGACCCCGGGTTCGAGACAACGTCAACCGGGAGCCCATGGATATGGAAGACGTGCTGCACCATAAGCTGGGCCGTCTCCTTGGCTGAAGATAACTTAGGGAGAGGGATGAAATGGGCGGCCTTGGAGAATCTGTCCACCATCGTCAGGATGGTGGTGTTGCCATCTGATGAAGGAGGCCCAGCAACGAAATCCAGAGAAATATCAGACCAGGGGTGATAAGGGACAGGAAGTGGCTGTAGGGGGCCAGACGGAGCTTGCCGCCGAGGCCTGCTTTGTGCGTACACCAATGCATGCGGCGACCTTGCAGTCCAGAGCCTCAATTCCCCAAACAACAGAAGCCGCCAAACAAGAGGCAGGGAGGAAGGTCTCAGATTCAGAGGGAGTGCAGTGGAACTGTATAGACGGGAGAGTGTCCAGCTTCACGTTTTTGGACTCTGGGCAGTAGGAGATGGTGAAATTGAACCTAGTAAATAACAGAGCCCACCGGGCCAGCCTGGAATTAAGGCATTTGGCTACACAGAAGATATTCCAGTTTCTTGTGGTCGGTCCAGACCAAAAACAGATGTTCAGCTCCCTCCAGCCAGTGTCTCCACTCCTCCAGTGCCATCTTGACCACCAGGAATTCTCGGTTACCCATGCAGTAGTTTCTTTCTGCAGAGTTGAGTTGTTGGGACAGGAAGGAACAGGGAGCTTTTGGTGGGACAGGATGGCCACCACTCCAACATGAGAAGCATACACCTCAAACACAAATTGACGGGACGGGTCCGGATGGATGAGGATGGGTGCTGTTGTGAACCAATGAACCAATGGTCCACAAAGTCTTGTTCATAGCTGGAGACCATGTAAACGGTACTTTGGGAGAGGTGAGTGCAGAGAAGGAGCCCGCTAGGGTGCTGTAACCCCGAAGGAAATGACGGTAGAAGTTAGAAAAACCTAGGACAAACCTAGGAAATGTTGCAACTGCACCCTGGATGTGGGTTGAGGCCAATCAACCACTGCTTTCACCTTTCCAGGATCCATCTGGACATTTCCCTCAGCAATGACATATCCCAGAAAGGAGATGGTAGAGCGGTGGAACTCACACTTCTCGGATTTTACGAACAATTGGTTCTCCAGGAGGTGCTGAAGGACCTGCTGACATGCAGAACATGTTCTTGGGCAGACCGGGAAAATCCCAGGATGTCGTCAAGGTATACAAACACAAACTGGTTTAGCATGTCCTGGAGCACATCGTTTACCAGGGCCTGGAAGACAGTTGATGAGTCCAAACGGCATAAGCTGGTACTCATAATGTCCGCTGGTTGTGTTGAATGCTGTCTCCACTCATCTCCTTCGCGTATCTTAACCAGGTGGGAAGCATTTGAAGGTCCAGCTTGGAAAAGATTGTGGTGCCCTGGAGATGTTCAAAGCTGAGGAAATGAGTGGTAGGGGGTAATGATTCTTGATCGTTATGTCATTAACGCCCCGGTAGTCAAGGAACGGACAAAGAGTCTTGTCCTTCTTCTTCACAAAGAAAAACCCTGCACCTGCAGGAGATGCAGATTGACTGCCCCAGTAGCCAGAGACTCCTATGTTCTCCTCAATGGCCTTGGTCTCCTGGCCTAGATAGAGAATGTAACCTACCACAAGGTGGTGTGGTGACTGGGAGGAGATCAATGGCACAATCATAAGGACGATGCAGGGGAAGAGAAGTAGCCTGTGTCTTGCTGAAAACCTCCTGTAGGTTGTGGTATTCTGTGGGAACGGTAGAGAAATCTGAGACTTTACTTAAGCCCTGAGGCTTTCTCTGGGAAGGCTGCGCTGATTTGAGGCAATGGGAATGGCAAAACGGACTCCAACCCAGGTTGAACTTGTGTTTTTTAAGCCAAGAAAATCCCAAAACAACTGGAACATGGGGAGACTCAATGAGAAGCAGCTGTATAGCCTTAGTGTGATTTCCTGAAACCCGTAGATTAACAGGAACAGTGCTGTGGGTAATAATAGCCTTGAACCCTTGGTCGTGGCATTCCGTCAGGGAACGAAGCCCTTCCAGAAGGTCCTGTAGTAGCTCCTCATGTCTCCCAATAGTGGCTCCCTGCAGGGAGACAGCGTGATGGAGCTGGTCCAAGTCTGCTGGGTCTGCCATGATGTACACAAGGCGACACCCAGATGCAGATACAGGAGGCAGATGGTTAGAGTCCAAGATGGTTATTAATAGTCCAAAAGGGGTGAAACAGATCAGGGCGTGACGTGAACACCACACAAGAGTTAAAATGATGGAGGCCACTGTGTTCTTGGGGACCTTCAATGCTGCAGAAATAGATCTGTGCCTCGACACAGTCCAGTCATGGAGCTCTACGGACAAATCCTTTGACGTCATGGCTTGGTTTTTGCTCTGACATGCACTGTCAACTGTGGGACCTTACATAGACAGGCCTTTCCAAATCATGTCCAATCAATTGAATTTACCACAAGTGGACTCCAATCAAGTTGTAGAAACATCTCAAGGGTGATCAATGGAAACAAGATGCATCCGAGCTCAATTTCGAGTCTCATTGCAAAGGGTCTGAATACATACGTAAATCAGGCATTTCTGATTTGTTTTTACTTCTAAATCCTAAAAACCAGCCCTAGCCACCACGAGACAGAATAGTTTTAATGTACCTTGGCATAGATTCTACAAGAGTCTGGAACTCTATTGAAGGGATGTGACAACTTAATAACTCAGTCAATGTCTCTATACCAGTCAATATAACTCAGTCAATGTCTCTGTACAAAGCTGAGAGTCTCATCTTTAAGATGCACTTGGAACTGAGTTGATTTCCCATAGCGTTCCAAATGTATAAGTGTGACGGCACCAGCTCCCATGTTGCCTTTAACGCCCTTATCGGTGGCTATCTTAGGTTGTACCAGTACGCCAGATTAGCTCAATTGCCAATTTCTCAACCTCTGAGTATTACAGAAACACAACACTTTGATTGAATAACAGAAACATTTTCATGACAAATTTCTATGGATGAAATGTATCTAAATAACTGTTAAAAACAGCCCAAAACGTATATTTCTAATAATAACATGTAACTATGAATGTGTGAAAATGTTCTAATATATGTTATTTTGGGGGAAATAAAACCAATAACTTGTGTTACAAAATTAAAGGAAAAGTCTTACTGCTCGACAGACAGCCTCTCTTTGCAATCATTACCGATTTAGAGTAAAAAAAATAACCCCTGTGGCGCTTTTAAGACAAAGTACAGTAGGTTGGCACTTTTAGGGTTAAAATACAGGCTCCCAATCCTACACTCTCACACACAAACACGCACGCTCCCTTGCACACACACACACACACACACACACACACACACACACACACAGTCGTTTTGGTCCGATAGCTTACAGCCAGCTCTTTGCCCAGCATGGCGAGGGGATAGAGGTACATAGCTTGGTTCTGTCCTTGGATAATAGGAGACATTGCTTAGGTGTTTCAGGGCACTGGGGAGCTGTATAATGAGGTATGGAATATGGATGAGATGATGGCTGTGTTTCTGTGTGAATGTTTTGCTGTTGGCGAGGTTGTGGTAGTCTGGTAATCAAAGCCAGATGCTGAGTAGACTATCGTCCCCCCGGAGAGAGAAGTGTCTCTGTGTGGAAGTGGGTGTGTGTGTCTAAAATATAATCTAATCTCATATTTTTCCAAACCACAATGGAAGACCAGGGATGTCATGCAAGCTGGAATGAGCTCATGCCTTGTATGGTTTGATTCTATGGAATATGAGGGAATAACTCTCCCGACAAGTACCGCTTCGTATGGTTTGATTCATAAATCATATGGATTACATAGAATAACTCTCCCGACAAGTACAGCTTTTCATGCTTCGCAAAAAAACATACATCTATTGATCAATTACTTATTATTCGGACCTCATATATGCATTAAATCTATTTAGACAAGTTAAATTAATCAAGTGACCTGGATTTATTTAATCTATTGGCCCATTTAGATGTCATTTAGTTTAGATTCCATTTAGATTTTTGGAAAGGGCTTTTATTTTTGTACAAATGGTTTTGTGTATCTTTCTTTGTTCACAATGGCACCAGTGTTGCCACCAGTGTTGCATAGACTGACCTGGAAATCCCCATATCATTTGGTTCAGTTTTTAAACTATACTGTAAACCCCAAGGCATTTTTAACTCAAATATGTCAAGTAAGTTGAACTCAAAGTTAGTGGAACTGAAAATGAAAATAAAACTACGTGAAAGTAATTAAAAAAAAAAATATTTAATATCTGTGTTTTTGCATTTATATTGAGAGATTGATTGATAATTTTATGCTACACAATGATAAATAACAATTTATTTATCATATATACGTATACTAACTCAATCAAGATTTGTTTTTCACCAATTACTTGTCACGACTTCCGCCGAAGTTGGTTCCTCTCCTTGTTCGGGCGACGTTCGGCGGTCGGCGTCGCCGGTCTTCCAGCCATCATCGATCCACTTTTCATTTTCCATTTGTTTTGTCTTGTCTTGTCTTGTCTTGTCCACACACCTGTTTTCAATACCATCATTACATGTTGTGTATTTAACCCTCTGTTACCCCCATGTCTTTGTCCGGAATTGTTTATTGTAAGTGCTTGTGCACGTTATTCTGGTGTGCGACGGGGTTTGTACCCATTGTATTGATTGTTCCTCTTTACGGTGATTTTTATTCTTAACTTCTCTCTAGGGTGGGGGCAGCATTTGGAATTTTGGATGAAAAGCGTGCCCAAATTAAACTGCCTTATCCTCAGGCCCAGAAGATAGGATATGCATATAATTGGTAGATTTGGATAGAAAACACTCAAAAAAAATAGTGTCTGCGAGTATAACAGAACTGATATGGCAGGCGAAAACCTGAGAACAATCCATTCAGGAATGAGGATTTTTCTTTTTTTGTAGTTTTCTGTTCAATGCCATTACAATATCCATTGACAATATCCATTGATTTAGGATTAGTTAGTTCCTATGCCTTCCACTAAATGTCAACAGTCTTAAGACATTTTTTCAGGCTTGTATTCTGAAAAATGAGGAAGTAGTCTGAATGAGTGGACCCTGACGTGTCACAGAGCTTTTTCATGAGCACGACCAAGAGAGTAACTTTCTTGTTTACCTTTTATACGTTATTGTCCGGTTGAAATATTATCAATAATTTAGGCTAAAATTATTTAGCAATTTAGGCTAGAATTAATATTATTGATTATTTAGGCTAAAAACAACCTGAGGATTGAATATAAACATTGTTTGACATGTTTCTATGAACTTTACGGATACAATTTGGATTTTTTGTGTGCCTGTTGTGACTGCGTTTGAGCCTGTGGATTACTGAAGATAGGTTTTTGGATATAAAGAGAGACTTTATTGAACATTTATTGAATAAATGAATGTCTTCTGAGTGCAACCATATGAAGATCATCAAAGGTAAATTATTAATTGTATCTCTATTTCGAACTTGTGTAACTCTTCTAATTGGCTGGTTACTGTTTGTAATGATTTGTCTGCTGTGCGATGTTCTCATATAATCGTACGGTATGCTTTCGCGGTAAAGCATTTTTGAAATCTGACACTGTGGTTGGATTCACAAGAAGTTAATCTTTAAACCGCACACGTCCCACATACCCTAGAGAGGCTAAACCATGCCTTTGAAATACAGTTTTTGCTCTCCTGCGCCTGACTTCTCTGCCGCCAGTATGCAACCCTTACAGACTTCCGGACCAAACTTATGGAGTCAGCAGGAGCAGGTACCTCGGGTATAGGGGTGGAGGAGCACATCCAGGAGCATGCAGCAATGCTCCACCATCTTGTCACTGCCATGGACCGCGTTGTCCAGACAAAGGTAAACTGGGAACGAGAGGGAGTTCTACCAGCACCTCCACCAGCACAACCGGGGTCTCCACTACGCGCCCCTCCTTCTCCTGGTCCCAGTGGGATTCGTCTCTCTCTTCCCCAGGAATACGATGGGACGACTGCGAACTGCCAGGAGATCCTGTTGCAGCTAGAGATTTACCTGGCAACCGTCCACCCAGTTCCTTCGGTCCGTGAGAGGGTGTCCGCCCTCGTCTTGTGCCTCACAGGGAAAGCCCTGGAGTGGGCCAACGCCATGTGGAGAGAGGGAGATGTGATGTTGTACCAGTTTGAGGAGTACACCCGCCATTTCCGGGCAATCTTCGACCACCCAGCGGCAGGTGAATGCCTCATCCATCTGAGGCAGGGGACAAGGAGCGCCCAGGAGTTCGCCCTGGAATTTCGGACCGGATGGATGAAAACGACAGGATGAAAACGACAGGGCACTGATCGACCATTATCGCTGCAATCTGCACGAGAATGTCCGTCGGGAGTTGGCCTGCAGAGACACCACCCTCACATTCGACCAGCTGGTGGACCTGTCAATCCGGCTGGATAACCTGCTCGCTACCCGCGGACGTTCAGATCGGGGTATGTTGGTTCCATCCCCACGCACCCCCCCACAGGAGGAGGTTCTAGCTCGTGCACAATCTGTGGCTGCAGAGGTCACACTGCCGGTCAGTGCCGGGTTGGTTCCTCTGGGTATCAAGACAGCAGGCAGGGCTTTCTGGCGTCAACCCAGGTGGGTTGATACCATTCTCACCCAGAGCCCTCTGTTCCACATATGTTTTTGTATGTCACTTTTCCTGAGTTTTCCCCGCATTCCCAGCATAAGGCGCTTGTCAATTCAGGCACGGATGGGAATTTTATAGATAGATCGTTCACCCATAGTTTAGGGATCGCCACTGTTCCCGTGGTTGTGCCTTTCCCCGTTGACGCCTTAGATAGTCGACCATTGGGGGCAGGGTTGATTAGGGAGGCCACCGCTCCTCTGGGCATGGTGACGCAGCGAGGTCACATGGAGAGAATTAGTCTCTTCGTTATTGACTCTCCTGCGTTTCCCATGGTGCTAGACCTACCCTGGTTAGCTTGTCATGACCCCACTGTTTCTTGGAAACAGAGGGCTCTTACGGGGTGGTCGCGAGAGTGCTCAGGTAGGTGTTTAGGGGTTTCCGTTGGTGCTACTACGGTGGAAAGTCCAGACCGGGTCTCCATCATGAGCATTCCCCCTGAACATGCCGATTTGGCTCTCGCCTTCTCCAAAAAGAAGGCAACTCAATTACCACCCCATCGACGGGGTGATTGTGCGATAGATCTCCTGGTAGACGCTGCACTTCCAATGAGTCCCCTCTCACAGGCGGAGACGGCGGATATGGAAACATTTGTCTCCAAATCCCTATGTCAGGGGTACATTCGGTCCTCCACTTCAACCGCCTACCTGAGTTTATTTTTGTGAAGAAGAAAGAGGGAGGTGTGTGCCCGTGTTTAGACTATAGAGGTCTGAACCAGATCACTGGGAGGTTGTGTTACCCGCTATCACTCATATCCACAGCGATTGAGTCAATGCACTTCTTCACCAAACTAGATCTCACAAGCGCTTACAACCTGGTGCGTATCCGGGAGGGAGGCGAGTGGGAGACGGCTTTCAGTACCACCTCAGGGCACTATGAGTACCTCATCATGCCGTATGGGTTAATGAATGCGCCATCAGTCTTCCAAGCCTTTGTAGATGAGACTTTCAGGGACCTGCACGGGTAGGGTGTAGTGGTGTATATTGATGACATTCTGACATACTCCGCTACACGCGCCGAGCATGTGTCCCTTGGTCACAATCACTATACTGAAATATGTCGATCAATAGGGAATAAAACAAATAGACTATACTAAGATATTGTATGCCTCAGGCATTATATATACATATATAGAAATTAAAGACAAACATCATAAATGAATATGCAATCATGTAAACAACTGAATTAGCAAGAGAAGCAAAAACATATTTTACTTACTGATCTGGAAAAGTCACGTTATTATCTTCTCCTTCTCTCTTGCGAGCAGGACTCCTCGTGTCACTCTCAATATCTGCATTAATCTCATTCAAATGTTTATACTTGAAGTTCGATTTAGCTTTTATACTCTTAGTAGACATGTTATACTTCTTACAGTTGCAGAAAACGTTGTATTACTCATCAAGCTGTGCGTAATGCAAACTCTTCTTTTTCATGATTTTCAATCGACAATTAATCTTGTTGTGCGTGGGCTTAGTACAATGGCTTTTACTTATACAAAGGACCATCACATACTCATGCAAAGCCCTTTTGGCTATCTAGCTAGCTATGTTTCAAAATGATAGGTGGTTGGACCAAGTACAGTCAACAAAGTGAACACCGCCCGTCTCCTTGGTGCATAATAATCTGTCCTTTGTGGGCTTAAAGAGGTGTTGTGTAGCCAATACATAATGTAGAATGATGCAGGACATTTTGGTTGCTTTCTAGAGTGTCTAAGGATTGCACAGAAACCAAACTTGACTGGGTGGAACAAGGTTTAGTGTTTATATTACATTGATTGTTTTGTTGCAAGTTGAAAGTGATGGAATTCATGAGAAATGCTGTATACAACATGGATCATGTTAGGATATAAAAATAGATTTTATTAAACAAAACTATGCTACATTCTATCTCTCGGACCCTGAGGATGACAGATCAGATCAATATTACTGAAGGTAAGTACATTATTTACCTTCAGAGGTGAATGTATCAAACCAGTTGCCGTGATAAAAGTGTTTTGTTGTTGTTCGCTCTCCTCAAACAATAGATATGGGTATTCTTTCACTGTAATAGCTACTGTAAATTGAACAGTGCAGTTAGATTAACAATAATTTAAGCTTTCTGCCCATTTAAAGCTGACTTTTGTTTACAACATCATTCCTGTCACATTATCGCATATTGAGCAACAACTGTCCTGATTTCGGGACACAGATCCTTAATGCATTTATTGTTGTCGTTGATACAAGATGAATGAAAACTAACTTTAGGCTACATGAAAACTAACAATCACATGTGCACACACACACATACACTATGAACGCAAGAACAAACACCCTCCTTCTTCTCCCTCACACACCATGAGGCGTCAATGGCCCATGTCCATTGGCAAAAGCATGGCGAAGGTAACTCAACATACTGTGTCTCCATCTAATAGGGCTGATTGTGTACACACCTAACCCAGGCCAATTGCTTTCCTCTGGCAGCAGCTGCTAAACTGGAGAGAAATCCACATGCATATGAAATCCACAATAAGTGAAATAAATACTTCCTTTTCCACCTCCCTCTCTTTATAGAGAGCGGGTAATTTCCCAGGTCACTACTGTGAGAATGGATCAGGTGTCTTAACTCTGGGATACATTGCTGATGTCACAACCCAGGAATGTAAACTCTCTCTCTCTCGCTCTCTCGAGTAGCTTTATGGCTAATAATAAGATCATGACCAGTAAAAGTGCCTAAGAAAGAGCCAGTGATGGGTCACAGCAGGGTTAAAGTAATGAAACTAACTGAGTGGTATGCTGTTTCGCTAAAGTGCTTTCATTAAGTCAGTCTCTGGTGGCTCTATCAGCAAAGGACTGCAGTGTGGGTCACATAGTCTACTGTATTGTGGTACCATAGCTGACAGTTGTGCTCAGGGAGTTCTCTAGGATGAGAAGTCTTAAGTCTGGAAAGCATTTCACATCTTCACATTAACAATACAGTAGAAGGCAATACATGGATACAATTGTTTTGTTTTTTTCTCTCTCAGGAATTGGTCCCAGATGTTTTAATGATCTATGAAGCTACAAGGAATCTGAGCACCATATTTAACTTATTTCGGCTCATTGGGATGCGAATCACTCCTTTATTGGGGGTGTCTTGCAAATTGCCTATTGTTTCCACCTGTTGTCTATTTATTTGCATAACAGCATGTGAAATTTATTGTCAATCAATTTTGCTTTCTAAGTGGACAGTTTGATTTCACAGAAGTGTGATTGACATGGAGTTACATTGTGTTGTTTAAGTGTTCCCTTTATTTTTTTGAGCAGTGTATTTAGGTAGCCATTTCCCCTTGGTGTTTGTGGGATCTTGTTCTATATTTAGTTGCCTGTCTGCACTTTTCGTATAGCATCACGTTTCGTTCGTTTTGTTGTTTTGTTAGTTTGTTCAGTGTTCTTTCTTTAATGAAAGAAGAATGTACGAATACACACTGCACCTTGGTCTCCTTCGTATAACGAACGTGACAGAAGATCCCACCAAAAATGGACCAAGCAGCGTGTTCAGGAGAAATGGATCTGGGAGGAGATCCTGGAAGGAGCAGGACCCTGGACGCAGGCTGGGGAGTATCGCCTTCCGAAGGAGGATAGAGGCAGTGAAAGCGGATTGGCGATGTTACGAGGAGTTATACCAACGAGGTAGGCCACAGAAACCCCATGGGACATGGAACAGTAGGCGGAGCCGAGGAGCGAACCGGAGTCGGATGAGGAGTTTGACGCAAGATTCCGGAGAGAGGTGCTAGCATTGAAAGCATTGCAGAGCGGGCGTGCTGAGGTGCGTGTCATCAGCCCGGTGCCACATGTAACGGTCCCACGCATCAGCTCTCCAGTGCGCCTCCACAGTCCAGTACGTCCTGTGCCTCCTCTCCGCACTCGCCCTGAGGTGCGTGTCATCAGCCCGGTACCAACTGTACCGGTCCCACGCATCAGACCTCCAGTGCGCCTCCACAGTCCAGTATGTCCTCTTCCTGCTCCTCGCAATCGCCCTGAGGTGCTTGTCCCCAGCCCCTTACCACCAGTGCCGGCACCACGCATCAGACCTCCAGTGCGCCTTCACAGTCCAGTACGTCCTGTGCCTCCTCCCCGCACTCACCCTGAGGTGCGTGTCATCAGCCCGGTACCACCAGAACCGGTCCATGCATCAGGCCTCCAGTTCACCTCCACAGTCCAGAGCTTCCGGCGACAGTTCCCAGTCCAGAGCTTCCGGCGACAGTTCCCAGTCCAGAGCTTCTGGCGACAGTTCCTAGTCCAGAGCTTCCGGCGACGTTTCACAGTCCGGAACCTCCAACGACGCGCCACAGTCCGGAAGCTCCAACGACCGGGCCACAGTTCGGAACCTCCAGCGACGATCCCCAGTCCGGAGCCTCCAGCGACGGTCCCCAGTCCGTCCCCAGTCCGGGGTCACCAGCAACGATCCCCAGTCCGGGGCCTCCAGCGATGGTCCCCAAGTCCGGGGTCTCCAGCGATGGTCCTCAAGTCCGGGGTCTCCAGCGACGGTCCCCAGTCCGGGGTCTACAGAGAAGGTTCCCAGTCCGGGGTCTACAGAGACGGTCCCCAGTCCGGGGTCTCCAGCGACCGTCCCCAGTCCGGGGTCTCCAGCGATGGTCCCCAGTCCGGGGTCTCCAGCGACGGTCCACAGTCCGGGGTCTACAGAGACGGTCCACAGTCCGGGGTCTACAGAGAAAGTTCCCAGTCCGGGGTCAACAGAGAAGGTTCCCAGTCCGGAGTCTACAGAGACGGTCCCCAGTCTGGGGTGTACAGAGACCGTCCCCAGTCTGGAGTCTACAGAAACCGTCACCAGTCCGGGGTCTACAGAGAAGGTTCCCAGTCCGGGGTCTACAGAGAAGGTACCCAGTCCGGGGTCTACAGAGACGGTTCCCAGTCCGGGGTCTACAGAGACGGTCCCCAGTCCGGGGTCTACAGAGATGGTCTCCAGTCCAGGGCCTCCGGCGAGGATCCGCAGTCCAGAGCCTCCGGCGATGATCCACGGTCCGGTTCTACAACGGCTGCGGGATCAGCGTGAAGAGGGGGGCGGCTTCAAGAACCAGAGCCGCCACCGAGGGTACATACCCACCCAGACCCTCCCATATAGGTTCAAGTTTGCGGCCGGGAGTCCGCACCTTTGGGGGTGGGTACTGTCACGCCCTGACCTGAGATATCTCTGTTTTCTTTATATTTTGGTTAGGTCAGGGTGTGACTAGGGTGGGTACGCTATTTTTTGTATTGTCTAGGGGCTTTGCATTGTCTAGTATTTTGTATGTCTCGGGTTTTGTACGGTCTAGGTGATTTGTATGTTTATGGTTGCCTGACATGGTTCCCAATCAGAGGCAGCTGTTTATTGTTGTCTCTGATTGGGGATCATATTTAGGTAGCCATTTCCCTTTGGTGTTTGTGGGATCTTATTCTATGTTTAGTCTGCACTATTCGTATAGCTTCACGTTTCTTTAGTTTTGATGTTTTTCTAGTTTGTTCAGTGTTCTTTCTTTAATAAAAGAACAATGTACGTATACCACACTGCACCTTGGTCTCCTTCATATAACGAATGTGATAGTTACAGACAGCTAGTTACCCTGCATAGTTCCCAACTGTGGGCACACCGCGTCCTAAAAAAAATTAATACAAATAAAATACAAATAAAATAGAAATCTTGTCACATGCTTCATGAACAAGATTAACAGCACCGAGTTGATATGCAGGGATACAAAGCAATTGAGGTAGATATGTACATATAACTAGGGGTAAAGTGACCAGGCAACAGGATATATAATAAACAGTAGCAGCAACGTATGTGATGAGTCAAAAGAGTTGCAAAAAGTCAATGCAGATAGTCCGGGTAGCTATTTGATTAACTATTTAGCAGTAAAAGCTGTTCAGGGTCCTGTTTGATCCAGACTTGGTGCATCGGTATCGCTTGCCGTGTGCCTCAGAGAGAACAGTCTATGACTTGGGTTACTGTAGTCTTTGACAATTTTTACGGCCATCCTCTTACACCGCCTGGTATAGAGATCCTGGATGGCAGGGAGTTCGACCCCAGTGATGTATTCGGCGGTACGCACTATGCTCTGTAGCGCCATGCGGTCGGAGGCCGAGCAGTTGCCATAGCAGGCAGTGATGCAGCCAGTCAAGATGCTCTCAATGAAGCAGCTGTAGACCTTTTTGAGGATCTGAAGGCCCATGACAAATCTTTTGAAGCACCTGAGGGGAAAAAGCATTGTTTTGCCCTCTTCACGACTGTGTTAGTGTGTTTGGACCATGATAGTTCCTTAGCGATGTGGACACCGAGGAACTTGAAGTTCTCAAACCGTTGATGTGAATGGGGATGTTTTCTGTAGTCCACGATAAGCTCTTTTGTCTTGCTCACATTAAGGGGCGGCAGGGTAGCCTAGTGGTTAGAGCGTTGGACTAGTAACCGGAAGGTTGCGAGTTCAAACCCCCGAGCTGACAAGGTACAAATCTGTCGTTCTGCCCCTGAACAGGCAGTTAACCCACTGTTCCCAGGCCGTCATTGAAAATAAGAATTTGTTCTTAACTGACTTGCCTGGTTAAATAAAGGTAAAATAAATAAAAAAAATAAAAAGGGAGAGGTTGTTGTCAAGCACCACACTGCTATTGTGTTGAATGCTATAGTCTACGAACAGCATTCTCACGTAGATGTTCGTTTTGTCCAAGTGGAACAGGACAGTGTGGAGTGCAATAGCTATTGTGTCATCTGTGGATCTGTTTGGGCGGTATGCGAATTGTGAAGATACTTGCCACGTTGTTCAGTTTGCAAGCCCTGCCACATCCGACAAGCATCAGAGCCAGTTTGGTAGGATTTGAGCTTTGTCCTGTATTGAAGCTTTGCCTGTTTGATGGTTCGTCGGAGGGTGTAGTCGGATTTCTTATAAACGTTCAGATTTGTTTTTCTGCATTAAAATCACTGGCCGCTAGGAGCAGCGCCTCTGGATGAATACTTATGGATTGTTGAGTGCGGTTTTAGTGCCAGAAAACGTTTTTGTGGTGGTAAATAGACAGCTACGAAAAATAGAGATAAACTCTCATGGTAAATAGTAAACAGTATAGTCTGACAGCTTATCATTAGGTATTCTAACTTAGACGAGCAGAACTTTGAGACTTCCCTAATATAAGAGATTGCCCACCAGTCTTTGTTGACAAAGAAACACTCCCCACCCCCACGGATCTTACCGGACGATGCTGTTCTTTCCTGCTTATACATGGAAAACACAGCTAACTGTACACTATCCATGTCCTTGTTCAACCATGTCTCCATATAATATCTATACTTTATATATAATATATAACGTATAATACAGTTCTTTATGTCATGAAAAACAATATCAGATTTTTGATTTAGCGGTCACCAAAATGTCTTTCAACCATTTAAAAGCACAGCATAATTCAAATGGGAAAACAAATAAATAACATGTCTACAGAACCCAAGTGGAGTCCTGAAATCCTAGGGATATTTTATCCAATGCAACATATACCACATCAATCTGTTGATCAGCTCCATCATTCATTGAATCAGATGGCTCATTCATCACAAAACCCACTGGCAAGATTAGCAAATTCATGCATGACATGCCAGCAACAAAAGCTGACAATACACAACCAAGTATAACTGATCAAATTATGAAAGACAAGCATTGTAATTTTGAATTCAGTGAAGTGAGTGAGTAAAAGGTGAAAAAATATTGAAATGAATGATAAAAAAGATTGTGGGGGCTGTTTTGTTAGACTTCAGTGTGGCTTTGACATGATTGATGATAGTTTGATGATTGATGATAGTCTGCTGCTGGAAAAACGTAGGTGTTATGTGTCACGGTCGTCCTCCTCTTCATCTGAAGAGGAGAGGCGAGATGGATCGGAGGACCAAAATGTGGTGTGGTATGTGCTCATCATGAATTTTAATAAAGAAAACACTGAACACTGAAACACTATCCAAAAACAATAAACGAAATAACAACCGTGAAGCTAATGCGAACTGTCCTGAAACAAGCAATCAATATAGACAATCACCCACAAACAAACAGTGCAACCCAGGCTACCTAAGTATGATTCTCAATCAGAGACAACTAATGACACCTGCCTCTGATTGAGAACCATACTGGGCCGAAACATAGAAATCCCCAAATCATAGAAAATCAAACATAGACTGCCCACCCAACTCACGCCCTGACCATGCTAAATAAATACAAAACAAAGGAAATAAAGGTCAGAACGTGACAGTACCCCCCCCCCCCAAAGGTGCGGACTCCGGACGCAAAACCTTAACCTATAGGGGAGGGTCTGGGTGGGCGTCTGTCCGCGGTGGCGGCTCTGGCGCGGGACGCGGACCCCATTTCACCATCGTCTTAGTCCGCCTCATTGTCCGCCTCCGTGGCTTCCTAACCATGGCAACCCTTCTCAATGGACAGAGGGGCAGCTCGGGACAGAGGGGCGGCAGCTCGGGACAGAGGGGCAGAGATGGCGTAGCAGTCAGACGTCTTGTCGTGTCGTGTCCCTTGTATATATCATTGTTTTTTTTAAACATATTTTTCTTTGCATATCTTTTAAAACATTTTGCTAAACCTCAACTTCTAAATACTCTCCTGCAACCCGCCTCACCCAATGTAGCGCGGATCTGCAAACCGATCATCAGCTAACCTTTAGCTCGGAAAGCTCTCGCCAGCTCGAACAACGCGACTCTAACCAGAGCATAACGGACCTATTATTTTTATCCCCGGATTCCCACCGCAAACTGAACATTTTCAGCTGGATCTTCACAACTAGCTAACTAGCTAACCGCAACCCCGGATGATTACTCCTGGCTAGCGTTTCCATCCACTTAGCTTGAAGCTAGCCCGGCCAGAGCTCCTGTGCTACCACCGAAGCATACTCCTGGGCTACAATATCCGGACCCACGACCGGTCTATCGATGTCACCGCATGAAGAGGCATAAACAGACTCACCCATCGCGACGTCCCCCAAAGGCTAACTTTCTAGCCCTTGCTATCTGCTTGCTTATTAATTCGGCCTGCTAACTGCTATCTTGTTTAGCCCCGGCCTACTAACTGTTAGCTTGTTAGCACAGGCCTGCTAACTGTCTGAATCGCCGCGTCCCAACCACTCACTGGACCCATATTTACTTTCAATCTCTTTTCAATTTTTAATTCGATTATACCTTCCGGTAACCTGCCTCACCCAATGTGATACGGAATCGCTATTATTTTTAATTTTTAGAACACATTCAAGAACCTCCAGAAGCTAACCAGCTAACTAGCTACAATCTATTTAGTCATTGTTAGCCACTGCTAGCGGCTTTTACCTTCTGCACAGTCAGCCAGTTTTTTTAACCTGGATAATACTCGCCAGTCTAGCTTCCCTGCCCCATCCACCGCTGCCCCCTGGACACTGATCACTTGGCTACATAGCTGATGCATGCTGGACTGTCCATTAATCACGGTACTCCATTCTGCTTGTTTATGTTTTATCTGTCGGCCCCAGCCACACTCAGGCTCTGTGTGTAGTTAATCCGACCCTCCCTGCCTAGTCAACGCCATTTTACCTGCTGTTGTTGTGCTAGCTGATTAGCTGTTGTTGTCTCACCTACTGTTTTAGCTAGCTCTCCCAATTCAACACCTGTGATTACTGTATGCCTCGCTGTATGTCTCTCTCAAATGTCAATATGCCTTGTATACTGTTGTTCAGGTTAGTTATCATTGTTTTAGTTTACAATGGAGCCACTAGTTCCACTCTTCATACCCCTGATACCTCCTTTGTCCCACCTCCCACACATGCGGTGACCTCAACCATTACAACCAGCATGTCCAGAGATACAACCTCTCTCATCATAACCCAGTGCCTGGGCTTACCTCCGCTGTACCCGCACCCCACCATACCCCTGTCTGCGCATTATGCCCTGAATATATTCTACCACGCCCAGAAATCTGCTCCTTTTATTCTCTGTCCCCAACGCTCTAGGCGACCAGTTTTGATAGCCTTTAGCCGCAACCTCATACTACTCCTCCTCTGTTCCGCGGGTGATGTGGAGGTAAACCCAGGCCCTGCATGTCCCCAGGCACCCTCATTTGTTGACTTCTGTGATCGAAAAAGCCTCCCTAAGTTTGTTTTACTCACTGCTTTAGCACACTCTGCTAACCCTGATGTCCTTGCCGTGTCTGAATCCTGGCTCAGGAAGGCCACCAAAAATTCAGAGATTTCCATACCCAACTATAACATTTTCCGTCAAGATAGAACTGCCAAAGGGGGAGGAGTTGCAGTCTACTGCAGAGAGAGCCTGCAAAGTAATGTCATACTTTCCAGGTCCATACCCAAACAGTTCGAACTACTAATTTTAAAAGTTACTCTATCCAGAAATAAGTCTCTCACTGTTGCCGCCTGCTACCGACACCCTTCAGCTCCCAGCTGTGCCCTGGACACCATTTGTGAATTGATCGCCCCCCATCTAGCTTCAGAGTTTGTTCTGTTCGGTGACCTAAACTGGGATATGCTTAACACTCCGGCAGTCCTACAATCTAAACTTGATGCCCTCAATCTCACACAAATCATCAAGGAACCCACCAGGTACAACCCTAAATCTGTAAACAAGGGCACCCTCATAGACGTCATCCTGACCAACTGGCCCTCCAAATACACCTCCGCTGTCTTCAACCAGGATCTCAGCGATCACTGCCTCGTTGCCTGTATCCGCTACGGAGCCGCAGTCAAACGACCACCCCTCATCACTGTCAAACGCTCCCTAAAACACTTCTGTGAGCAGGCCTTTCTAATCGACTGTTCAGGGAAGTCAGGAACCAATACACGCAGTCAGTCAGGAAAGCTAAGGCCAGCTTCTTCAGGCAGAAATTTGCATCCTGTAGCTCCAACGCCAAAAAGTTCTGGGACACTGTGAAGTCCATGGAGAACAAGAGCACCTCCTCCCAGCTGCCCACTGCACTGAGGCTAGGTAACACGGTCACCACCGATAAATCCATGATTATCGAAAACTTCAACAAGCATTTCTCAACGGCTGGTCATGCCTTCCGCCTGGCTACTCCAACCGCCCCCCCGCAGCTACTCGCCCAAGGCTAACCAGGTTCTCCTTTACCCAAATCCAGATAGCAGATGTTCTGAAAGAGCTGCAAAACCTGGACCCGTACAAATCAGCTGGGCTTGACAATCTGGACCCTCTATTTCTGAAACTATCCGCCGCCATTGTCGCAACCCCTATTACCAGCCTGTTCAACCTCTCTTTCATATCGTCTGAGATCCCCAAGGAATAGAAAGCTGCCGCAGTCATCCCCCTCTTCAAAGGGGGAGACACCCTGGACCCAAACTGTTACACACCTATATCCATCCTGCCCTGCCTATCTAAGGTCCTCGAAAGCCAAGTCAAGAAACAGGTCAATGACCATCTCGAATCCCACCGTACCTTCTCCGCTGTGCAATCTGGTTTCCGAGCCGGTCACGGGTGCACCTCAGCCACGCTCAAGGTACTAAACGATATCATAACCGCCATCGATAAAAGACAGTACTGTGCAGCCGTCTTCATCGACCTTGCCAAGGCTTTCGACTCTGTCAATCACCATATTCTTATCGGCAGACTCAGTAGCCTCAGTTTTTCTGATGACTGCCTTGCCTGGTTCACCAACTGCTTTGCAGACAGAATTCAGTGTGTCAAATCGGAGGGCATGCTGTCCGGTCCTCTGGCAGTCTGTATGGGGGTGCCACATGGTTCAATTCTCGGGCCGACTCTTTTCTCTGTATATAACAATGATGTTGCTCTTGCTGCGGGCGATTCCCTGATCCACCTCTACGCAGACGACACCATTCTATATACTTCCGTCCTTGCTATCTAACCTCCAAACGAGCTTCAATGCCATATAACACTCCTTCCGTGGCCTCCAACTGCTCTTAAACGCTAGTAAAGCCAAATGCATGCTTTTGAACCGCTCGCTGCTTGCACCCGCACGCCTGACTATCATTACCACCCTGGATGGTTCCGACCTTGAATATGTGGACATCTATAAGTACCTAGGTGTCTGGCTAGACTGTAAACTCTCCTTCCAGACTCATATCAAACATATCCAACCGAAAATCAAATCTAGAGTCGGCTTTCTATTCCGCAACAAAGCCTCCTTCACTCACGCCGCCAAACTTACCCTAGTAAAACTGACTATCCTACCGATCCTCGACTTCGGCGATGTCATCTACAAAATTGCTTCCAACACTCTACTCAGCAAACTGGATCCAGTTTATCACAGTGCCATCCGTTTTGTCACTAAAGCACCTTATACCACCCACCAATGCGACCTGTATGCTCTAGTCTGGCTGGCCCTCGCTACATATTTGTCGCCAGACCCACTGGCTCCAGGTCATCTACAAGTCCATGCTAGGTAAAGCTCCGCCTTATCTCAGTTCACTGGTCACGATGGCAACACCCACCCGTAGCACGCGATCCAGCAGGTGTATCTCACTGATCATCCCTAAAGCCAACACCTCATTTGGTCGCCTTTCGTTCCAGTTCTCTGCTGCCTGTGACTGGAACGAATTGCAAAAATCGCTGAAGTTGGAGACTTTTATCTCCCTCACCAACTTCAAACATCTGTTATCTGAGCAGCTAACCGATCGCTGCAGCTGTACATAGTCTATCGGTAAATTGCCCACCCATTTTTACCTACCTCATCCCCATACTGTTTTTATTTATTTACTTTTCTGCTCTTTTGCACACCAATATCTCTACCTGTACATTACCATCTGATCATTTATCACTCCAGTGTTAATCTGCAAAATTTTAATTATTCGCCTACCTCCTCATGCCTTTTTTTCTACTGTATTATTGACTTGTTAATTGTTTACTCCATGTGTAACTCTGTGTTGTCTGTTCACACTGCTATGCTTTATCTTGGCCAGGTTGCAGTTGTAAATGAGAACATGTTCTCAACTAACCTACCTGGTTAAATAAAGGTGAAAAAAATAAAATAAAATAAAAGCTCTGGCGCCTCTGGGCTGAGGGGCTCTGGCGCCTCTGGGCTGAGGGGCTCTGGCGCCTCAGACTCCGGAAGGACAGGCGGGAGACTCCGGCAGCGCTGGACAGGCAGGACCACCTGTAGGGAGGAGACAGAGAAACAGCCTGGTGCGTGGGGCGGCCCCAGGACCCACCAGGCTGGGGAGAACTCCAGGAGGCCTGGTGTTAGGAGGAGGCACCTGAAGGACCGGGCTGTGGGGGAGCACTGGAGCTCTGGTGCACAGCCTTGGCACCACTTCCCCAGGCTAGACAACTATTCTAGCCCGGACCCTCCAGAGTGCAGGCACAGGTTGAACCGGGCTGTGGGTAAGCACGGGAGATCTAGTGCTTACTACGCGCACCTCTCCCTTAGGCTCCACTCCCACATTTGCCCGGCACGAGCTGAGCGCAGGCAGAGGACGCACTGCACCCTCCCAGTGCCCCGGAGACACAGCACACAGAGCCGGGCGCAGGATACCCTGGACCAAAACTGCGTACCGGCGACCAGACCCGCTGAGCAGGCACCATACGCCCTGGCTCGATGCCCGCACTCGCATGACACTCTCGGGGGCTGCCCTATAGCTCACCGGGCTATGGACACATACTGGCGACACCGTGCGCTTAACCGCATAACACGGTGCCTGACCAGTAACGCGCAGCTTATAATAAGCACGAGGAGTGAGCTCAGGTCTGCTACCTGGCTTAGCTCCACACCTCGTGTGCCTCCACCCCAAAAAATTGGGGGGCTGCCTCTCGAACCTGTCGCACTGCCGTGCTGCCTCCTCATATCGCCGCCGCTCAGCTTTCGCTGCCTCCAGCTCTGCTTTGGGGCAGCGATATTCCCCAGCCTGTGCCCAGGGTCCCTCTCCATTCAGTATCTCCTCCCATGTCCAGGAGTCCTGTGATGCTGGCCGCTGTTGTTGCTGCTGCTGCTGCTGTCGTCGCGTCTTTTATCAAGCCACTTGGTCCTTGGTTGGTGGGTGATTCTGTCACGGTCGTCCTCCTCTTCATCTGAAGAGGAGAGGCGAGATGGATCGGAGGACCAAAATGCGGCGTGGTATGTGCTCATCATGAATTTTAATAAAGAAAACACTGAACACTGAAACACTATCCAAAAACAATAAACGAAATAACAACCGTGAAGCTAATGCGAACTGTGCTGAAACAAGCAATCAACATAGACAATCACCCACAAACAAACAGTGCAACCCAGGCTACCTAAGTATGATTCTCAATCAGAGACAACTAATGACACCTGCCTCTGATTGAGAACCATACTAGGCCGAAACATAGAAATCCCCAAATCATAGAAAATCAAACATAGACTGCCCACCCAACTCACGCCCTGATCATACTAAATAAAAACAAAACAAAGGAAATAATGGTCAGAACGTGACATTATGGCTTCATACCCCCTGCTATATTGTGGATAAAGAGTTACCTGTCTAACAGAACACAGAGGGTGTTTAATGGAAGCCTCTCCAACATAATCCAGGTGGATTCAGGAATTCCCCAGGACAGCTGTCTTGGCCACTTACTTTTTTCCATCTTTACTAATGACATGACACTGGCTTTGAGTAAAGCCAATGTGTCAAATCAAATCAATTCAAATTGTATTAGTCACATGCGCCGAATACAACAGGTGTAGTAGACCTTACAGTGAAATGTTTACTTTCGAGCCCCCAACCGATGGTGTAGTTAAAAAAAATACAGATAAGAATAAGAGATAAAAGTAACAAGTAATTAAAGAGCTGCAGTAAAAATAACAATATATACAGGGGGGTGCCGGTACAAAGTCAATGTGCGGGGGCACCGGTTAGTTGAGGTAGTATGTACATGTAGGTATGTAATTAAAGTGACTGGATAGATGACAACAGAGAGTGGCAGTGGTGTGGAGAAGGGGGGGGGCAATGCGAATAGTCTGGGTATCCATTTGACTAGATGTTCAGGAGTCTTGTGGCTTGGGGGTAGAAGCTGTTTAGAAGCCTCATGGACCTAGACTTGGTGCTCCGGTACCACTTGCCATGTGTTATTAGGGAGAACAGTCTGTGACTTGGATGGCTGGAGTCTTTGACAATTTTTAGGGCCTTCCTCTGACACCGCCTGGTATAGAGGTACTGGATGGCAGGAAGCTTAGCCCCAGTGATGTACTGGGCCATTCTCACTACCCTCTGTAGTGCCTTGCGGTCAGAGGCCGAGCAGTTGCCATACCAGATAGTGATGCAACCATGCTCTCAATGGTGCAGCTGTTGAACCTTTTTAGGATCTGAGAACCCATGCAAAATATTTTCAGTCTCTTGAGGGGAATAGGTTTTGTTATGCCCGCTTCACGACTGTCATGGTGTGCTTGGAGCATGTTAGTTTATTGGTGATGTGAACACCAAGGAACTTGAAGCTCTCAACCTGCTCCACTGCAGCCCCCGACGATGAGAATGGGGGCATAATCGGGCATCTTTTTCCTGTAGTCCACAATCATCTCCTTTGTCTTAATCACGTTGAGGGAGAGGTTGTTGTCCTGGCACCACACGGCCAGGTCTCTGACTTCTTCCCTATAGGCTGTCTCGTTGTTGTCAATGATCAGGCCTACCACTGTTACTTCGGAAAATGTAAAATTGGTGTTGGAGTTGTGCCTGGCCGTGCAGTCATGAGTGAACAGGGAGTACAGGAGGGAGCTGAGCACGCACCCCTGAGGGGCCCCTGTGTTGAGGATCAGCGTGGCAGATGTGTTGTTACCTACCCTTATCACCTGGGGGCACCCTGTCAGGAAGTCCAGGAACAAGTTGAAGAGGGAGGGGTTTAGTCCCAGGATCCTTAGCTTATTGATGAGCTTTGAGTGCACTATGTTGTTGAACGCAGAGCTGTAGTCAATGAATAGCATTCTCACATAGGTGTTCCTTTTGTCCAGGTGGGAAAGGGCAGTGTAGAGTGCAATAGAGACTGCATCATCTGTGGATCTGTTGGGGCTGTATGCAAATTGTAGTGGGTTGAGGGTTTCTGGGATGATAGCGTTAATGTGAACCATGACCAGCATTTCAAAGCTCTTCATTGCTACAGACATGAGTGCTACAGTTCAGTTGACATTTAGGCAGGTTACCTTAGTGTTCTTGGGCACAGGCACAATGGTGGTCTGCTTAAAACATGTTGGTATTACAGACATGGACAGGGAGAGGTTGAAAATGTCAGTGAAGACACTTGCTAGTTGGTCAGCGCTTGCTCGCAGTACATGTCCTGGTAATCCATCTGGCCTTGAGGCCTTGTGAATGTTGACCTGTCTAAAGGTCTTACTCACATCAGCTGCGGAGAGCGTGATCACACAGTCTCATGGTACAGCTGGTGCTCTCATGCCTGTTTCAGTGTTATTTGCCTCAAAGCGAGCATAGAAGTAGTTTAAATCGTCCAGTAGGCTCGTGTCACTGGGCAGCTCTTGGCTGTGGAATGACATTTATTGGATATTTCAAAAAATTTTAACACATCAAAAACTTGAAAAATTTGGCGTGCTAAATTATTCAGCCCCTTTACTTTCAGTGCAGCAAACTCTCTCCAGAAGTTCAGTGAGGATCTCTGAATGATCCAATGTTGACCTAAATGACTAATGATGATAAATACAATCCACCTGTGTGTAATCAAGTCTCCGTATAAATGCACCTGCACTGTGATAGTCTCAGAGGTCCGTTAAAAGCACAGAGAGCATCATGAAGAACAAGAAACACACCAGGCAGGTCCGAGATACTGTTGTGAAGAAGTTTAAAGCCGGATTTGGATACAAAAAGATTTCCCAAGCTTTAAACATCCCAAGGAGCACTGTGCAAGCGATAATATTGAAATGGAAGGAGTATCAGACCACTGCAAATCTACCAAGACCTGGCCGTCCCTCTAAACTTTCAGCTCATAAGGAGAAGACTGATCAGAGATGCAGCCAAGAGGCCCTTGATCACTCTGGATGAACTGCAGAGATCTACAGCTGAGGTGGGAGACTCTGTCCATAGGACAACAATCAGTCGTATATTGCACAAATCTGGCCTTTATGGAAGAGTGGCAAGAAGAAAGCCATTTCTTAAAGATATCCATAAAAGGTGTCGTTTAAAGTTTACCACAAGCCACCTGGGAGACACACCAAACATGTGGAAGAAGGTGCTCTGGTCAGATGAAAGCAAAATTTAACTTTTTGGCAACAATGCAAAACGTTATGTTTGGCGTAAAAGCAACACAGCTCATCACCCTGAACACACCATCTCCACTGTCAAACATGGTGGTGGCAGCATCATGGTTTGGGCCTGCTTTTCTTCAGCAGGGACAGGGAAGATGTTTAAAATTGATGGGAAGATGGATTAAGCCAAATACAGGACCATTCTGGAAGAAAACCTGATGGAGTCTGCAAAAGACCTGAGACTGGGACGGAGATTTGTCTTCCAACAAGACAATGATCCAAAACATAAAGCAAAATCTACAATGGAATGGTTCAAAAATAAACATATCCAGGTGTTAGAATGGCCAAGTCAAAGTCCAGACCTGAATCCAATCGAGAATCTGTGGAAAGAACTGAAAACTGCTGTTCACAAATGCTTTCCATCCAACCTCACTGAGCTCGAGCTGTTTTGCAAGGAGGAATGGGAAAAAATTTCAGTCTCTCGATGTGCAAAACTGATAGAGACATACCCCAAGCGACTTACAGCTGTAATCGCAGCAAAAGGTGGCGCTACAAAGTATTAACTTAAGGGGGCTGAATAATTTTGCACGCCCAATTTTTCAGTTTTTGATTTGTAAAAAAAGTTTGAAATATCCAATAAATGTCGTTCCACTTCATGATTGTGTCCCACTTGTTGTTGATTCTTCCCCAAAAAAATATGGTTTTATATCTTTATGTTTGAAGCCTGAAATGTGGCGAAAGGTCGCAAAGTTCAAGGGGGCCGAATACTTTCGCAAGGCACTGTATTTGGGACAAATCATTCAATAAACCCTAAACTAAATCTTGTAATGAATAATGTGGAAATTGAGCAAGTTAAGGTGAATAAACAGCTTGGAATAAGCCTGGATTGTAAACGGTCATGGTCAAAACATGTTGATACAACAGTAGCTAAGATGGGGAGAAGTCCATAATAAAGCGCTGCTCTACCTTCTTAACAGCGCTATCAACAAGGCAGGTCCTACAGGCCCTAGTTTTGTCACACCTGGACTACTGTTCAGTCATGTGGTCAGGTGCCACAAAGAGAGACCTCAATTACAATAGGCTCAGAACAGGGCAGCACAGCTGGCCCTTAAATGTACACGGAGAGATAACATTAACAACATGCACGTAAATATCTCATGGCTCAAAGTGAAGGAGAGATTGGTTTCATCACTACAAGTGTTGACATACTGAATGCACCGAGGTGTCTGTTTAAACTACTAGCAGACAGCTCGGACACCCATGCTACACTATTCCACATCAGGTAACCCATGTATACCATACACCCACACATACCCCACAAGATATGCCACCAGAGGTCTCTTCACAGTCCCCAAGTCCAGAACAGACTATGGGAGGCGCACAGTACTACATAGAGCCATGACTACATGGAACTCTATTCCACATCAGGAAACTGATGCAAGCAGTAGAATCAGATTTTAAAAAACAGCTTATGGAACAGTGGAGACTGTGAAGCAACACAAACATAGGCTCAGACACATTCATGCATACACACATGATAACATACGCACTATACACACACGTACACATGGATTTTGTGTTGTAGATATGTGGTAGTGGAGCAGGGCACACACTTAGTGTGTTGTGAAATCTGTTATAAATGTATTGCAACGATTTTCTAATTGTGTAACTGCCTTAATTTTGACAGACCCCAGGAATAGTAGCTGATGCCAAGGGGATCCATAATAAATACAACATGATTACTTTTCAGGTAAGACCCAGATGTAGACAACATCAAATTAACAACAGTTTATTAAAAGGCTAGGCATCCCGTCAGCGGGACAACTTCCGGTGAAACTGGAGGGTGCGCAATTTAAATAAATAATCATACATTTTTGGGATATTAAACATTTATGAACATACAAGTGTCTTATATCGATTAAAATATTAAATTATTGTTAATCTAACTGCACTGTCCGATTTACAGTAGGCTTTACAGTGAAAGCATGCCATGCGGTTGTTTGAGGACGGCGCCCCACATCAAAATATTTTTCCTCCAGCACAGGTTTCATAAATTCACAAATAGCGATTAAATATTCACTTACTTTTTGAAAATCATCCTCTGATTTGTCATCCAACGGGTCCCAGCTATAACATGTAGTGTAGTTTTGTTAGATAAAATCCTTCTTTTTATCCCAAAAAGTCTGTTGAGTTGGCGCCATCGATTTGAGTAATCCACTCTTTTAACAAATCTTCCCCTAAACTTTGTTTCAACAAGTCAAAATATGTTTCTATTTAATCCTCAGATACCCTAAAATGTCATTAAACTATAATATTTCATACGGAAAGAAGTATGTTCAATAGAAAAACGATATTAGCAGGTGCGTGTCCTCTTCCTCGCTCTCGCATACACAAATTTCCAAGTCTGTGTCCCTGTGGTAAAAATCATTATTCTTACTCGTTTTGGAATAAACAAGCCTGAAACCTTGAATTTTGAGTGCTGACACCCAGTGGAAGCCATACGGATTGCATGCTGAGAGCTAGATTTCAGAATGCCCATATACTTTCCATTGTAAGAGCATGGGCTCTCAAAAAAAAAGAATTCAGGTTGGTTTTTCTTTGGATTTCTTCCTACCATATCTATTGTGTTATAGTCTCCTACATTATTTTAACATCTATACAAACTGCAAAGTGTCGTCTGTCCAATGGTACAAATTACATGCATATTCTGGCTTCAGGGCCTGAGCAACAGGTAGTTTACTTTGGGCACGTCAGTCAGGCGGAAATTGAAAAAAAGGACCCTAGCCTTATTAATAAAATAGGGGCGAGCGAAGGACAGGTCAAGGGCAGGCAGGGATCAGTAATCCAGATAGGAGGGGCAAAGGTTCAGGACTGCAGGCGGGCTCAGGATCAGGGTAGGCAAGAGGTCAGTATTATAAGTGGGGCAAAGGTACAGGACGGCAGGCAGGTTCAGGGTCAGGGCAGGCAGAAAAGGTCAAAACCGTGAAAACTAGAAAGCAGGAACAATCAAGAGACAGGAATAGAGGGAAAAATGCTGGTAGGCTTGACGAAACAAAACGGACTGGCAACAGACAACACAGGTATAAATACACAGGGGATAATGGGGAAGATAGCCAACACCTTGAGGGGGGTGGAGACAATTACAGAGACACGTGAAACAGATAATTTTGTGACAGTACCCCCCCTCTAGGGGGCGCTACCTGGCGTCCTACCTGGGCGCATACCTGGTTGACCGGGGTGCCAGCATTGGAGATCCGCCATGAGGCCTGGGTCCAGGATGTCCCTGGCAAGGACCCAGTACCTCTCCTCTGGGACATAGGACATAACCCTCCCAGTCAACCTGCCCCGAGGTCGAACCTTCAAGAGAAGATAACAGGAGACAAAGTTTAACTCTGAACACATGAACGGTAGGATGTATACGAAGGGTACGGGGCAACAGAAGATGAACAGCAGAGGGGCTAATCATCTTGGAGATCGGGAAAGGGCCGATAAACCAGGGGGAGAGTTTACAGGATTGCACCCGGAGAGGAAGATCCCAGGTGGATAGCCATACCTTCTGCCCGAGACGATAAGGGGCAGCCGGCATCCGATGGCAATCCACTTGTCATTGATACCTGGAGGTGGTCTTTAGGAGGGCCAACCGGGCTCTCCTCCAGTGGCAGACAAACATCTGGGCAGTAGCCAACGTTTTCTTCATGCTCGGGGAAGAGCTGGGGCTGATACCCATGGGAACACTAAAATGGCGATATGCCCGTGGTAGTGCAGGGAAGTGTGTTGCGGGCGTATTCCACCCACACAAGCTGCTGGCTCCAGGTGGTGGATTTTACGGAGACCAAGCAGCGCAGAGTAGTCTCGAGGTCCTGGTTGGCTGACTTCGATTGGCCATTGGACTGGGGGTGGAACCCAGAGAACAGGCCAACCGGCGACCAAATGAGGGTGCAGTACGCCTTCCAAAACTGGGATGAGAACTGAGTAAGATGTGCTCCGGATCTGGAAGACGTGCTGCACCAGGAGCTGGGGAGTCTCCTTGACCGAGTGTAGTTTGGGGAGAGGAATGAAGTGGGTGACTTTGGAAAACCGGTCGACCACAGTCAGGATGGCAGTGTTTCCCTCAAAAGGGACCCATGATGAAATCCGGGGATATGTGGGAAAAGGGACAGGCAGTGGTTGAAGAAGACCAGCCGAAGCTAGCAACGAGTCATGTTCTGAACCAGGTTCCGTCCATTCCAGCCAGTGCCTCCATTCCTCCAATGGCATCTTCAACGCTAGAAGCTCTCAATTCTACACATCTACAACCAAAGTTGTGCCCCTGCTCTAAATAGACATCAAGGAATACAACAAATAACATTTAAGACACTCATACACTTATCCACACACACCCTTATGCACTCACACATACATACACTGCTGACAAATGCATACATTCCACATATAACCTCGTTGTATCTCACCTATTTAATGTTGTTACATGTATACAATGATCTCACTGTACGTCTTCTTTTTAATGTTTTGTTTACTTATCAAAATGCTTTTTTAGATCATGACATTATTATTAATAATAGATCATTTAATTTATTGTATTTCTATTCATAAAGAAATATACAGTACCAGTCAAAAGTTTGGACACACCTTCTCATTCAAGCGTTTTTCTTTATGTTTACTATTTCCTACATTGTAGAATAATAGTGAAGACATCAAATTCTATGAAATAGCACACATGGAATCATGTAGTAACCAAAAAAGGGTTAAACAAATCAAAACATATTTTATATTTGATATTCTTCAAAGTAGCCACCCTTTGCCTTGATGACAGCTTTGCACACTCTTGGCATTCTCTCAACCAGTTTCATGAGTTGGTCACATGGAATGCATTTCTATTAACAGGTGTGGCATGTTAAAAGTTAATTTGTGGAATTTCTTTACTTCCTAATTTGCTTGAGCCAATCAGTTGTGTTGTGACAAGGTAGTGATGGTATACAGAAAATCGCCCTATTTAGTAAAATATCAAGTCCATATTATGACGAGAACCGCTCAAATTAGCAAAGAGAAACAACAGTCCATTATTACTTTAAGACATAAATGTCAGTCAATGCGAAAAGTGCAGTCGCATAAACCATCAAGCGTTGTGATGAAACTGGCTCTCATGAGGACCGCCACATGAAATGAAGACCCAGAGTTACCTCTGAGGATAAGTTCATTAGAGTTACTGTAACTGCACCTCAGATTGCAGCCCAATGCTTCACAGAGTTCAAATAGCAGACACATCTCAACATCAGCTGTTCAGAGGAGACTGTGTGAATCAGGCCTTCATGGTCGAATTGCTGCAAAGAAACCACTACTGAAGGACAACAATGACAAGAAGAGACTTTCTTGGGCCAAGAAACACGAGCAATGGACATTAGACCGGTGGAAATCTGTCCTTTGGTCTGATGAGGTAAATTTTTATATTTTTGGTTCCAACCGCTGTGTCTTTGTGAGATGCAAAATAGGTGAACGGATGATCTCTGCATGTGTGGTTCCCACCGTGAAGGACGGAGGAGGAGGTGCGATGGAGTTGGGTTGCTTTGCTGGTAACACTGTCAATGATTAATTTAGATTTCAAGGCGCACTTAACCAGCATGGCTACCACAGCATTCTGCAGCGATACACCATCCCATCTGGTTTGCGCTTAGTGGGACTATCATTTGATTTGAACAGGATAATAACCCAACACACCTCCAGGCTGTAAGGGCCGTTTGACCAAGAAGGAGAGAGATGGAGTGCTCCATCAGATACCCTAGCCTCCACAATAAAAAATAAATGTATAAAAGTAACCTTTATTTAACTAGGCAGTCACCCGACCTAAACCCAATTGAGATGGTTTGGGATAGGTTGGACCGCAGAGTGAATGAAAAGCAGCCAACAAGTGCTCAGCATATGTTGGAACTCCTACAAGACAGTTGGAAAAGCATTCCTAATGAAGCTGGTTGAGAGAATGCCAAGAGTGTGTAAAGCTGTCATCAAGGCAAGTGTCACACCCTGATCTGTTACACCTGTCCTTGTGCTTGTCTCCACCCCCCTCCAGGTGTCGCCCATCTCCCCCACTTATCTCCTGGGTATTTATACCTGTTTTTTCTGTCTGTTGCCAGTTCATCTTGTTTGTTCAAGTCTACCAGCGGTTTGTCTCAGCTGCTGCTTTTCCCCAGTCTCTCTTTTTCTCATCCTCTTGGTTTTGACCCTTGCCTGTACTTACTCCGAGCCTGCCTGCTGTCCTGTACCTTGGCTCCACTACTGCCTGCCTTGACCTGTCGTTTGCCTGCCCATGTTGTTGCAATAAACATTGTTACTTCAACACAGTCTGCACTTGGGTCTTACCTGAAACCTGATACAAAGATTGGCTACTTTGAAGAATCTCAAATATAAAATATATTTGGATTTGTTTAACGCTTTTTTGGTTATTACATGATTCCATATCTGTTATTTCATAGTTTCGATGTCTTCACTATTGTT
The DNA here is from genome assembly GCF_057628025.1 of Oncorhynchus mykiss. Lineage (NCBI taxonomy): Eukaryota > Metazoa > Chordata > Actinopteri > Salmoniformes > Salmonidae > Oncorhynchus > Oncorhynchus mykiss. The sequence continues at coordinate 7,201,128 of NC_143049.1, forward strand.
CACAATGTAGAAAAATGGAAAAGGAAAAACCCTTGATTAAGTAGGTGTGTCCAAAATTTGGACTGGTACATGGTATATATATATATATATATATATATATATATATATATATATATATATATATACAGTGCCTTGCGAAAGTATTCGGCCCCCTTGAACTTTGCGACCTTTTGCCACATTTCAGGCTTCAAACATAAAGATATAAAACTGTATTTTTTTGTGAAGAATCAACAGCAAGTGGGACACAATCATGAAGTGGAACGACATTTATTGAATATTTCAAACTTTTTTAACAAATCAAAAACTGAAAAATTGGGCGTGCTAAATTATTCAGCCCCTTTACTTTCAGTGCAGCAAACTCTCTCCAGAAGTTCAGTGAGGATCTCTGAATGATCCAATGTTGACCTAAATGACTAATGATGATAAATACAATCCACCTGTGTGTAATCAAGTCTCTGTATAAATGCAACTACACTGTGATAGTCTCAGAGGTCCGTTAAAGGCGCAGAGAGCATCATGAAGAACAAGGAACACACCAGGCAGGTCCAAGATACTGTTGTGAAGAATTTTAAAGCTGGATTTGGATACAAAAAGATTTCCCAAGCTTTAAACATCCCAAGGAGCACTGTGCAAGCGATAATATTGAAATGGAAGGAGTATCAGACCACTGCAAATCTACCAAGACCTGGCCGTCCCTCTAAACTTTCAGCTCATACAAGGAGAAGACTGATCAGAGATGCAGCCAAGAGGCCCATGATCACTCTGGATGAACGGCAGAGCTCTACAGCTGAGGTGGGAGACTCTGTCCATAGGACAACAGTCAGTCGTATATTGCACAAATCTGGCCTTTGTGGAAGAGTGGCAAGAAGAAAGCCATTTCTTAAAGATATCCATAAAAAGTGTCATTTAAAGTTTGCCACAAGCCACCTGGGAGACACACCAAACATGTGGAAGAAGGTGCTCTGGTCAGATGAAACCAAAATTTAACTTTTTGGCAACAATGCAAAACGTTATGTTTGGCGTAAAAGCAACACAGCTGAACACACCATCCCCACTGTCAAACATGGTGGTGGCAGCATCATGGTTGGGCCTGCTTTTCTTCAGCAGGGACAGGGAAGATGGTTAAAATTGATGGGAAGATGGATGGAGCCAAATACAGGACCATTCTGGAAGAAAACCTGATGGAGTCTGCAAAAGACCTGAGACTGGGACGGAGATTTGTCTTCCAACAAGACAATGATCCAAAACATAAAGCAAAATCTACAATGGAATGGTTCAAAAATAAACATATCCAGGTGTTAGAATGGCCAAGTCAAAGTCCAGACCTGAATCCAATCGAGAATCTGTGGAAAGAACTGAAAACTGCTGTTCACAAATGCTCTCCATCCAACCTCACTGAGCTCGAGCTGTTTTGCAAGGAAGAATGGGGAAAAATTTCAGTCTCTCGATGTGCAAAACTGATAGAGACATACCTCAAGCGACTTACAGCTGTAATCGCAGCAAAAGGTGGCGCTACAAAGTATTAACTTAAGGGGGCTGAATAATTTTGCACGCCCAATTGTTCAGTTTTTGATTTGTTAAAAAAGTTTAAAATATCCAATAAATGTCGTTCCACTTCATGATTGTGTCCCACTTGTTGTTGATTCTTCACAAAAAAATACAGTTTTATATCTTTATGTTTGAAGCCTGAAATGTGGCGAAAGGTCGCAAAGTTCAAGGGGGCCGAATACTTTCGCAAGGCACTGTATATAGATATTCCCCTTTCTCTAATCACCAATTGTATTATTCATTTTTTACTGTTATTGTTGATGTCATATAGCTTTAGCAACAGTGGCCTTGCCATTTATGCTAATAAAGCTTATCTGAATTTGAGAGAAAGTATGGGGTTGTTCCCCTGTGTCTGGGCTGGGTAGCATTTCAGGGCAGGGCTAAGGATAGGGGTAGGGCCTGGGGAGGGACAGGGGATATACAAATGGCTACTGCCTGTCAGCCTGCCCCCTCATAGTCAGTAGTAGAGCAGGCTGCTCCACACACACACCCTCATATACACACAGAGCACAGAAGACGGAAGAAGCTGAGTCAGAAACGTCCCCCCTTTCACACACACACTTGCATGTGTATATAGATATGTGGCATTCCTAGACACCATCTCTATCTCTCTCTCTCCTTTACTTTACCTTTGGTTGTGCTCTCTCCCTCCCTCTTTCCCTCTTCCCTTCTCCTTCTCTAGTTTTCCTTCTGCTCTGCCTGTCACTGGCAGTTGTCTGAGAGAGTGTGTGTTGAAGAAAACAGAAGAGAAGAGGTGCAGGACGGGTCAGGATGCTGTGGACTCTGCAGATGTATGCGTCTACAGGTTTCCCTCAGGGCTGACTGAAGACCAGACAAAAACACTCGAGGCACCAGGATCCTAACACACAGCTTGTCTGTTTTTTATGCATCTCCTTTGGTTCTCAATCGGTCCATCAGTTGTTCATCTTTGTCCTCCTTTTTTGGTGCTTTTCCACGGGTTATTTTGGAAGCCACCCAGAAGAGAAAATGAGGTCCAGGTTGCCTCAAGTCGCTTTGCAGCCCTTTATTCTAGGACTGTTGCTGTCACTGGTGGACGCCAAAGGAACCTTCTATGGAACAGGCCATGGGAACCCGCTCTATGGAGGAGGCCATGGCAACAGATACAACCTGTACAAGTCTGGAGTCAACTCACACTACACCCCGGGCAAACCCTTGGGCCGACACAAGTAAGTAAGTGCACCTCCTGAAACTGTCTCTAGCCTCACCTGTACAAGGAATACTTTGTAATGACTTGGATTCATACAGCACCTCGCCAAGTGCTCAAAGTGATTTACATGGCAATAGGGATATCCATTGATTTCCATCTTATGCAAAGCCATTTACAATACTACAGGGGAACCCACCTCCAACTGTGTTTTCACTTGAGCAACACATTACGAATGGATAATAATAGTATGGTTAACATATCGCTCCAATAACACTGTCTGAATTGACTCTCTCTCACACACTGTCAGCCTTTCTCTACGGTTCACATTTAAAACCATCTGTGACTGAGGATTAACATTATGGAGAAACAATGACATGCTGCATTATGGAGACAAAGATAAGGTTATAAGGTTTATTGTACAGTGGAGGGCTGAGCTGATGACCGGGGTATTGATCTTCTGAGCTCTGTGTGTGCCCGTGTGTGTGTATGCGTGCATGCCTTTTTGTGTGTGTATGTGTATATAGAGGGGGGGGCTCAATTAAAGGCAGAACTAGGAATGCTAAACTAGTACCAGGGCTTGTTGCTTTCTGATTCTGTTTTAGTCGTGTAGTAATTATCAATTCAATCAAACCCTTATTTTTTGTGATCAAATGGTTTTTATTGTTAACGTTTAGACAAGTACACGTGAACAACCCCCTCCCCCACAGGACTTCCTAACCCATAGTTAGATTCCTGGGTCACAATAGCAGTCTTACAGAGATACGCTGATGTAAGAACCATTGTGTCTTTCACTTGCTCCATGCGTATATGCTACAGATATGTCCATGTTTATAATGTCCATGAGTTACAGCAGCCACAGCTGTCTGTTTAAAGAATGAGGAGCCTGCCAACACGAGGTCTCGTTTTTCTGGCCCTTGAATGTTTTGGTACACCTACTGGAGAGCTCCTCTTTATCTACACCCATTCAGCATCGTTCAGACCCTCATAAGCCTTAGCCCCAAACCAGCACTTTAAGGATTCACGTCAAGACTAAAAGTGGTAAAAGTAGTAGCTTACAATAAGGAATAACTCCAGGTAAAAATACCCAATCCTTGGCCTATATCCTAATCTGACAATGGTGCACGTCATGTTGTTTATCACATTACTGTCTCTGGTAAGCACACACTATCAAAAAATAGCTATGTTGATTTGACTCATGCACAGGATACAGAAGGTGTACACGGTACATGTCAAAGATATAAAGTGTCCAAATAAAAATATTGTATAAATATTTTATAATTATTAGATGACACATGCCCAACACGCTTGTCTAAATTGATAAGTCATGTGAAGGAAATGCTATAACCACCCCTAGACATGTACACATGTTCATGAAATAAAATAGATGGCCGTAATCACTCGCAGACACACCTGGCTAACTTGATGTGTCATGTAATCATCTGGTGAAGTGGAGTTTTTTGTTTAGGCATGTAGTTAAACGATGAGCCGGCTTAATCCCAACTCATACTACTACCAATACAAACATTGTCATAGATTTAGTATTAATCTGCAGGTAGCTACAGAGCTAACTAGGTTCAACGTTAGCAAGCTAACATTAAGCTATAACTGTAAAATATACACAGGGAGTCAGGAAGCAGGTGCAGAAGGTGAGTTTAATAATAATAAACATGAAGATCAAAACAAGATTGAAAACATGAGATGCTAAATTCAGGGAAGAAATGTTGTTGAGAAAAAAAGAAAAAAAAGTTGTAGTTTTTTTTGCCCTCATCAATCTACACACAACACCCCATAACGACAAAGCAAAAGCAGGTTTTTAGACATTTTTGCCAATGTATTACAAATAAAAAACTGAAATACTAAATTTACTTAAGTATTCAGATCCTTTACTTAGTACTTTGTTGAAGCACCTTTGGCAGCGATTACAGCCTTGAGTCTTCTTGGGTATGATGCTGCAAATTTGGCACACCTGTATTTGGGGAGTTTCTCCCATTCTTCTCTGCATATCCTCTCAAGCTCTGTCAGGTTGGATGGGTAGCGTCGCTGCACAGCTTTTTTCGAATGGGTTCAGGTCTGTCTCTGGCTGGGCCACTCAAAGACATTCAGAGACCTCTCCTGAAGCCACTCCTCATTGTCTTGGCTGTGTGCATAGGGTTGTTGGTTTGTTGAAAGGTAAACCTTCGTCGCAGTCTGAGGCCCTAAGTGCTCTGGAGCAGGTTTTCAGAATCTCTCTGTATTTTGCTCCTTTCATCTTTCCTTCAACCGTGACTGGTCTGCCAGTCCCTGCCGCTGAAAAACATCCCCAAAGCATGATACTGCCACCACCATGCTTCATCGTAGGGATGGTGCCAGGTTTCCTCCAGATGTAACGAATGGCATTGAGGCCAAAGAGTTCAATATTGGTTTCATCAGACCAGAGAATCATGTTTTGCATGGTCTGCGAGTCTTTAGCTGCCTTTTGGCAAACTCCAAGTGCGCTGTCATGGGCCTTTTACTGAGGAGTGGATTCCGTCTGTCCTCTCTACCATAATGGACAGATTGGTGTACTGCTGCAGAGATGGTTGTCCTTCTGGAAGGTTCTCACCTCTCCACAGTAAAAATATGGTGCTCTGTCAGAGTGACCATCGTCTTCGCGGCCACCTCCCTGCCCAAGGCCCTTCTCCTCTGATTGCTCAGTTTGGCCGGGTGAACAGCTCTAGGAAGACACTCTGTGGTTCAAAACTTCTTCCACTTAAGAATGATGGAGGCCACTGTGTTCTTGGGGACCTTCAATGCTGCAGAAACGTTTTGGTACCCTTCCCTAGATCTGTGCCTCGACACAAGCCTGTCTCAGAGCTCTACGGACAATTCCTTCAATTTCACGGCTTGGTTTCTGCTCTGACATGCACTGTCAACTGTGGGACCTTATATAGACAGGTGTGTGCCTTTCCAAATCATGTCCAATCAACTGAATTTACCACAGGTGGACTCCAATCAAGATGTAGAAACTACTCAAGGATGATCAATGGGAACAGGATGCAAATGAGCTCAATTTCGTGTCTCATAGCAAAGGGTCTGAATACCTATGTAAATAAGGTTATTTTTATTTACATTTGCAAAAATGCTCTGTTTTACAGAGAATGCTGCGACAAACAAAAAACATTCATTCAGCGGCAGTCCTGTGGGTCGAAAACACCTCGTTGATGAGAGGTCAAAGGAGAATGGCAAGAATCGTGCAAACTAACAGGCTTTCTGACCACCAACAGGAATATAACAGTGGTGTGCAGAACAGCATCTCGGAATGCATAACTCGTTGGTCCTTTCACGGATGGGCAATTGGAGCAGACGACCACTCTGGGTTCCACTCCTATCAGCTAAATACAAGAAGTAGCGGCTCCAGTGAGTACGCAATCACCAACACTGAACAATTTAGGATTGGAAAAACATTGCCGGTTCCTGTTACATCATGCAGAGTCAGGATTTGGCGTAAGCAACATAAGTCCATGGCCCCATCCTGTCAGGTGCCAACAGTATAGGCTGGTAGTGGTGGTGTAATGGTGTGGGGTATGTTTTCCTGTCACACGTTAGGTCCCTTCATTCCAATTGAGCAATGTTTCCATGCCCAGAAGAATTTACGCTGTTCTGGAGGCAAAGGGAGGTTTGACCAGGTACTAGATGGGTGTAACTAATAAACTGGCCACTGATTGTATTTTGGGTAGGTTAAAACCTTACTACTACCAGGCAGGATCTCCTCAATGTCAGGCTTGAGGCTTGTGACAAAATAACAACCCACCGGGCAAACTACGTAATTTCAAACGTGGATAATTGGGTTTGGCTGAGACGTTGATCGATGAGATTACAACATGGGAGACCAAAGGGTAGCTGTAGATAGATTTGATTCTCCACTAGGTGTTGCTGCCCAGCCTATTGTGTTTTTTTCTAATAGTGGATATAATGCTGAAGATCTGACCAAACAATAGATACACCCCCCCTTGTCTTCAGAACAGCCTTAGTTTGTCAGGGCATGGACTCTACAAGATGTCGAAAGCGTTCCACAGGGTTGCTGGCCCATGTTGACTCCAATGCTTCCTTCAGTTGTGTCAAGTTGGCTGGATGTCCTTTGGGTGGTGGACCAAAGGACACACATGGGAAACTGCTGAGTGTTAAAAACCCATTGCAGTTCATTACACAAACCGGTGTGCGTAGCACCTACTACTACCCCGTTCAAAGGCATTTAAATCCTATTTTCTTGCATATTCACCCTCAGAATACACAATCCATGTCTCAATTTTCTCAAGGCGTAAAAATCCTTCTTTAACCTGTCTCCTCCCCTTCATCTACACTGATTGAAGTAGATTTAAGTGGTGACATTGTCACGACTTCCGCCGAAGTTGGTTCATCTCCTTGTTCGGGCGACGTTCGGTGGTCAATCCACTTTTCATTTTCTATTTATTTTGTCTTGTCTTCCCACACACCTGGTTTCAATTCCGTCATTGCACCCTCTGTTCCCCCCCATGTCCTTGTCTGGAATAGTTTATTATAAGTGCTTGTGCACGTTATTCTGGTGGCGACGGAGGGTTCTGTACCCATTGTATTTATTATTCTGTTTATGGGGATTTTTATTATTAAACTGCACCGTTGTAACACAGTTTTTGCTCTCCTGCGCCTGACTTCTTTGCCGCCTGTATGCACCCCAGAATTCCGGACCAAACTTATGGAGTCAGCAGGAGCAGGTACCCCGGGTATAGGGGTGGAGGAGCACGTCCAGGAGCACGCAGCAATGCTCCACCATCTTGCCATGGACCACGTAGTCCAGACAAAGGTAAACTGGGAGAGACAGGGAGTTCTACCAGCGCCTCCACCAGCACAACTGGAGTCTCCACTACACGCGCCTCCTTCTCCTGGTCCCAGTGGGATTTGTCTCTCCCTTCCCCAGGAATACGATGGGACGGCTGCGAACAGCCAGGAGATCCTGTTGCAGCTAGACTTGGCAACCATCCACCCAGCTCCTTTGGGCCGTGAGAGGGTGTCCGCCTTCATATCGTGCCTCACCGGGAAAGCCCTGGAGTGGGCCAACACCGTGTGGAGAGAGGGAGATGCTGTATTGGACCAGTTTGAGGAGTTCATCAGCCTTTTCTGGGCAGTCTTCGACCACCTGTGTGTGGGTAGAGCGGTGGGTGAACACCTCTTCCATCTGAGGCAGGGGACGAGGAGCGCCCAGGAGTTTGCCCTGGAGTTTCAGACCCTGGCTGCCGGCGCGGGATGAAGCGACAGGGCCCTGATTGACCATTATCGCTGCAGTCTGCACGAGGATGTCTGTCGGGAGTTGGCCTGCAGAGACACCACCCTCACATTTGACCAGCTGGTGGACCTGTCCATCCGGCTGGATAACCTGCTGGCTACCCGCGGACGTCCAGATCGGGGTCTGTTGATTCCATCCCCCCGCACCCTTCTCTGATACCCATGGAACTGGGAGGGGCGGTGCACAGGGAGACCGGAGGGGGTTCCAGCTCGTGCACCATCTGTGGCCGCAGAGGTCACACTGCCGGTCGGTGCTGGGTTGGTTCCTCTGGGTATCAAGGCAGCAGGCAGGGCGCTCTGGCGTCACCCCAGGTGAGCCGGCACCATTCTCACCCAGAGCCCTCTGTTGCACATATGTTTTTGTATGTTACTTTTCCTGAATTTTCCCCGCATTCCCAGCATAAGGTGCTCGTCGATTCAGGCGCGGATGGGAATTTTATAGATAGATTGTTCACCCAAAGTTTAGGGATCCCCATTGTTCCCGTGGCTGTGCCTTTTCTCGTTGACGCCTTAGATAATCGACCATTGGAGGCAGGGTTGATTAGGGAGGCCACCGCTCCTCTGGGCATGGTGACGCAGAGAGGTCACAAGGAGAGAATTAGTCTCTTCCTTATTGACTCTCCTGCGTTTCCTGTGGTGCTAGGCCTACCTTGGTCGTCTTGTCATAACCCCACTGTTTCTTGGCAACATAGGGCTCTCACGGGGTGGTCGTGAGAGTGCTCGGGGAGGTGTTTAGGGGTTGCCGTTGGTGCTACTACGGTGGAAAGTCCAGACCAGGTCTCCATCATGCGCATTCACCCTGAATATGCAGATTTGGCTCTCGCCTTCTCCAAAAAGAAGGCGACTCAATTACCACCCCATCAACGGGGCGATTGTGCGATAGAGCTCCTGATAGACGCTGCACTTCCCAAATACCTGCGTCAGGGGTACATTTGGTCCTCCACTTCACCTGCCTCCTCAAGTTTATTTTTTGTGAAGAAGAAAGAGGGAGGTCTGCACCCGTGTATTGACTATCGAGGTCTGAACCAGATCACTGTGAGGTATAGTTACCTGCTACCGCTCATAGCCACAGCGATTGAGTCAATGCACGTGGCTCGCTTCTTCACCAAACTAGATCTCACGAGCGCTTACAACCTGGTGCGTCTCCCGGATACGAGTGGAAGATGGCTTTCATGTGCCCCTGGTGCGCAGAATGCTTGGTCGGCCTGTTGGAGCATGACCTGTATGTCAAGGCTGAGAAATGCCTGTTCTTCCAGCAGTCCTTCTCCTTCCTAGGGTACCGCATTTCTACCTCATGGGTGGAGATCGAGAGTGACGGCATTGCAGCCATGCGTAATTGGCCGACTCCCACCACGGTAAAGGAGGTGCAGCAGTTCATAGGGTTTGCCAACTACTACCGGAGGTTTATCTGGGGTTTTGGTCACGTAGTGATAATAGCTTTCACCTGAATTCACCTTGTCAGTCTATATCATGGAAAGAGTAGGTGTCCTTAAAATTTTGTATATTCAGTGTATTTTATAGGTTTGTCTATGTTGAAATTTGGTTACTATGATGACATAATCCTGTGGTTGAAATGTCACCCTCAAAACAGCATATTATTTTGATTACTTTTTTTAACTCCAATGTATTTTCCACGTAGATTCCACATCACAATACGTTGAACATTACGCTGAAACGACGCTGATTCAACTATTTTGTGCCCAGTGGGAAGTGTGTGTGTGTGACTTAAGTTTGTCAATGAAGTTATGACTGTGGTAAATTTGACTGAATTCCAGCCTCAGAGTAATTCAACTGTACATTAGATCTACAGTAAGGGGCCAGAATGTGGCTACATTCTTTGTGCTCTAATGCTAGTAAAGCTTTTAATATGTTCTGGTCACCACCAAATACTTACTCAAGTGATAACATACAGTACAGTAGCTGGATCTGGGTTTTTTCTCCCTTTTCCTCATTTGATCATAAAACTTAAAAGGATTGTCATTGCAATTCAATTATTACATACAAGAAGAACATAGGAATTGATAGGAGTGATGCTGAAAGATGGGACTGTGAAGAACATTGCTGTGATGACTGTGAAGAACATTGCGATGTTCTGCATTGTAGAGAAAGAGTTCCACATGGCAGGTTGTTGTTTGGCCCTGGGGGTTTTCCGTTCTGTCATTTTCTGTTGCTTGGCTTCCCCTGAGAGCTGTACCACTCTGGACAGCAGCCCAGCTACCTGCTGCTTTCCTCTACCAGCCCCAGCAGACAGACCCTGACCCAGCCCAATTTAGTCTTTACCCACCCTCCTCCCTCCCCACCCCTCATTACCCTAATTCACCAGGGAGACAAACCCTTTCCTCTACCAGTCCCAGCAGACAGACCCTGATCCAGCCCAATTTAGTCTTTACCCTCCCCCCTCCCTCCACACCCCTCATTACCCTAATTCAGCAGGGAGACTAACCCTGACCCAGCCCAACTTAGCCTTTACCCCCTGTTTTACCCACCTCACCCTTACTTCTCCTAATTTTAATTCCCTCAGAGAGAGGGTCTGACTTAACAGTTTTCATCCCGACCCTCACCTACACGACATACTCACCATACCATTGCTCACTATATCTCACACACCCTCTCTCCCTTTCCTCAGTCACTCTCTCCCCTCAACCTCTCCTTCTCCCCATCACTCGATCTCACCCTCAACCTCCCCCTTCCTCCCTATCTCTCAACCTCCTCTTCCATCTCACCCTTAAGCTGATTATCTGGAATTTATAACACATACAAACACAACTAAGATGATAACACACTTGTACAAAGCTAGGTAACAAAATATATAGCCTAGAAATCACTACATAGAATTAACAGATCACAGCATTCTCTGTCAAGTCTTCAGCTGTGGGTCTGTTGGTGTTTTTTTCTTGTTCGTTTTTTCAGTATTGTTGCAATGGAACATGTGATTCAACAGACGTTCTGCCCCGTGCTGACTGGGAGGGAATGTGCCCACTCCTCATTGTTAGTGACAAGGAAGACAATGATCACAATGGCTACAACTAAACTGCATGTGATTTACACAAACCACAGAGGGCTACAGGGGGAGTATTGGTGAAAGGTTGTGTTTTTCACTCCAATCCTGCTCATTTGGATGTTGTCGGAGTCAAACAGACAGGCCTGGGTGAGATCTTTAAAGATCTCACAAAATCATTTTAGACCCAAGCCACCCCCTGTACCCAGACTTTGAACTAATCCCCTCTGGGCGCAGATATAGGGCACCCCTCAGCAGGAAAAACAGAACTAGACAATAATTTGTGCCAGGTGTGATATCCCTCCTAAATAGCTCAGTCTATTGTTCCTATCGACTCAGTAAGGCCAGCAGGCTAGTCTCTTTTTATTGGTATGTGCAGTTGAAGTCGGAAGTTTGCATACCCCTCAGTCAAATACATTTGAACTCAGTTTTTCACAATTCCTGACATTTAATCCCAGTAACAATTCCCTGTTTTAGGTCAGTTAGGATCACCACTTTATTTTAAGAATGTGAAATGTCAGAATAATAGTAGAGAGAATGATTTATTTCAGATTTTATTTCCTTCATCACATTCCCAGTGGGTCAGAAGCTTACATACACTCAATTAGTATTTGGTAGCATTGCCTTTAAATTGTTTAACTTGGGTCAAATGTTTCATGTAGCCTTACACAAGCTTCCCACAATAAGTTGGGTGAATTTTGGCCCATTCCTCCTGACAGAGCTGGTGTAACTGAGTCAGGTTTGTAGGCCTCCGTGCTCGCCTACGCTTTTACAGTTCTGCTCACAAATTTTCTATATGATTGAGGTCAGGTCTTTGTGATGGCCACTCCAATATCTTGACTTTGTTGTCCTTAAGCCTTTTTGCCACAACTTTGGATGTATGCTTGGGGTCATTATCCATTTGGAAGACCATTTTGCGACCAAGCTTCAACTTCTAGACGGATGCCTTCAACATATCCACATAATTTTCCTCCCTCGTGGTGTCATCTATTTTGTGAAGTACACTGCTCCCTCCTGCAGCAAAGAACCCCCACAACATGATGCTGCCACCCCCGTGCTTCACGGTTGGGATGGTGTTCTTCAGCTTGCAAGGATCCTCCTTTTTCCTCCTAACATAATGATGGTCATAATGGCCAAACAGTTATATTTTTGTTTCAACAGACCAGAGGACATTTCTCCAAAAAGTATGATTTTTGTCCCCCGGTTATGTCGATATAGGACTCGTTTTACTGTGGATATAAATACTTTTGTACCCGTTTCCTCCAGCATCTTCATAAGGCCATTTGCTGTTGTTCTGGGACTGATTTGCACTTTTCCCACCAAAGTACGTTCATCTCTAGGAGACAGAACGCGTCTCCTTCCTGAGTGGTAACACAGCTGAGTGGTCCCATGTTATTTATACTTGGGTACTATTCAAATCAAATTAAAATAAAATCAAATGTATTTATATAGCCATTCATACATCAGCTGATATCTCAAAGTGCTGTACAGAAACCCAGCCTAAAACACCAAACAGCAAGCAATACAGGTGTTGAAGCACGTTGGCTAGGAAAAACTCCATAGAAAGGCAAAAACCTAGGAAGAAACCTAGAGAGGAACCAGGCTATGTGGGGTGGCCAGTCCTCTTCTGGCTGTGCCAGGTGGAGATTGTAACAGAACATGGCCAAGATGTTCAAATGTTCATAAATGACCAGCATGGTCAAATAATAATAATCACAGGCAGAACAGTTGAAACTGGAGCAGCAGCACGGCCAGGGGGACTGAGGACAGCAAGGAGTCATCATGCCTGGTAGTCCTGAGGCATGGTCCTAGGGCTCAGGTCCTCCGAGAGAGAGAATGAAAGACAGAAAGAGAGAGCATACTTAAATTCACACAGGACACCGGATAGGACAGGAGAAGTACTCCAGATATAACAAACTGACCCTAGCCCCCCCCCCCCCGACACATAAACTACTGCAGCATAAATACTGGAGGCTGCGACAGGAGGGGTCAGGAGACACTGTGGCCCCATCCGATGACACCCCCGGACAGGGCCAAACAGGAAGGATATAACCCCACCCACTTTGCCTAAGCACAGCCCCACACCACTAGAGGGATATCTTCAATCACCAACTTACCATCCTGAGACAAGGCTGAGTATAGCCCACAAAGATCTCCGCCGCGGCACAACCCAAGGAGGGGTGCCAACCCAGACAGGAAGATCACATCAGTGACTCAACTCACTCAAGTGACGCACCCCTCCTAGGGACGGTATGAAAGAGCCCTAGTAAGCCAATGACTCAGCCCCTGTAATAGGGTTAGAGGCAGAGAATCCCAGTGGAAAGAGGGGAACCGGCCAGGCAGAGACAGCAAGGGTGGTTCGTTGCTCCAGAGCCTTTCCGTTCACCTTCACACTCCTGGGCCATACTACACTCAATCATAGGAACCACTGAAGAGATGAGTCTTCAGTAAAGACTTAAAGGTTGAGACCGAGTTTGCGTCTCTCACATGGGTAGGCAGACCATTCCATAAAGATTTAGCTCTATAGGAGAAAGCCCTGCCTCCAGCTGTTTGCTTAGAAATTCTAGGGACAATTAGGAGGCCTGCGTCTTGTAGCGTACGTGTAGGTATGTACGGCAGGAACAAATCAGAGAGATAGGTAGGAGCAAGCCCATGTAATGCTTTGTAGGTTAGCAGTAAAACCTTGAAATCAGCCCTTGCCTTGACAGGAAGCCAGTTTAGGGAGGCTAGCACTGGAGTAATATGATCAAATTTTGGGGTTCTAGTCAGGATTCTAGCAGCCGTATTTAGCACTAACTGAAGTTCATTTAGTGCTTTATCCGGGTAGCCGGAAAGTAGAGCATTGCAGTAGTCTAACCTAGAAGTGACAAAAGCATGGATGAATTTTTTCTGCAAAATTTTTGGACAGAAAGTATCTATTTTTGCAATGTTACGTAGATGGAGAAAAGCTGTCCTTGAAACAGTCTTCTTCAAAAGAGAGATCAGGGTCCAGAGTAACGCTGAGGTCCTTCACAGTTTTATTTGAGATGACTGTACAACCATTAAGATTAATTGTCAGATTCAACAGAAGATCTCTTTGTTTCTTGGGACCTAGAACAAGCATCTCTGTTTTGTCCGAGTTTAAAAGTAGAAAGTTTGCAGCCATTCACTTCCTTATGTCTGAAACACATGCTTCTAGCGAGGGCATTTTTGGGGCTTCACCATGTTTCATTGAAATGTACAGCTGTGTGTCATCCGCATAGCAGTGAAAGTTAAGATAACGCTTTCGAATGACATCCCCAAGAGGTAAAATACAGTATATAGTGAAAACAATAGGGGTCCTAAAACGGAACCTTGAGGAACACTGAAATGTACAGTTGATTTGTCAGAGGACAAACCATTCACAAAGACAAACTGATATCTTTCCGACAGATGAGATCTAAACCAGGCCAGAACTTGTCCGTGTAGACCAATTTGGGTTTCCAATCTCTCCAAAAGAATGTGGTGATCGATGGTATAAAAAGCAGCACTAAGGTCTAGGAGCACGAGGACAGATGCAGCGCCTCGGTCTGATGCCATTAAAATGTCCTTTACCACCTTCACAAGTGCAATCTCAGTGCTATGATGGGGTCTAAAACCAGACTGAAGCATTTCGTATACATTGTTTGTCTTCAGGAAGGCAGTGAGTTGCTGCGCAATAGCCATGTCTAAAAATGTTGAGAGGAATGGAAGATTTAATATAGGCCGATATTTTTTTATTTTTTCTGGCTTTTTCAAGAGAGGTTTTATTACTGCCACTTTTAGTGAGTTTGGTACACATCCGGTGGATAGAGAGCCGTTTTATGTTCAACATAGGAGGGCCAAGCACAGGAAGCAGCTCTTTCAGTAGTTTAGTTGGAATAGGGTCTAGAATGCAGCTTGAAGGTTTAGAGGCCATGATTATTTTCATCATTGTGTCAAGAGATATAGTACTAAAACACTTGAGTGTCTCTCTTGATCCTAGGTCCTGGCAGAGTTGTGCAGACTCAGGACAACTGAGCTTTGAAAGAATATGCAGATTTAAAGAGGAGTCCATAATTTGCTTTCTAATAATCATGATCTTTTCCTCAAAGAAGTTCATTAATTTATTACTGCTGAAGTGAAAGTCATCCTCTCTGGGGGAATGCTGCTTTGTAGTTAGCTTTGCGACAGTATCGAAAAGGAATTTCGGATTGTTCTTATTTTCCACAATTAAGTTGGAAAAATAGGATGATCGAGCAGCAGTAAGGGCTCTTCGATGCTGCACGGTATTGTCTTTCCAAGCTAGTCGGAAGACTTCCAGTTTGGTGTGGCGCCATTTCCGTTCCAATTTTCTGGAAGCTAGTTTCTTATGAGAAATGTTTTTAGTTTTTAGGGGTGCAACTGCATCTAGGGTATTGCGCAAGGTTAAATTGAGTTTATTTGATTATTGATGCAATTGCTAATGTAATAAAATGGTGGTCCGATAGTCCAGGATTATGAGGAAAAACATTAAGGTCCACAACATTTATTCCATGGGACAAAACTAGGTCCAGAGTATGACTGTGGCAGTGAGTAGGTCCAGAGACATGTTGGACAAAGCCCACTGAGTCGATGATGGCTCCGAAAGCCTTTTGGAGTGGGTCTCTGGACTTTTCCATGTGAATATTAGTCAACAAAAATTTGAATATTATCTGCTATGACTACAAGGTCCGATAGGAATTCAGGGAACTCAATGAGGAACGCTGTATATGGCCCAGGAGGCCTGTAAACAGTAGCTATAAAAAGTGATTGAGTAGGCTGCATAGATTTCAAGACTAGAAGCTCAAAATAAGAAAACATATTTTTTTTTTTGTAAATTGAAATTTGCTATCGTAAATGTTAGCAACACCTCCGCCTTTGCGGGATGCACGGGGGATATGGTCACTAGCGTAGCGAGGAGGTGAGGCCTCATTTAACATAATAAATGAATCAGGCTTAAGCCATGTTTCAGTCAGGCCAATCACATCAAGATTATGATCAGTGATTAGTTAATTAACTATAATTGCCTTTGAAGAAAGGGATCTAACATTAAGTAGCCCTATTTTGCGATGTGAGGTATGATGATCTCTTTCAATAATGACAGGAATGGAGGAGGTCTTTATCCTAGTGAGATTGCTAAGGCGAACACCGCCATGTTTAGTTTTGCCCAACCTAGGTCGAGGCACAGACACAGTCTCAATGGGGATAGCTGAGCTGACTACACTGACTGTGCTGGTGGCAGACTCCACTATGCTGGCAGGCTGGCTAACAGCCTGCTGCCTGGCCTGCACCCTATTTCATTGTGGAGCTAGATGAGTTAGATTCCTGTCTATGTTGGTAGATAAGATGAGAGCACCCCTCCAGCTAGGATGGAGTGAGTCACTCCTCAGCAGGTCAGGCTTGGTCCTGTTTGTGGGTGAGTCCCAAAAAGAGGGCCAATTATCTACACATTCTATCTTTTGGAAGGGGCAGAAAACAGTTTTCAACCAGCGATTGAGTTGTGAGACTCCGCTGTAGAGCTCATCACTCCCCCTAACTGGGAGGGGGCCAGAGACAATTGTTGGTACTATTGTTTGTTCAGATGAACGTGGTACCTTCAGGCGTTTGGAAATTGCTCCCAAGGATGAACCAGACTTGTGGAGTTCTACAATTATTTTGCTGAGGTCTTGGCTGATTTCTTTTGATTTTCCCATGATGTCAAGCAAAGAGGCACTGAGATTAAAGGTAGACCTTGAAATACATCCACAGGTACACCTCAAATTGACTCAAATGAGGTCAATTAGCCTATCAGAAGCTTCTAAAGCCATGGCATCATTTTCTGGATTTTTCCAAGCTTTTTAAAGGCAGTCAACTTAATAATAATCTGTCTGTAAAGAACTGTTGGAAAAATTACTTGTCTCATCCACAAAGTAGTTGTCCTAACCAATTTGCCAAAACTATAGTTTGTTATCAAGAAATTTGTGGAGTGGTTGAAAAATGTGTTTTAATGACTCTAACCTAAGTGAATGTAAACTTCCGACTTCAACTGTAACTGTTATGAAAGTGGTATTGTCAACTTGTTTTGTATTTGAATGCCACTTCTTATGGCTGCAGGGGCACTATTGAGTAGCTTGGATGAAAGGTGCCCAGAGGTGCCCAGAGTAAATGGCCTGCTCCTCAGTCTCATTTGCTAATATATTCATATTATTATTAGTATTGGATAGAAAAAACTCTGAAGTTTCTGAACTGTTTGAATGATGTCTGTGAGTATAACATAACTCATATGGCAGGCAAAAACCTGAGAAGGAATCCAAACAGTTGGTATATTTTCAATCCATTCCGTTTTTAAATCCCTGTTAGATATGAATTAATATTCACTTTCTAGGGTTTCCACTAGATGCCAACCCTCTATAGAAATTTGAATGAGGCTTCTACTGTGATGTGGGGCTGAATAAGAACAGAATGCATCAGACTACTGGCAGAGAGACAGTTCCAGGTCACGCGCAAAGCACATGATATCTTCCTGCGTTCCGTTCCTCCTCTAGACACAAAGGAATTCTCTGGTTGGAACTTTATTGAAGATATATGTTAAAAACAGCCTAATGATTGATTCTGTAGTTAGTTTGAAATGTTTCTTTGACCTGTAATATAACTTTTTGAAGTTTTTGTCCGAAGAAACGGCGACCAGCTCCAGCGTTTGGATAGGTGTACCAAACACGCTAATAAAAGTAGCTAATTTGACATAAATAACGGACATTATCGAACAAATCAAGCATTTATTGTGGACCTGGGATTCCTGGGAGACTTTCTGACGAAGATCATCAAAGGTAAGAGAATATTTAGCATGTCATTTATGGTTTATGTTGACTACAACATGGCGGCTAATTTGACTATTGTTCTCAGCGCCGTCTCAGATTATTGCATGGTTTTCTTTTTCCGTAAAGTTTTTTTAAAATCTGACACAGCGGTTGCATTAAGGAGAGGTATATCTATAATTCCATGTGTATAACTCATCCATGTGTATAACTCATCTACATTTTTGATGAGTATTTCTGTTGAATCTATGTGGCTAATCAACATTTTTTTTATATAAATATGAACTTTATCAAACAAAAGATACGTGTATTGTGTAACATGAAGTCCTATGAGTGTCATCCGATGAAGATCATCAAAGGTTAGTGATTAATTTTATCTCTATTTGTGCTTTTTTTCTTCTCTCTCTTTGGCTGGAAAAATGTGTGCTGTGTTTTTCTGAGTTGTACATCCTATTTGAAATCGGAAACTGTGGTGGGATTAACAACAAGACTACCTTTAAAACGATATAAGATACATGTATGTTTTGAGGAATTTTAATTATGAGATTTCTGATGTTTTGAATTTGGCACCCTGCACTTTCACTGGCTGTTGTCATATCGATCCCGTTAACGGGATTGCAGCCATAAGAAGTTTTAAACATGTACATGACACTGCAACAACATTTCCCCGTGGGGAAGTCGTGTCTTTGGCATCATTAAAAGTGAAGACTGTTATTTTATCAAATCAATTCTCTGTAATTATTATTACGTGATTAAACTAATCGTGTACATTTCATTATCTAGGAAGTCGGGCCACCATGGAAAATCTTCAGATTACAAAGTTATAGTTTTCCGAATATAACTCTTCAGATATTTTAATATCTGATTAATTAGTCTTCTATCAATGAATTATTCTGTACCTCACGTCATTCTCATCTGAACGTCATAAACTGTTGGTTATCTGCACGAACCCAGCCTTTACTACGAATCATCCATACACCAATTGGCTTAATCATGGATATACTAACTAACTAAATAATCACAGAAATGCATAAACAAACAAACAGTAGATATGTTCCAAACAAATTATAGGGAATATTCCCTAGTGGGCTAAACCGATATGACGGCTTGGTGGACAAAGGGAAGTGGGTGTGGACTGAGAAAGAGTGGGAAAGACAAAAGGAATCTATATTAATTGAAATGCTCGTCTTTTGCACATGAACGCTCACTTATTCGGGAATAATTGCAATCAATATATATTTATGCCCAGTGTGTCGTTGTGATCTTTTCTGTTGGAATCCGGTCCGTCTGATGGAGTCTCTCTCTCTCTCTTTCTGTGGTTAGAATGGATACTTCGTGGTTAGGATGGATACTCCAGAGTACCATTCAGAAATGTTCTCATAGAATAGATGTTTCGGCGGTTGTCTGTATTTGCATCCCAGGTTTACATAATTTCTAGCTGCAGACTAGTAATTAGTATCTTAGATTTTCTCTTATTCTGTATGGATCGATAGTCTTAGAGTTTAATCATTTCCAGCCGTGTAGCCAATTCTCCATGTGGTATGGTTAGGAACTAAATAACTATTCGCAATCACAGTTCACGCTGTGAGTTTGCTTAGTCTAAACTATTCGCAATCACAGCTCATGCTGAGGGTTTGCTTAATCTTGGTTCTCAAACCTGTGCCACCTCAGCTAACACTGAGGTATGCGTGGTCTGAAGGGGATTTCCTCAGGAGGGGGTTTTATTTGTAACAATAGAAAGGACGCCTGATCATGTCTGTGCTCAGCTCACACTGAGGTATGCGTGGTCTGAAGAGGATTTCCTCACTAGGGGGTTTTATTCGTAACAATAGAAAGGACGCCTGATCATGTCTGTGCTCACGGGGGCGTGCCAATGACTTAGTTAAAGGGAATACAATTCTCTCACATTAAAGGTTTTTGATGAGTATTTCTGTTGAATCTATGTGGCTAATCAACATTTTTTTTATATAAATATGAACTTTATCAAACAAAAGATACGTGTATTGTGTAACATGAAGTCCTATGAGTGTCATCCGATGAAGATCATCAAAGGTTAGTGATTAATTTTATCTCTATTTGTGCTTTTTTTCTTCTCTCTCTTTGGCTGGAAAAATGTGTGCTGTGTTTTTCTGAGTTGTACATCCTATTTGAAATCGGAAACTGTGGTGGGATTAACAACAAGACTACCTTTAAAACGATATAAGATACATGTATGTTTTGAGGAATTTTAATTATGAGATTTCTGATGTTTTGAATTTGGCACCCTGCACTTTCACTGGCTGTTGTCATATCGATCCCGTTAACGGGATTGCAGCCATAAGAAGTTTTAAACATGTACATGACACTGCAACAACATTTCCCCGTGGGGAAGTCGTGTCTTTGGCATCATTAAAAGTGAAGACTGTTATTTTATCAAATCAATTCTCTGTAATTATTATTACGTGATTAAACTAATCGTGTACATTTCATTATCTAGGAAGTCGGGCCACCATGGAAAATCTTCAGATTACAAAGTTATAGTTTTCCGAATATAACTCTTCAGATATTTTAATATCTGATTAATTAGTCTTCTATCAATGAATTATTCTGTACCTCACGTCATTCTCATCTGAACGTCATAAACTGTTGGTTATCTGCACGAACCCAGCCTTTACTACGAATCATCCATACACCAATTGGCTTAATCATGGATATACTAACTAACTAAATAATCACAGAAATGCATAAACAAACAAACAGTAGATATGTTCCAAACAAATTATAGGGAATATTCCCTAGTGGGCTAAACCGATATGACGGCTTGGTGGACAAAGGGAAGTGGGTGTGGACTGAGAAAGAGTGGGAAAGACAAAAGGAATCTATATTAATTGAAATGCTCGTCTTTTGCACATGAACGCTCACTTATTCGGGAATAATTGCAATCAATATATATTTATGCCCAGTGTGTCGTTGTGATCTTTTCTGTTGGAATCCGGTCCGTCTGATGGAGTCTCTCTCTCTCTCTTTCTGTGGTTAGAATGGATACTTCGTGGTTAGGATGGATACTCCAGAGTACCATTCAGAAATGTTCTCATAGAATAGATGTTTCGGCGGTTGTCTGTATTTGCATCCCAGGTTTACATAATTTCTAGCTGCAGACTAGTAATTAGTATCTTAGATTTTCTCTTATTCTGTATGGATCGATAGTCTTAGAGTTTAATCATTTCCAGCCGTGTAGCCAATTCTCCATGTGGTATGGTTAGGAACTAAATAACTATTCGCAATCACAGTTCACGCTGTGAGTTTGCTTAGTCTAAACTATTCGCAATCACAGCTCATGCTGAGGGTTTGCTTAATCTTGGTTCTCAAACCTGTGCCACCTCAGCTAACACTGAGGTATGCGTGGTCTGAAGGGGATTTCCTCAGGAGGGGGTTTTATTTGTAACAATAGAAAGGACGCCTGATCATGTCTGTGCTCAGCTCACACTGAGGTATGCGTGGTCTGAAGAGGATTTCCTCACTAGGGGGTTTTATTCGTAACAATAGAAAGGACGCCTGATCATGTCTGTGCTCACGGGGGCGTGCCAATGACTTAGTTAAAGGGAATACAATTCTCTCACATTAAAGGTTTTTGATGAGTATTTCTGTTGAATCTATGTGGCTAATCAACATTTTTTTTATATAAATATGAACTTTATCAAACAAAAGATACGTGTATTGTGTAACATGAAGTCCTATGAGTGTCATCCGATGAAGATCATCAAAGGTTAGTGATTAATTTTATCTCTATTTGTGCTTTTTTTCTTCTCTCTCTTTGGCTGGAAAAATGTGTGCTGTGTTTTTCTGAGTTGTACATCCTATTTGAAATCGGAAACTGTGGTGGGATTAACAACAAGACTACCTTTAAAACGATATAAGATACATGTATGTTTTGAGGAATTTTAATTATGAGATTTCTGATGTTTTGAATTTGGCACCCTGCACTTTCACTGGCTGTTGTCATATCGATCCCGTTAACGGGATTGCAGCCATAAGAAGTTTTAAACATGTACATGACACTGCAACAACATTTCCCCGTGGGGAAGTCGTGTCTTTGGCATCATTAAAAGTGAAGACTGTTATTTTATCAAATCAATTCTCTGTAATTATTATTACGTGATTAAACTAATCGTGTACATTTCATTATCTAGGAAGTCGGGCCACCATGGAAAATCTTCAGATTACAAAGTTATAGTTTTCCGAATATAACTCTTCAGATATTTTAATATCTGATTAATTAGTCTTCTATCAATGAATTATTCTGTACCTCACGTCATTCTCATCTGAACGTCATAAACTGTTGGTTATCTGCACGAACCCAGCCTTTACTACGAATCATCCATACACCAATTGGCTTAATCATGGATATACTAACTAACTAAATAATCACAGAAATGCATAAACAAACAAACAGTAGATATGTTCCAAACAAATTATAGGGAATATTCCCTAGTGGGCTAAACCGATATGACGGCTTGGTGGACAAAGGGAAGTGGGTGTGGACTGAGAAAGAGTGGGAAAGACAAAAGGAATCTATATTAATTGAAATGCTCGTCTTTTGCACATGAACGCTCACTTATTCGGGAATAATTGCAATCAATATATATTTATGCCCAGTGTGTCGTTGTGATCTTTTCTGTTGGAATCCGGTCCGTCTGATGGAGTCTCTCTCTCTCTCTTTCTGTGGTTAGAATGGATACTTCGTGGTTAGGATGGATACTCCAGAGTACCATTCAGAAATGTTCTCATAGAATAGATGTTTCGGCGGTTGTCTGTATTTGCATCCCAGGTTTACATAATTTCTAGCTGCAGACTAGTAATTAGTATCTTAGATTTTCTCTTATTCTGTATGGATCGATAGTCTTAGAGTTTAATCATTTCCAGCCGTGTAGCCAATTCTCCATGTGGTATGGTTAGGAACTAAATAACTATTCGCAATCACAGTTCACGCTGTGAGTTTGCTTAGTCTAAACTATTCGCAATCACAGCTCATGCTGAGGGTTTGCTTAATCTTGGTTCTCAAACCTGTGCCACCTCAGCTAACACTGAGGTATGCGTGGTCTGAAGGGGATTTCCTCAGGAGGGGGTTTTATTTGTAACAATAGAAAGGACGCCTGATCATGTCTGTGCTCAGCTCACACTGAGGTATGCGTGGTCTGAAGAGGATTTCCTCACTAGGGGGTTTTATTCGTAACAATAGAAAGGACGCCTGATCATGTCTGTGCTCACGGGGGCGTGCCAATGACTTAGTTAAAGGGAATACAATTCTCTCACATTAAAGGTTTAACATCACATTACATCATTTCACAAATAGTTTCATCTTTACTCATTCATTTTATATGTGAATTAGATGCAAACCCTATAATTGAGAAATGTACACATTCAGAGATATGTGTGTTTTCTGTCCTCTCTGAGGTCACCAAATGAAACACACTCGTCATACCCGTCCCTTAAGTGTCCACGAACCATTCCCACAAGTGGGCATTTTGTTTCATATTCCCATTTTGGGGATTTAGGAGTTTGCCAAGTGAAATCCTTTGTTCTCTCTGTGTCTCTCTTTCTGCATGACCAGGGGAAGAGATTCTCCGCCAGGAATTTATGACCTGAGATAACAGAACCTGGATGTAGGAGAGAGTGAGAGAGGGGGAAGCCACGATCTACAACCAGAAAGGGACACATCATGAGAGGGACAAAAAAGTCAGTCAACTTTTAGTGTATTCTGCAGCTGCCATGATTCTGTTTCAATTATCATCTCTCCATAAATATAGTGAGGGAGGGGTCCACATGAAATATATGAGTGCAGCCCCAAGATAGGTACATATGGGAACGTATGGTCCTGTGTCATTCATCTCATTGGCCCAACAAATGCATCTTTCAAACTCAGAAGCAGGAGTCAAGTCAGGTCAAAGCCAGTTCAGTCTTTTTAGCTATTTGCATGTGAAAATATCTTGTAATCCTATTTTAATATTGCTTGGTAGTGTTTTGTTTTGTTGGTGGGCCTACTTATTGATGGTTAACACATATCACAGAGTGTAGCTTAAAACTTATTTGGGACTGGGTGGCAGTATTGAGTAGCTTGGATAATAAGGTTCCCAGAGTAAACTGCCTGCTACTCAGGCCCAAAAGCTAGAATATGCATATTAATAGTATATTTGGATAGAAAACACTCTGAAGTTTCTAAAACTGTTTGAGTGATGTCTGTGAGTATAATAAAACTCATATGGCATGCAAAAACCTGAGAAAAAAATCCAACCCGGAAGTGGGAAATCTGAGGTTTGTAGTTTTTCAAGTCATTGCCTATCGAATATACAGTGTCTATGGGGTCACTTCCTAAGTCAACAGTCTTTAGAACCTTGTGTCAGGCTTTTACTGTTAAGGGGAAGTGAATGAGAGCTGTTTGAGTCAGGTGTCTGGCAGAATGCCATGAGCTAAATCATGCGCATGCCAGTGAGAGGTAGCTGCGTTCCTTTTAATTTCTAAAGACAAGAGATAGAGATTTTGTTTAACAAGTAATATTTATATTTATATTTAATATAAAAGGTAGGGGTAAAGGTTATTGACACCTCTGTTTTCAATTCCTTTCAGTACCTTACCTTACAAAGACAACGGCACTGATCCTTTTTCTAAAATGTTTTGTGAGACGAAGAACACATTGAGATGAATCATTCCTCCGTACAGAATCCTTCCAGATTCTTGATATCTTTTGTCTGTGCTTATGGACTGTCCTCTTCAATTCAAACCACACAATTTCAATGGGATCCAAGTCGGGAGACTGAGATGGCCATTTCAAACTGTCAAAAAATCTCAGTGAACAAATCCATTGAAGAGGCCCAGACTAATACATTGCGGAGGCTGTGGGAATGGCACAGTTTAAGAAGAAGGGGAGTGGCTAAAATGCACATCTCTCTCCAGAATGTGCTCTCTCCCGTCAATTTGTGCACATTCATTATTTCATAACTTTATTATGTGAATTGTTTGCATTTGAAAAATGACATGTGGAAGAAAACATGTTTAAAGAATGGGTAAATGGCTTGATAGGCACTATCAATTCCACATTACATACAGTACCAGTCAATCTACTCATTCCAGGGTTTTTCTTTATTTTTACTTTTTTTTTTTTACATTATAGAATATTAGTGAAGACATCAAAACTATGAAAAAACACATATGGATTCATATAGTAAGCAAAAAAGTTTTAAACAAATCAAAACATATTTTATTTTTGAGATTCTTCAAAGTAGTCACCCTTTGCCTTGAAGACAGCTTTGCACAGTTAATTTGTGGAATTTCTTTCCTACTTAATGTGTTTGATCAGTTATGTTGTGACAAGGTAAGGGTGGTATACATAAGATAGCCCTATTTGGTAAAGTCCATATTATGGCAAGAACAGCTCAAATAAGCAAAGAGAAACGACAGTCCATCACTACTTTGAGACATGAAGGTCAGTCAATCCGGAAAATGTCAAGAACTTTGTAAGTTTCTTCAGGTGCAGTCGCAAAAACCATCAAGCGCTATGATGAAACTGGCTCTCATGAGGACCATCACAGGAAAGGAAGACCCAGAGTTACCTCTGCTACAGAGTATTAGTTCATTAGAGTTAAATGCACCACAGATTGCAGCCCAAATAAATGCTTCACAGAGTTCAAGTAACAGACACATCTCAACATCAACTACTAAAGGAAACCAATGAGAAGAAGAGACTTGCATTGGGCCAAGAAACGCGAGCAATGGACATTAAAAAGGGTGGAAATCTGTCCTTTGGTCTGATGAGTCCAATTTTGAGATTGTTGGTTCCAACTGCCATGTCTTTGTGAGACGAAGAGTCTGTGATTGATTATCTCTGCATGTGTGCTTCCCAAATTGAAGCATGAAGGAGGAGGTGTGATGGTGTGAGGGTGCTTTGCTGGTGACACTGTCTGTGATATATTTACAATTCAAGGCACACTTAACCAGCATGGCTACCACAGCATTCTGCTGTGATGCCATCCCATCTGGTTTGCGCTTGGAAGGACCATCATTTGTTTTTAACAGGACAATGACCCAACACACCTCCAGGCTGTGTAATGGCTATTTGACCAAGAAGCAGAGTGAAGGAGTACTACATTAGATGACCTGTCCTCCATAATCACCCGACCCAAATGAGATGGTTTGGGATGAGTTGGACAGCAGAATGAAGGAAAAAGCAGCTAACAAGTGCGAACTCCTTCAAGACTGTTGCAAAAGCATTCCTCATGAAGCTGGTTGAGAGAATGCCAAGAGTGTGCAAAACTGTCATCAAGGCAATAGGTTAATATTTTGAAGAATCTAAAATATACAGTACCAGTCAAAAGTTTTAGAACACTCATTCAAGGGTTTTTGTTTATTTTTACTATTTTCTACAATATAGAATTATTGTGAAACAGATCAGGGTGTGACAAAATTAACTTTTAAGAAGGCCTACCTGTTAAGTGAAATGCATTCCAGGTGACTACCTCATGAAGCTGGTTGAGAGAATGCCAAGAGTGTGCAAAGCTGTCATCAAGGCAAAAGGTGGCTTTTTGAAGAATCTCAAATTAAAAATATAATTTGATTTGTTTTACACTTTTTTGGTTACTATATGATCCCATATGTGTTATTTCATAGTTTTGATGTCTTCACTACTATTCTGCAATGAAGAAAATAGTACAAATAAAATAAGTACTCATTCAAGAGTTTTTGTGTTCAAACTTTTGACTGGTACTGTGTACTAGCAGTAGTACATTTACCATTCATTCCTGTCATTTCTACAAAATGAATAATCTACAACACTTGTTTGGTTAAGGTAATTTCTGTAAATGCATTCAATATATTATTGTCGTTCTCATTGTCGGAGTGGACACGTTGTTTGCAGACCGCACAGCCTATGTTACACTTATGAGAAACATGTTTTGGTTTATTTTATTCAATTTTCAGTTTTGTCAATTTATTCATTCTCTTTTGTTTGCAGCTCTCCTGTCAATGTTGATTACACTCACCTGACTTTGCATAGAAGTAGGCCTATAGGCCCATTCGGGGATCTGATAGTATTTATGATTGTCTTAATGCACCACCACTAAGGAGCTGTGGAGCTTCTCAAATAGCAAGCAAACAAAGTATGTTTTTACATCTATTGAGAATGACAATTGTTCCTCAATGTATCTGAAAGATCATTCCAGCTCTCTCCCTTTCGATAACCAAAAGGGGAAGGGGAAAATGTCATCCTCTGATCCAGTGGAAACTTCATAAAATAGGCCTACCTGATTACTTCTTATCCCTTGCGCAAATAGCCTACAGCTATGTCTGTCCTGAGCTCACTGGCAAGGGAAACTCTGAGGGCCCAGATTATTTTCTACAATGTTGCAAGTTTGCTAGAGCAAGCTTCAGGCCAGACCGAAATTAATTTAAGATCATTGCAGACAGGCCATGCGTAGCCAATGTGATTTATAGGGCATTTATTTTTTCGGGATATTTTCGACCTGCAGGCTGAAAGGTTTTTATTTGAAGGCTTTATGTAGGCTACTTTTACATAGTTGGTAATAACAATAGAAGTTACTTTTTAGGTTTGTACATTACATGACCAAAGTATGTGGACATGTGCTCGTCGAACATCTCATTCAGAAATCATGGGCATTAATATGCTAACATAATTGCAAAAGGGTTTTCTAATGATCAATTAGCCTTTTAAAATTATAAACTTGGATTAGCTAACACAACGTTGCTGATAATGGGCCTCTGTACTCCTATGTAGATATTCCATTTAAAAAATAATCTATTTCCAGCTATAATAGACATTTACAACATCAACAATGTCTACACTGTATTGCTGATCAATTCGATCTTATTTTAAATGGACAAAAAAATAACTTTTCTTTCAAAAACAAGGACATTTCTATGTGGCCCCAAACTTTTGAACAGCAGTGTACTTTGGAATTCTTTTGAATGAGCGTAGTTATCAACTGTATCTAGTGGATCCATTCTGTCTTTCCCGCTCTTTATCTTTCCCCACCCATGTCCATTGTGTTGCAAGCCGTCACATCGGGTTTAGTCCACTAGGGACTTTTCATTACATTATGTAGTAATCAAGGTGTACGCTATTCTGTTCGTGTGTTTATGCAATTCTATGTGATTATTTCATTAGTTGGTAAATAAATAATTAAGTCAATTTGTATATCGCTGATTCATCATTTATGCTAGGGTTCGTGCAGACATCCAAGGATTTTGTGCAATTCAGAATGAGACTGAAGGTAAATAAGAATGAATGAATTGACTGATGTAAGAGATATTTGTCTTTATAGTTTAGTTGGGAGATAGTAACTCGTTAAATAACTTTTTCCATGGTGCCCCAGATTATTACTTAATTAATTGTTGCATAATAATTTTACATGGTATGTAATTATTTTATAAAATAACAGTCAATCACATTAATGATAGTCAAGACACAACAATGGCTACCGACGTGAGCGCTACGGCGGTAGCCATTTAGGCAGGTTACCTTCGCTTCCTTGGGCACAGGGACCACGGTGGTCTGCTTGAAACAGGTATTTCAGAAATAGGTATTACAGACTCAGTCAGGGAGAGTTTTAAAATGTCAGTGAAGACACATGCCAATTGGTACGCACATGCTTTGAGTACACATCCTGCTACTCAAACTATACAACAACGAACTATATTCAGGAAGTACACAGAAATTCCAATTCTAATTCCAGTAAAATGTCAAAGTGGATTTTGGTTTACTTTCTGAATTGACTGGAATGTAAATGAAACTGACCTCAACATTGGTTAGCACACTTGGACACAACCACACCTGGGATTTGAACTCATAACCTCTAGGATGTCATTAAGAGGAATTTCCTGCATTGCCAGCAGGTATGTGGCCATGACAGAGATCAACCACAGATGTATTGGCAAGAATACATTTCTGCATTTTGCAAGTTGCCCGGAATCAAGTCAATAATTGTGTGATTGTCACGTGAAGTTTGATGTTATCAGATGTTGAGATTTTGCATCCCCATGTTGTCACATGGATTTCACATCAATTTCACATGAGATCATGTTCTCACATGTGCTAACATGTTGTCACATGTTTAATTTTATCTTAACATATTAACTTCACATTAAATCACATAAATCGCTCGATTAGTATGTTTTATTTTCATGAGGGAAATCTCAATGACACATACATGTCTTCACATTTTATTTTGGCCTAAAGTATAGTGCACTGAATGGGGGAATCAAGTGTCATTGGACATTTCATCACTAAACTTTCAGAAAGTGTGGTACAAAATGATTGAATTCCTTGGTCGTTATGAAAAGCAGCTGTGTGTGTTGGATTAGCAACTGTCTCTAATGTTGTTATAGACAGCTTTAGTACACAAAGTCCTACAGGAGACACAACGTCGGATTGAGCACTCGATGATGTTGTATTTTGTTGTTGTTCTCTTCTCTCTTTCGATCTCTAACAGAAACCACTGTGCGTATGTGGTCCAGAAGAACATTACGTGTACGATTGAGGACGGCATGGCCACCTATGTGAAGGCAGAGTACACCACCAAGTGCATCTGGGGGCAGAAGTGTCCTGTCGTCATGTAAGTCTACACTCTTCAAAAAATATTCAATTCCAATTTAATTCAATTCCAAAGATGTTTTGTTTTTACAATTCAATTCCAATTCCATGAGTTGAAGATGTTTTAAATTAGAATGTAATGCTATGTAAATTCTTCACTTCATGAGTGAATTCAATAATTTCATTGGAATTTCAAATTCAATTGGAATTGACCCCAACCCTGATAGTTACTCAATTCAGACCCACCAGCCTCTGACACTACTTATCGTAACATGAGAGAGAATACATACAGGTACATAATAGATACTGACAGTAACTAGCTTTCCATCCAGTTTGCAACATATTTTCATGCGAATATTCTATAATCTGAAACCCACCAGTGGTGTTTCCAACAAACTGGCTCATTGCAGATAAAAATATGCGAGTGATTACGTAGCGCATGCGAAATGCAAGTGTTCATGTCCTCAATAAGAATCTAATGTTCAAATAGTTTCCATCGCATTTTCACCTCTACTGAGTTTTGCCATAAAAACAGTTTTAAATTGCAAATGTGTCTACTCTGGTCTTGGTACTTTCGCTCTAGCCAACATCTCGCGGACACAGTGGTCTGCAGGTCGGCTAGTTTAGATGATGATATTATGGATAGGAGCCAGAATGTTTTTTTTTTTGTAAAAACAGCAGCCAATCATTGATCATCATGTCACTAGAATAAAACCCGTAATATTTATTGGAAAGGAGCATCATCACCTTGCACTTTCACCACCCTGTAAAGTTCATCATAACTTATTTCATCTGTAGCCTAAGAAACTGCATGGTAGGCCAATCCCTAGTCGTAGTAGGAGGACCACACACCATGACTCCATATTTACTTCTGTATGATAATTATTATATCAACATTTGTGCTTAAATATTTTCTTGTAAAAATCTTTAAAGACACAAAAAGATCCCACAATGTCGAAAGAACAAATGATCTGTTGTACGGAAACTTCCTGTTTCCATCACAGCTGTCATGATTTGTTTTTATATGGTATGACTTGACTCGCATAGAACTGTGGATGGGAACGTGGTTTATGAGACTCACCCCACTGCTGTACACTTTCCGTATAGTTTTGACAGGCACAACAAAGTAGGTGGTGTACCATAAATTGGGACTCATGTATATGTGCTGCCCTCTGGTGGTGTCAGTTTGTATTACTAGTTAACTCCACACTGTCCCTCCAGCTGCACTTCCAGCTGTGTTTGTGGTCAGTGGCTCTGTGACTCTGCTCAGGCCTCAAAGGTTGGAAAGTGTTAATGGTCTGCTAGTTTTCATAATAATTGGATTCTTGTCAAATTTGACCATTTATTTCCATCTCAGTGGATTATAAACAAACTCACATTATGGTTATTACAGAGGCCACCTTTTCAGTATAAGTTTACAGTGAAATTGTGCTGTGTCCGTTTGTGTGCATGCATGAGTGTGTATGTGTTTGTGTGTCTATAGCTCATCTCTGTAATGAGTGTGTGAGCTGGGATGTCAGATTCTCTCTGATGTGACTGAAGCCTCTCAAAGGTCCTCTGTAGTGACATCACAGAGAGAAAGGATTTCTACTTTTAAAAAATGTAGGGAATGAGATAGAAGAGAGAGAGGAAAGAGAGAGTAGAGATCACTATTCTTCAGTAGAAGAGTAGACACCTTAAGACATAACAGTCTCAGTGAGGTCAATGACCCTTGTAACAATCCTTCATCTGAGAATGCATCATCGTCATCATCACACTAAAGTGTCTCTTTATCTCCAAATCTACTGTTCATACCCTCCCCAGTATCATTATACAAACCTTGATCCTTTGATCTACCCTCTTCTCTCCTCCCATCTCACTTTCTAAGATAGTCACTGACCTCTTGTTATCTTCTCTCTCCTCTCCATCCACTCCAGGTACCGGACCTTCTACAAGCCTAAGTATAAGGTGGGCTATAAGAGAATTACTGCGCTGGAGTGGAGGTGTTGTCCTGGCTACTCTGGGGAGAACTGCTACGATGGACCCACCTCTCTGCCCCCCTTCAAAGGGGGTGCCCCACACCGACCAGGGATCAAGGGGTACCCCCATGGCCACCCCCAACCTCCCCTTATCCAAAAACCTGTCCCTGGTGGGGCTAATCTGGAGCCAGGGAGCCCCTTCCCAAATCAGCCTGATAGCAGACCCATCCCCACTGGACAACTGCCCACCGGGAACGGCAAACCCAACTATGGTGAGTCCAGACAGTGTGTGAAATATTTGCCCATTTATATTTTCAAACTGTGATTCACTTCTCCCTCCCTTGCCCTATGTAATAATGTTTTCTCTTTCTCTCTAGGTCATAAAGTTGGTGGAGACCGTCTCGATCGTATGGAAGAGGACCTGCTTCGTCTGACCCAGGATCTGGACATTCTGAATGGGGTGATGGCCAGCCTAGAAGACCGCCTGCACCTCTCTCTCCGGGAGGATACAAAAAATATGCTGGGCTCCCTGCTCTCCACCGTCCCCCGTCTTTCAGACACCTCTGTTGGCTTTGGGGTGATCCCAGACGGGACCCCAGATGGCCTGGAGGGGGGAGAGGGACTCCCTGGGTTCGGAGACCTGGCTGGGAGGGTGACAGAGGTGAAGGATGAGCTCAAAGCCAAAGGACATGTGCTTGAGGAGATACAGGTGGGTGCTACGGTTTTGTTAATGTTATTAGACTGGTTTATGCTAGTTTATGGAAATGTAGATAAACAAGCAGATGTCTAAATCAATAATATAACTTTTGCTAATTGGTAACATTCTGAATCTCACACTGAGATTCTGAGACTGGGCTATTTCCACACAATGTCATTCACTTACAGTGTCAAATAATTTGAAGTGTTCCTAAAGCCAAACCATTGTCTTTCCTCAGGGCATGGTTCTGGGCCATGAAGGGCAGCTGAAAAAGCTGTTGGAAGCTGCGACTGGCAGGCCCATCACTGGGTCAGTCTCTCCCTCCACCCTGGAGGAGCTGCTGGATGCTAAACTAGCAGGTGTCCGCGCTGACATCCTGGACGGCTTTGAGAGGCGTCTGTCTGGCCTGGAGAACCACTGTGAGGAGAGGATAGGAGAGGTCCAGAGACAGTGCCATAATGAACACATGAACGGCCAGGAGCACATACAGCAGTCTCTGGACGGCAGAGAAACTGGACTGAGAGAGGAGCTGGGTACCCTGCAGGCCCAGATACAAGGACTGACCCTCACTGAGAGCTGCTGTGGACAGGTACCAATGAACTTTGGTGTTTTTCAATGCTACTGGCATGTTTTTATTGAGGCATCAGAAATTCATCAATACTTCAAACAGTAGCTACCACATCAAATGTTATGGGCATACACACCTTGAAAAATGCACCATGAAAATTGGGTTACAGTTATTCAATGTAAATATGAAATATGATCTGCTAAATGGCTAAAACTTGTATATTACTAAAATATTTGCAAAATGTCTTATTGCTACACTATATGCCTGACATGTGACTGTCCCAGCAGGTAAACAGCCTGTCGCAGAGGATGTTGATGCTGGAGGAGTCAGTGAAGGGCTTAAAAG
This sequence comes from Oncorhynchus mykiss, assembly GCF_057628025.1. Taxonomy (NCBI): domain Eukaryota; kingdom Metazoa; phylum Chordata; class Actinopteri; order Salmoniformes; family Salmonidae; genus Oncorhynchus; species Oncorhynchus mykiss. The sequence continues at coordinate 7,234,056 of NC_143049.1, forward strand.
AGTCCCAGCTGGAGCTTCAGGCTTCTCTCACTGACCAGACCATCCACATTGAGACCCTGATAGAGGCCCGTCTGGAAGACATAGATGCCAGGCTCAATGTCACCGAGTCTGGGGACGTAGGGGTTGGCAAGGTGCCTGGGAGTCTGGATGGCTTCAAGACCCTGTTGAAGGACAAGCTGAAGTCCCTGGAGGAGAGGGTGTTTGTGGCTTTGGAGGAGCTGAGTAACACCACCGCCCCAGCTCTGCTGGAGGGTCAGGTGATGCCCGCCCTGGAGACAGAGATTGAGTCGGTCAGGAGGAGGGTGGAAGGAGACCTGGACTGCATCCAGAGGAAACTCACAGACCTGGAGCTCCTCTGCACCTCCTCCTGCTCCCACGCCACTCCCCCTGGAGGAGGCGCACGGACAGGCCTAGTGGCGGAGTGTGAGGCGGTGGAGAAGAAGGTGTCAGGCCGTCTGGACTCCCATGCTGACCAGCTGGACCGTCTCAATACCACCCTGCAGACCCTACTGAGCCGCATTGCCCAGGAGGACGAGGAAGGCTCTGTCCAGGGAGAGATCACCCTCCTCAAGATCAAAGTCAACTCAGTCAACCGCACCCTGAAGGGCCTGAGGGACTCTGTTAGCCTGTTCAGTAAGGAAGTGGGCCATGCTAACACCACGTGGACACACAGGGAGAATCAGCTAGCCACCCAGGTCCAGGGTATCACCCAGCTAGTGGGGCGCCAGGCCTACCTCCTGGGGGCCGGGGAGCACCGACTAGCCCAGCTGAAGGAGGAGCTGGTGAGCATGAGGAGGAGACTGGCTGGGGAGCTGCAGGGCTGCCGGAGTACGGCCCTGGGGGTGCAGAGGGAGGTGGAGGAGGTAGATAGTCGAGTGGCCCAGGTGGAGGGACAGTGTGGTAGCCTGGGGGAGCTGGCGGACAACCTGGAGAGGATCAGGACAGAGCTGGAGAGACACTCAGACTTGCACCTGTCACAGGTCAAAGGAACGATGGCCAGTCACTCTACACAGCTGGCCAAACTGAAGGGAGAAATGAAAGACTGTGTCGGAAAGGGCTCAGCCAATCAGAGGGGAGACCAGTAACGCTACGGAGAAAGACGTATGTCCTCTCATCTTCTGCTCTCCTTCATCTGCTCAAATGTGAAACTTGAGAACAGATGTATTCCTGCATTTTCAGATCAGTGAAGGAGAGGAGATGAGTAGAATAGGCCATTTGAAGCTATTGAAATGCACCCTTGGTTGTATAGTTGGGCAATATTTTCCCTCAAGTTTTTCTTCAAAAGGGGCATTTAGTTTTTTTCTTATAGTTTTGTTTTCACATTTTATATTGATATTAACTGACTTTTTAACTTATTTGAAGAAAAGATGACTGCATTGTTATACTGTATTAGACATATTTGTGAAAAATGAACAACAAAAACAAAGCAAATGATATCCCACTGGGCACAGACGTCAATTCAATGTCTATTCCACATTTGTTCAACGTAATTTGATTGAAATGAAGTGGAAACAACGTTGATTCAACCAGTGTGTGCCCAGTGGGTTGGGACTAGCACACTCTACTCTCTGTGTGGACTGTCCTTTAAAAATACTGTATGTCAATATGAAAGGTGCTATACATTTGGTTAACACTAATTTTTTAGTATTTCTACTTAAAGGTCCCGAACATCATCAAAATGACTGTTGCTTCTACATTGATAAAGTTGGATCATAAAGTCACTGGTCCCCTCCCCCATGTCAAACACAAACACACCCCCATGTCAAACACACGGATTCAGGAGGCAGGCCAGATACTCCTTCCTCTATCTCTGGACAGGCATACCCAAGGCTTTACTTGCGGCTTTATGCAACGTCACATGAAGCAGGAAGTGTAAAACACCCTGTCATATCAACATATTATGTTCTGCCTTAAAACCGACATCACGTGCGCCTCACGTGCGCCTACGCCTTGATTTGGTCTTGTTAACAAACCATAAGCCAGTATCTCGCTCAAACAGAACGTATGAAGACATCAGATAGCAGTGGCTGCTTTTCATTTCGGGTGGGCAGGCTGCAGCTTTACCAATTGGGGAGAACATTCGATGAGTCGTGCCAAGAAGCTAGTCCTGAATACGGATGCCATCATTGACAGTGGATCTTGCAAGCGCTGACCGTAATGTAAGTATCAGAGTTTGATGTGTCTGACACGGTAGCCAACATTGTTGGAGATCATAGGCCTAACGTCAAATAATGCAACTGTGGCTGCTTTGACTTGTAAACAGTATATTTTCTATAACACAGCTGAGTCACTACAGTATATGTTTTTTATCTTTCATCCCTAAGCCCCCTACATTTAGTCTTAGAACACACAGCTGGCCCCAAGGAATGTTGTCCACAAAAGGAATTTAATATTTTGCCCTTTCATTGTGTGGTTGTTGTCTTACAGTTGATGTACAGTGCCTTGCGAAAGTATTCGGCCCCCTTGAACTTTGCCCCCCAACTTTTTGTGAAGAATCAACAACAAGTGGGACACAATCATGAAGTGGAACGACATTTTATTGGATATTTCAAACTTTTTTAACAAATCAAAAACTTAAAAATTGGGCGTGCAAAATTATTCAGCCCCCTTAAGTTAATACTTTGTAGCGCCACCTTTTGCTGCGATTACAGCTGTAAGTCGCTTGGGGTATGTCTCTATCAGTTTTGCACATCGAGAGACTGAAATTTTTTCCAATTCCTCCTTGCAAAACAACTCGAGCTCAGTGAGGTTGGATGGAGAGCATTTGTGAACAGCAGTTTTCAGTTCGCTTATCGCTTGCACAGTGCTCCTTGGGATGTTTAAAGCTTGTGAAATCTTTTTGTATCCAAATCCGGCTTTAAACTTCTTCACAACAGTATCTCGGACGTGCCTGGTGTGTTCCTTGTTCTTCATGATGCTCTCTGCACTTTTAACGGACCTCTCAGACTATCACAGTGCAGGTGCATTTATACAGAGACTTGATTACACACAGGTGGATTGTATTTATCATCATTAGTCATTTAGGTCAACATTGGATCATTCAGAGATCCTCACTGAACTTCTGGAGAGTTTGCTGCACTGAAAGTAAAGGGGCTGAATAATTTTGCACGCCCAATTTTTCAGTTTTTGATTTGTTAGAAAAGTTTGAAATATCCAATAAATGTCGTTCCACTTCATGATTGTGTCCCACTTGTTGTTGATTCTTCACAAAAAAATACAGTTTTATATCTTTATGTTTGAAGCCTGAAATGTGGCAAAAGGTCGCAAAGTTCAAGGGGGCCGAATACTTTCGCAAGGCACTGTATCTTGTGTCATTGGGGCTAGTCATGATGATTTTGGGGGGGGGGTTATAGTTACTCATTTAAAATCTGCATCAGTTGAGCAATTCACACACACTAAAATTCAAAATAAAAACATTGAAAAGTTTCACAAAAACTGCACAACCAAATATTGCATATTTCAAATAAAAAAACACATTGTAGAATGAAAAAACAAATAGAAAACACATTGTAGAATGAGTAGATTGCTACATTAACGAATTGATAGAATCATAAAATACAATAAAATGCACTACCCATTTAACAAACATTTCCCTTTTCAAAAACATTACAGGCGACGTAGAGAGGCTCCTGGGTGTCCTCTTCAATGAGATCACCTTTGATCCAGCTCCATAGGTGAGGAAGCTGTGCAAGCTGTCCATCGCAGGACACCTGTCTGCCCAGTGTGAGCTGTTGTCTCCCTCTTCAATCTTTAGGGTGACTGAAGACAAGTGGGTGACTGAAGCCTGCTTGATTGAAGTGGGGTATATGGGTTCCTCGCCCCTCCCCATCAATCTCTGTAGTTGTATTTCCTGAATCATAAGTAATTAACTTTCACGTGATATGATATCACATTCTGTTATAAAAACTTTTTAAAAAGCATTCGGACAGGAGATGAGTGTTACAAATTACACAAATCAATGGGTCCTGCACACTGTAGGGTGGCCGGGTGCCTATATCAGGCACATGGATCTAATTATGTATGTTCTGTCAAATTATGTCTCACCATTACTTCTCACCTTTATTTCTCATGAGTGTTCTTGTTGATCTTTTTGCAATGCTGGCCTATCATAGAATATAAAATAAATGTCTGATCTTTACATACAATCCTGACCATATTGTCATTTATAATGCTAATGCAGAGGCACCAATAAATTGTCCAGTACACTTATTGTATTTTTGTACTTGTAAAAGAAAGAAAAGAACATCGAATTTCTCATGTTCTGATGCAGTTCAAAGATTAACCAGCAGGAGGCATCAAATCCCCTGATAACAGAGATGTTATGGTTTGTTCTTTAGTATTTCAGTGGTATTTCCAAAACAAAGGGACAGCCAGGGACTAATCTCCCCCATTTCACAGAAGACAATTTTTCCATGTCAGGTGGACTAGAGAGTAAACGGAGGGATAGGATTTGATTCAGTGCACGAGAGCTGCACTGTCGGCAGGTTTACTGCATCAGCACGTATCACAGACCACAGGTTCGAAGTCGCCAAAGATTAACTGTCAATCCTTGTTTTAAAGAATGGTTAGAAGTTGCCAAGATATTACAATGAGAACCAAAGATGAACTGCAAGTCCTTATTTTGGTGGAGTGAGAGAATTTCAATGTCTTTAGGTAACCTTTATTTAAGGATGCAGTCAGAGAAAGGATGGGCAGGCTACAGCTCTGACCACTATCTTCCTCTTCTCCTTCCTCCTCCTTCCTCTTTCTAGGCCTTTTCTGAACCAATGCCCCACCCCCCCAAAACTACACTATTAGAAGAAAAAAAATCCTAGTGTATAATCTAGAACCTAAAAGAGTTATTCAGCTGTTCCCATAGAATAACCCTTCGAAGAACCCTTTTGGGTTCCATGTAGAACCCTTTCCACAGAGTTCTACAAGGATCCAAAAGGATTATGCTATAGGAACAGCAATATCATGCAATATCTTCTACTGCATGACAAGGGGAAAGCATTTGTAATACCAAACTATTCAAGAATTATGATTCTAAAGGTGATGGACAAATCCTCACGTTACTCCTTATTTAAAATGAGTGAGGAACTAATCATGTGAAAGTGTTACAGTAAGTAGCTGGATGAGGTTTAGTAGTTCCATGACACCAGATAACCCTCAGCGAAACCATTCTAAACTCTTGTTCGTTAAGGTAGCATCTTTAGTGATTTAAGACCTTTTTGTTTATCTTTTCTAAAATACAAGACACAATAATATTGGACAATACAATTGGCCATTGATATGATATGCAATTTTTGTATTTAATTTCAATATATTAGCTGATGAACCATTTAAACTTGTTTGAAAACACTGAAATAAATTAAAGAGGTTTTTAAGGCTTGCCAGTTAGTCAGTGCTTACCTCTGCAACAGGTCACCCTACCAGATTATCCAATATATTTCCTGTGTAATAACATAGGTTAGCTATACCATGGCTGAGCAGCACTGGGCCCTTCATTTGGACTGGCCCAGAATGGATAAGAATGGGTCAGATCATGGCTCTGCTAGGACAGAGAGGAACCTGACAAGACAGGGGCCTTGGAGCACAGCGACTCACCTGGCAAAGCTTTGGGTTTACAACATACTAACACAAGATCAGTGAGAACAACAACCGAAACACAGGTGTCCCCAGTCCTAGAACTCCAGAGTTGCAGCACTGTAAAGACCAACCAATGTCACTGACAGGCCAGAGAATACTGCATGTTCACTTTGTTTCCCAGGTCTAAGTCACTCTCTGGTTCAAGGCAAAGGAAGAGAACTAGTGGCTACAGGCCTCAAGAGCTGGGGTGGGGTTTACCTAGATCTGACACCAGGGGGCTTCAAACCCAGGCCTTCAGGTCAGTACCACCACACGTTGTATTCCACCTCTTCCACCAGGCTTGTAAACCTTTCGACTTGTATTGGAACATTCTGGCCTACAAACTAAGCCTAAGGTCTCAGTGCTTGAAAACAAACCATCTTTTCATGCAAAAACAACAGTCTCTTGTGGATGGCCCCTGGCATTGACAGGCTCCGCCATTTCAATAAAACACACTCGGAGAGGAAGACTTTAGAAACTAGCACCTCCAAATTGGCTACAATAGGTAAACACGTGCTCCAGGTTGGGTGATGTTAAAAAGAGGAAGGTTGGATGAACCAATAAGAGGGTACTTCCTGTAGCTATCTAAGTACAGATTGGTTTCCATGTAGCACGTAATTAGTGACTCTCCCAATCTGAGGTCTAGCAGATCAGCAATACAGATCAGGAAATTGAAGGTGCTTAGTGGAAGGAAGTGACATCAAGCACTTTCAGATTAGGCATCTCCTTCCACAATGTCTGCTCAGCAGATTAATAAACATCTCAAATCAACCCATAGACCCTAATCTCTATGTATTTTTGTAGATCTGACAGGATTGGAAAGGTTTAAGCAATATGGCAGACAATCCAACTAGCAAATTAAAAGGCATGGTGGAGCTGTAACCATTTTGGTTATATTTATACAATTCCTTCAGATCTAAGTGTATAGAGTTTAGGGGCTAGCAGTTGATTTCGGACATCCTTCCACACAGTCTGGACTCTTACACTAAGTTTCAGTGCTTCTAACACAGCCTGTCTCACAGCAAGTCTCCTCATCATCACAATATCAACTACAACAAAATCCATCACAGGAAGTAATCCATAAAATAGTAAATAAATAAGGTCATATTATCATGGGACCTGAAAATGAACAGTTATGTCAACTGTTGTCTTTTTCCCATCTGATACATCTGAAGAAAGTCAATGTTTCGACATGGTGATGTGTGTGAAATTAAGTAGCTGTATATAGAGGCTAAGGGAACAGAGAGACATGGTGATGTGTGTCAAATGAAGTAGCTGTATATAGAGGCTAAGGGAACAGAGAGACATGGTGATGTGTGTGAAATTAAGTAGCTGTAAATGGAGGCTAAGGGAACAGAGACATGGTGATGTGTGTGAAATGAAGTAGCTGTATATAGAGGCTAAGGGAACAGAGAGACATGGTGATGTGTGTGAAATGAAGTAGCTGTATATAGAGGCTAAGGGAACAGAGAGACATGGTGATGTGTGTCAAATGAAGTAGCTGTATATAGAGGCTAAGGGAACAGAGAGACATGGTGATGTGTGTGAAATGAAGTAGCTGTATATAGAGGCTAAGGGAACAGAGAGACATGGTGATGTGTGTGAAATTAAGTAGCTGTATATGGAGGCTAAGGGAACACAGAGACATGGTGGGTTGGAATATAGGGCTTTTAAGAGACAACAATTAGACTACATATGATGTTACTACAGTACTGTGTTACAGAACAAATCACTCAAATAAACACTGCCAAACACACAGGCACAAAAACAAATGTGCACGAGCACACACGCATCTGACAAGACAACGAAGAGCTTGAATTGCTCAAGATATTTTGTGCGGTGAACGCACTTTCAGCTTATGTTAGCGTGTGAGGTATTATGTAGCAGCTTACCACCCAAAAACAAAAGCATTCAGACTGTTCCTACACACAGACATACACACAAGGCAAAACATTTGCCACTCGCTAATGACTTAATCTGTGGCTGCAGTCCTTATTTTAACCACTATCAGCTAAACCAGTGGTTCTCAAACTTTCTATAGTCATGTACCCCTTCAAACATTCAACCTCCAGCTCTGTACCCCCTCTAGCAACAGGGTCAGCGCTAGAGGTCGACCGACTAATTGGAATGGCCGATTAATTAGGGCCGGTTTCAAGTTTTCATAACAATCGGAAATAGGTGTTTTTGGACTCCGATTTAAAAAAAATATATATATATAATTTTTTTGTACAACTTTATTTAACGAGGCAAGTCAGTTAAGAACACATTCTTATTTTCAATGACGGCCTAGGAACAGTGGGTTAACTGCCTTGTTCAGGGGCAGAACGACAGATTTTTACCTTGTCAGCTCAGGTATTCAATCTTGCAACTTTACAGTTAACTAGTCCAACGCTCTAACCACCTGCCTCACGTGAAGCCTGCTTGTTACGTGAATGCAGTAAGAAGCCAAGGTAAGTTGCTAGCTAGCATTAAACCTAATCAATCATAATCACTAGTTATAACTACACATGGTTGATGATATTACTAGTTTATCTAGCGTGTCCAGCGTTGCATCTAATCGATGCGGTGCGCATTCATGAAAATGGACTGCTCCAATGTGTACTTAACCATAAACATCAATGCCTTTCTTAAAATGAATACACAAGTATATATTTTTAAACCTGCATATTTAGCTACAAGAAAGATTAGCAGGCAATATTAACCAGGTGAAATTGTGTCACTTCTCTTGCGTTCATTGCACGCAGAGTCAGGGTATATGCAACAGTTTGGGCAGCCTGGCTCATTGCGAACTAATTTGCCAGAATTTTGCGTAATTATGGCATAACATTGAAGGTTGTGCAATGTAACAGCAATATTTAGACTTAGGGATGCCATCCATTAGATAAAATACAGAACGGTGCAGTATTTCACTGAAAGAATAAACGTTTTGTTTTCGAAATGATAGTTTCCGGATTCTACCATATTAATGACCTAAGGCTCGTATTTCTGTGTGTTATTATGTTATAATTAAGTCTATGATTTGATAGAGCAGTCTGCCTGAGCGATGCATGGCAGCAGCAGGCTCGTAAGCATTCATTCAAACAGCACTTTCTTGTGTTTTGCCAGCAGCTCTTCGCAATGCTTCAAGCATTGAGCTGTTTATGACTTGAAGCCTATCAACTCCCGAGATTAGGCTGGTGTAACCGATGTGAAATGGCTAGCTAGTTTGCGGGGTGCCAAGCTAATAGCGTTTCAAACGTCACTCGCTCCAAGACTTGGAGTAGTTGTTCCCCTTGCTCTGCATGGGAAACGCTGCTTCGAGGGTGGCTGTGGTCGATGTGTTCCTGGTTCAAGCCCAGGTAGTGGCGAGGAGAGGGATGGAAGCTATACTGTTACACTGGCAATACTAAAGTGCCTATAAGAACATCCGATAGTCAAAAGTATATGAAATACAAATCTTATAGAGAGAAATACTCATGTTAAAAGGAACCACCAGCTTTCATATGTTCTCATGTTCTGAGCAAGGAACTTAAACGTTAGCTTTCTTACATGGCACATATATTATTTAAACCAAATTGAACATGTTACATTATTTATTTGAGGCTAAATTGATTTTATTGATGCATTATATTAAGTTAAAATAAGTGTTCATTCAGTATTGTTGTAATTGTCTTTATTACAAATAAATAAATAAAGATTGGCCGATTAATCGGTATCGGCTTTTTTGATCCTCCAATAATCGGTATCGGCGTTGAAAAATTGTAATCGGTCAACCTCTAGTCAGCGCACTCTCAAATGTTTTTTTTTTGCCATCATTGTAAGCCTATCTATTAAACATAAGAATGAGTGTGAGTTGTCGTCACAAACTGGCTCGTGGGAAGTGACAAAGAGCTCTTACAGGACCAGGGCACAAATAATATTTTTTTGTTGCCTTTACCTCCCTTATCTCACCTCACTTGCTCTCATTGTATATAGACTTATTTTTCTACTGTATTATTGACTGTATGTTTGTTTTACTCCATGTGTAACTCTGTGTTGTTGAATGTGTCAAACTGCTTTGCTTTATCTTGGCCAGGTCGCAATTGTAAATGAGAACTTGTTCTCAACGTAAATAAATAAATAAACAACCCGGCGCGTGGGAAGTGACAAGCTCTTATAGGACCAGGGCACAAATAATAATCAATAATTTTGCTCTTTATTTAGCCATCTTACATGTAAAACCTTATTTGTTCATCGAAAATTGTTAATAACTTACCACAGGTTATTGAGAAGGGTGTGCTTGAAAGGATGCGCATAACTCTGCAATGTTGGGTTGTATTGGAGAGAGTCTCCGTCTTAAATCATTTTCCACACACACACCGTGCCTGTATTTAGTTTTCATGCTAGGGAGGGCCGAGAATCCACTCTCACATAGATACATGGTTGCAAAGGGCATCAGTGTCTTAACAGCGTGATTTGCCAAGGCAAGAAACTCTGAGTGCAGCACTATCCAAAAATCTGGCAGTGGCTTCTGATTAAACTCATTCAGGTGCTTCGCTATATCACATTTGACATTGTCCGTAAGCTTGAGTTCATTTTTACACAAAAAAATCCTACAATGATGGAAACACCTTCTTAATGCAGACATAAAAGAGATACAACTTCTTGGTCTTAGCCTCAGCTTGTCGCAATGTTGATAACTTTGTTAAAGCAAGGCCCCTGGCGACCATGTAATGCTTTTTACAACATATAACATACGTGCGCTGGTTGTGTCAATACTTTGCCCCTTGATAACCAGCGCACGTATGTTATATGTTGTATATGTTGTAAGCATTACATGGTCGCCAGGGGCCTTAACAGGGGGCCAGGGGCTTTAACAAAGTTATCAATTTTCACTGTAGTGTCCAAAACATCTTTCAAGCTGTCAGGCATTCCCTTGGCAGCAAGAGCCTCTCGGTGGATGCTGTAGTGTACCCAAGTTGCGTTGGGAGCAACTGCTTGCACGCACGTTACCACTCCACTATGTCTCCCTGTCATGGCTTTTGCGCCATCAGTACAGATACCAACACATTTTTATTTTATATTTTACTAGGCAAGGCAGTTAAGAACAAATTCATATTTTCAATGACGGCCTAGGAAGTGGGTTAACTGCCTTGTTCAGGTGCAGAACGACAGATTTGTACCTTGTCAGCTCGGGGATTCGATCCTGCAACCTTTCAGTTACTAGTCCAACGCGCTACCCACTAGTCTACTCTGCCGCCCCATCTTGACCACCAAAGTCCATTTGATGTCACAAAGCTGTCCAGCACTTTAAAAATATCCTCTCATGTTGTCCTTTGCAGAAGAAAATGCCTTCCTTTAATTGACCCCCACATAAACGTAACGGACATATACCAGGAGCTGTGCCATGAGTTTGTTGACTCATCCAGCTGTCACGCATATAATTCACTGGCTTGTATGCGAAGTAATAATTGTTTCAAAACATCTCCTGCCATGTCACTAATGCTTTGTGAAACAGTGTTGTTTGATGAAGATATTGTAGCATTTTTGGGGCTTTTCCCCCAGCATTGTCCCAACCTTATCCATGGCAGCCGGAAGAATTAAGTCCTCCACAATAGTGACCCTATGACTAGGGTGGCTGCAGTCTTTGCAATTTTTAGGGCCTTCTTCTGACATCGCCTGGTATAGAAGTCCTGGATGGCAGGGAGCTTGGCCCCAGTGATGTACTTGGCTGTTCGCACTACCCTCGCGGTCTGAGGCAGAGCAGTAGCTACACCAGGCAGTGATGCAACCAGTCAGGATGCTCTCGATGGTGCAGCTGTAGAACCTTTTGAGGATCTGAGGACTAGGAATAGGCTTTGCCGTGCCCTCTTCAAAACTGTCTTAGTGTGTTTGGACCATTCTAGTTTGTTGGAGATGTGGACACCAAGGAACTTAAGCTCTCCCTACAGCCCCGTCAATGAGAATGGGGGTGTGCTCGGTCCTCCTTTTCCTGAAGTCCACAATCATCTCCTTTGTCTTGATCACTTTGAGGGAGAGGTTGTTGTCCTGCCACCACACGGCGAGGTCTCTGACCTCCTCCCTATAGGCTGTCTCATCGTTGTCGGTGATCATGCCTACCACTGTTGTGTCATTGGCAAACTTAATGATGGTGTTGGAGTCGTGCCTGACCATGCAGTCATGAGTGAACAGGGAGTACAGGGGGGGACTGAGCACTCACCCCTGAAGGGCCCCTGTGTTGAGGATCAATGTGGCGGATGTGTTGTTACCTACTCTTACCACCTGGGGCTGGCCCTTCAAGGAAGTCCAGGATACAGTTGTAGAGGCAGGTGTTTTGTCCTGGGGTTCTTAGCTTAGTGATGAGCTTTGAGGGCACTGTGTTGTTGAACGCCCTCGCTGTAGCCAATGAATAGTAGTCTAACATAGAGCTTAATTTTGTCCAGGTGGGAAAGGGCAGTGTGGAGTGCAATAGAGATTGCATCATTTATGGATCTGTTGGGGCGGTATGCAAATTGGAGTGGGTCTAGGGTTTCTGGGATAATGGTGTTGATGTGAGCCATGACCAGCCTTTCAAAGCACATCATGGCTACAGATGTGAATGCTATGGGTCGGTAGTCATTTTGGCAGGTTACCTTAGTGGTCTTGGGCACAGGGACTGTGGTGGTCTGCTTGAAACATGTTGCTATTACAGACTCAGTCAGGGAGAGGTTGAAAATGTCAGTAAAGTCAACTTTCCAGTTGGTCAGCGTATTCTCCGAGTACACACCCTGATAATCCGTCTGTCCCTGCAGCCTTGTGAATGTTGACCTGTTTAAAAGGTCTTACTCACATTGGCTGCGGAGGTCGTTATAACGCAGTCGTCCGGAACAGCTGATGCTCTCATGCATGTTTCAGTGTTACTTGCCTCGAAGTGAGCATAGAAGTAATTTAGCTCGTCTGGTAGACTATTGTGGGCAGCTCGCGGCTCTGCTTCCCTTTGTAGTCTGTAATAGTTTGCAAGCCCTGCCACATCCGACGAGCATCAGAGCCGGTGTAGTACGATTCAATCTTAGTCCTGTATTGATGCTTTGCCTGTTTCATGGTTCGTCAGAGGGCATGGTGGGATTTCTTTTAAGCTTCCAGGTTAGAGACCCGCTCCTTGAAAGCAGCAGCTCTACCCCTTATCTCAGTGCGGATGTTGCCTGTAATCCATGGCTTCTGGTTGAGGTATGTACTTACAGTCACTGTGGGGACGACGTCATCGATGCACTTATTGATAAAGCCAGTGACTGATGTGGTGTTCTCCTCAATGCCATCGGAAGAATCCCGGAACATATTCCAGTCTGTGATAGCAAAACAGTCCTGCAGTTTAGCATCTGCTTCATCTGGCCACTTTTTTATTGATCTAGTCACTGGGGCTTCCTGCTTTATTTTTGCTTGTAAGCAGGAATCAGAAGGATATAATTATGGTCAGATTTGCCAAATGGAGGGCGAGGGAGAGCTTTGTACGCCTCTCTGTGTGGAGTATAGGTGGTCCAGAGTTTTTTCCCTCTGGTTGCACATTTAACATGCTGATAGAAATTAGGTAAAACGGTTTTAAGTTTCCCTGCATTAAAGTCCCCGGCCACTAGGAGCACCGCCTCTGGATGAGCGTTTTCCTGTTTCCTTATGGTCGTATACAGCTCATTGAATGTGGCCCTACTGCCAGCGTCGGTTTGTGGTGACAAATAGACAGCTATGAAGAATATAGATGAAAAGAATAGTGTGGGCTACAGCTTATCATGAGATACTCTACCTCAGGTGAGCAAAACCTCAAGACTTCCTTAGATTTTGTACACCAGCTGTTGTTTGCAAATATACACAGACCGCCAACCCTTGTCTTTCCAGAGGCAGTCGTTCTATCCTGCCAAAAAAGCATAAATGCCTGCCAGGTCTATGTTATTCATGTCGTCGTTCAGCCAAGACTCGGTGAAACAGTTTTTAAAGAGATGGGTGGGGCTAAAGCTTAACAGGGTGTGAACGATGCTAAATGGGTGAAGAGAAGGAAGAGATCTCCAGTAAGTGTACCAAAACATTCACAGGCCATTTTCTCAAAAGTGGGGTTTATAAGTTGATCAACTTTCAAAGCAAAATTACTTTGACATTGTTCCTCAATTGCAGGGTATTATATACCATTTCTAGCTCGGAGTCTTTAGTTTTGTCCAATGTAAAAAAAACGATTTGAAATTTTGCTACATGAGACCGAATCGAGGTGGTCGGTCACATATGGTGTTTAGTTTAGGCTGCTATGGTGTTCACTTTGAACCAGGTCCAAATTTAGCATGCCATGGGTCTAGCTGTTATCCCCGTCTAAATATAGCCCAGAATGTCCTGGTGATGCTGGGTGATGAGGGGTGCTGTGAGTCCCCTGCACATGACACAGAGGAGCCCACTGTCTCTGAGGGAAACCCACGGCATGAGGTGCAGTACGCATCACCGGCACATACACATGCTGCACGGACACACACTGCACGGGCACACACACACATGCTGCAAAGGCACACACCCATTGCATACACACACACACCCATTTGCTGCACACAAAACACTCTGCACACAGAGCAGTGATCTAGCTGCACTTCTTAGATTAGAAAATAATTAATTGGTGTAATTAATAGGATGAAAGCTCCACCTAGCACTATGGTAGAGTAATGTTCCATCCCAAATCTACCCCTAAAGGTTACATCAATTTATACGCAACTGCTGTATTGTATGCCTGTGTATTGTTATGGCAACCCAGTATCAATGCACATCAATGTGTCAATAACCAATCAGACTGCTGTATTGTATGCCTGTGTATTGTTATGGCAACCCTGTATCATCCATGCCTCAATAACCAATCAGACTGCTGTATTGTATGCCTGTGTATTGTTATGGCAACCCTGTATCATCCATGTCTCAATAACCAATCAGACTGCTTTCGGAGCCATCAGCCAGGCTTTCGGAGCCATCATCGACTCAGTGGGTTTTGTCCAACATGTCTCTGGACCCACTCACTGTCACAGTCATACTCTGGACCTAGTTTTGTCCCATGGAATAAATGTTGTGGATCTTAATGTTTTTTCTCATAATCCTGGACTATCGGACCACCATTTTATTACGTTTGCAATTGCAACAAATAATCTGCTCAGACCCCAACCAAGGAACATCAAAAGTCATGCTATAAATTCACAGACAACACAAAGATTCCTTGATGTCCTTCCAGATTCCCTCTGTCTACCCAAGGACGCCAGAGGACAAAAATCAGTTAACCACCTAACTGAGGAACTCAATTTCACCTTGCGCAATACCCTAGATGCAGTTGCACCCCTAAAAACTAAAATTATTTCTCATAAGAAACTAGCTCCCTGGTACACAGAAAATACCCGAGCTCTGAAGCAAGCTTCCAGAAAATTGGAACGGAAATGGCGCCACACCAAACTGAAGTCTTCCGACTAGCTTGGAAAGACAGTACCGTGCAGTACCAAAGAGCCCTTACTGCTGCTCGATCATCCTATTTTTCGAACTTAATTGAGGAAAATAAGAACAATCCGAAATTCCTTTTTGATACTGTCGCAAGGCTAACTAAAAAGCAGCATTCCCCAAGAGAGGATGGCTTTCACTTTAGCAGAGATAAATTCATGAACTTCTTTGAGGAAAAGATCATGATTATTAGAAAGCAAATTACGGACTCCTCTTTAAATCTGCGTATTCCTTCAAAGCTCAGTTGTCCTGAGTTTGCACAACTTTGCCAGGACCTAGGATCAAGAGAGACACTCAAGTGTTTTAGTACTACATCTCTTGACACAATGATGAAAATAATCATGGCCTTTAAACCTTCAAGCTGCATACTGGACCCTATTCCAACTAAACTACTGAAAGAGCTGCTTCCTGTGCTTGGCCCTCCTATGTTGAACATAATAAACGGCTCTCTATCCACCGGATGTGTACCAAACTCACTAAAAGTGGCAGTAATAATGCCTCTCTTGAAAAAGCCAAACCTTGACCCAGAAAATATAAAAAAACTATCAGCCTATATCGAATCTTCCATTCCTCTCAAAAGTTTTAGAGAAGGCTATTGCGCAGCAACTCACTGCCTTCCTGAAGACAAACAATGTATACGAAATGCTTCAGTCTGGTTTTAGACCCCATCATAGCACTGAGACTGCACTTGTGAAGGTGGTAAATTACCTTTTAATGGCATCAGACCGAGGCTCTGCATCTGTCCTCGTGCTCCTAGACCTTAGTGCTGCTTTTGATACCATCGATCACCACATTCTTTTGGAGAGATTGGAAACCCAAATTGGTCTACACGGACAAGTTCTGGCCTGGTTTAGATCTTATCTGTCGGAAAGATATCAGTTTGTCTCTGTGAATGGTTTGTCCTCTGACAAATCAACTGTAGATTTCGGTGTTCCTCAAGGTTCCGTTTTAGGACCACTATTGGTTTCACTATATATTTTACCTCTTGGGTATGTCATTCGAAAACATAATGTTAACTTTCACTGCTATGCGGATGACACACAGCTGTACATTTCAATGAAACATGGTGAAGCCCCAAAATTGCCCTCGCTAGAAGCATGTGTTTCAGACATAAGGAAGTGAATGGCTGCAAACTTTCTACTTTTAAACTCGGACAAAACAGAGATGCTTGTTCTAGGTCCCAAGAAACAAAGAGATCTTCTGTTGAATCTGACAATTAATCTTAATGGTTGTACAGTCGTCTCAAATAAAACTGTGAAGGACCTCAGCGTTACTCTGGACCCTGATCTCCCTTTTGACGAACATATCAAGACTGTTTCAAGGACAGCTTTTTTCCATCTACGTAACATTGCAAAAATCAGAAACTTTCTGTCCAAAAATGATGCAGAAAAATTAATCCATGCTTTTGTCACTTCTAGGTTAGACTACTGCAATGCTCTACTTTCCGGCTACCCGGATAAAGCACTAAATAAACTTCAGTTAGTGCTAAATACGGCTGCTAGAATCCTGACTAGAACCAAAACATTTGATCATATTACTCCAGTGCTAGCCTCCCTACACTGGCTTCCTGTCAAAGCAAGGGCTGATTTCAAGGTTTTACTGCTAACCTACAAAGCATTACATGGGCTTGCTCCTATCTATCTCTCTGATTTGGTCCTGCCGTACATAACTACACGTACGCTACGGTCACAAGACGCAGGCCTCCTAATTGTCCCTAGAATTTCTAAGCAAACAGCTGGAGGCATGGCTTTCTCCTATAGAGCTCAATTTTTATGGAATGGTCTGCCTACCCATGTCAGAGACGCAAACTCGGTCTCAACCTTTAAGTCTTTACTGAAGACTCATCTCTTCAGTGGGTCATATGATTGAGTGTAGTCTGGCCCAGGAGTGGGAAGGTGAACGGAAAGGCTCTGGAGCAACGAACCGCCCTTGCTGTCTCTGCCTGGCCGGTTCCCCTCTTTCCACTGGGATTCTCTGCCTCTAACCCTATTACAGGGGCTGAGTCACTGGCTTACTGGGGCTCTCTCATACCGTCCCTGGGAGGGGTGCGTCACCTGAGTGGGTTGAGTCACTGATGTGATCATCCTGTCTGGGTTGGCGCCCCCCCTTGGGTTGTGCCGTGGCGGAGATCTTTGTAGGCTATACTCAGCCTTGTCTCAGGATGGTAAGTTGGTGGTTGAAGATATCCCTCTAGTGGTGTGGGGGCTGTGCTTTGGCAAAGTGGGTGGGTTATATCCTTCCTGTTTGGCCCTGTCCGGGGGTGTCCTCGGATGGGGCCACAGTGTCTCCTGACCCCTCCTGTCTCAGCCTCCAGTATTTATGGTGCAGTAGTTTATGTGTCGGGGGGCTAGGGTCAGTTTGTTATATCTGGAGTACTTCTCCTGTCCTATTCGGTGTGCTGTGTGAATTTAAGTGTGCTCTCTCTAATTCTCTCTTTCTCTCTTTCTTTCTTTCTCTCTCTCGGAGGACCTGAGCCCTAGGACCATGCCTCAGGACTACCTGACATGATGACTCCTTGCTGTCCCCAGTCCACCCGGCCGTGCTGCTGCTCCAGTTTCAACTGTTCTGCCTTATTATTATTGGACCATGCTGGTCATCTATGAACATTTGAACATCTTGGCCATGTTCTGTTATAATCTCCACCCGGCACAGCCAGAAGAGGACTGGCCACCCCACATAGCCTGGTTCCTCTCTAGGTTTCTTCCTAGGTTTTGGCCTTTCTAGGGAGTTTTTCCTAGCCACCGTGCTTCTACACCTGCATTGCTTGCTGTTTGGGGTTTTAGGCTGGGTTTCTGTATAGCACTTTGAGATATCAGTTGATGTACGAAGGGCTATATAAATACATTTGATTTGATTTGACTGCTGTATTGTATGCCTGTGTATTGTTATGGCAACCCTGTATCATCCATGTGTCAATAACCAATCAGACTGCTGTACTTTATTGTTCAGACCAAATCCGATCATATTATGACAAATTATTTGATGAATCAAATATATTGGTACCATGCTGACAATATATGTATATTATGTATTGGTCACTAATACGCTACTATAATTTAAAATGTAATATTATTTAAAGACAAATAGGATGCCTTATATTTAGTACTTATTTTGTCAGAGGTTAAGTCCAACAAGCTGTGGTCTGTAGGTACCTACCACCCTCTGCTGGTCACAAAGATAGATTGCATAGATTGCAGTTCCATTCAAGGTGAGCGTCGATATCACAGGTATCTACTGTCTGAAAATCGTCGAAAATGTGCAAAACTAAAAAGTAAATGTATTCCTACTTGCCATAAATTATGGAAAAATTACAATGTGTGTATACATGTGATGCATTTAATTAACTTAATTCACAATCCTCCTTTTTCTCCCACCAAAGCATTCATTTGATGGGGTAACTAGCCTACCCGTATGGTAAATTTTACACCACTCCAGCCGACGCTTGGCATTGAGCACTCGGCCATAGAAACATCTGATGAAACTCCCGATGAACAGTTCTTGTGCTGATTTTTCACGCTTCAGCACTCCACGGTCCCATTCTGTGAGCTTGTATGGCCTACCACTTCACAGCTGAGCCATTGTTGCTCCTAGACATTTCCACTTCACAATAACAGCACTTACAGTTGACCGGGGCAGCAATAAGCAGGGCAGACATTTGATGAACTGTTGGAAAGGTGGTATCCTATGACGGTGCCACGTTAAAAGTCACTGAGCTCTTCAGTAAGGCCATTCTACTGCCAATGTTACCTATGGAGATTGCATGGCTGTGTGCTCAATTTTATACACCTGTCAGCAACGGGTGTGGCTGAAATAGCCTAATCCACTCATTTGAAGGGGAGTCCACACATTGTTTATACATACACATATATACATACACACAAAAAACGTTCAAAAGTTTTGCGTCACTTAGAAATATCCTTGTTTTTTTGTCCATTAAAATAACATCAAAATGATCAGAAATACTGTAGACATTGTTAATGTTGTAAATGAAATGGCAGATTGTAGCTGGAAATGGCAGATTATTTATGGAATATCTACATAGGCGTACAGAGGCCCATTTATCAGCAACCATCACTCCTGTGTTCCAATGCCACGTTGTGTTAGCTAATCCAAGTTCATCATTTAAAAGGCTAGTTCATCATTACAAAACCCTTTTGAAATTATGTTAGCACAGTTGAAAACTGTTCTTCTGATTAAAGAAGCAATAAAACTGGCCTTCTGTAGACTAGTTGAGTATCTGGAGCATCAGCATTTGTGGGTTCGATTACAGGCTCAAAAGGGCCAGAAACAAATACATATCTTCTGAAACTCGTCAGTCTATTCTTGTTCAGAGAAATGAAGGCTATTCCATGTGAGAAATTGCCAAGAAACTGAAGATCTCGTACAACGCTGAGTACTACTCCCTTTACAGAACAGCGCAAACTGGCTCTAACCGGAATAGAAAGAGGAGTGGGAGGCCCCGGTGCACAACTGAGCAAGAGGACAAGTACATTAGAGTGTCTAGTTTGAGAAACAGACTCCTCACAAGTCCTCAACTGGCAGCTTCATTAAATAGTACCCACCAAACACCAGTCTCAATGTCAACAGTGAAGAGTTGACTCCGTGATGCTGGCCATCCACAAGTAACTTCCAGTTACCCCGGTACTTGGGAAAAACGCCCCTTTTCTGAAAACATTTCATTAAATAACAAAAAAAGTTTTAAAAACTAGCCACTTATTTGCCTTCATAGTTTGTTTTCCTTAAGGTTGACCATTATCCACATATCACATTTTTACCAAACTTTTTTTTTGCATCAGCATTTTAACATATTTCTTAGGGTGTCTAGTTACACCATGTTACCCTACTTGCTGCAAAATTTATGTCCAAACCTAGCCTACCTATTATGCTGTACGATTACACTACTATTTTTAACATTATCATTTCAGAACAAATGTCAGAAATCGCCAGCTCATAATTTCAAACTTTCTGCGCTTCTGATGTCATGTGCACTTTGGCCGCTTCCTGTAGTCTCTCCCTGTTTGTTATTTTAATAATATAAACGTGAGTGAAATTATTTTGAGGTGATGAATTACAATTTCCTCTATTCTAATTCATGTATGATTATCATGCAAGCAATAGGTCTACTGTGATTTAGTTTAAAGAGATAATGTCGTCTTTCTGGCTAATTGAGCTGGTATAATTGAAATTTTGTAACCACAATTTTGTAACCACTCCTTCTTTCAATTAGGACTAATTGAAAAAGCTGTTCAAAAGAGGACATCCTTTTTTTTGTACTCCCTGATGAAGGCCATGCAGCCGAAACGCGTCGGTTTAAAAAAAACGTTGTTTCTATTGAACATGCCATACTAATAAAGGCATTTAAATTAATTATATGAAGAGTGCCTTGGTCCTCCTTTCTTTTTGATGACCAAGATATATTAGTGTTGTATTTTTCATTATTCTTACAAGTTTTACCATCGCAATTGGGTTGAGGTCAGGGGATTGTGGAGGCCAGGTCATCTGATGCACCACTCCATCACTCTCCTTCTTGGTAAAATAGCCCTAACACAGCATGGAGGTGTGTTTTGGGTCATTGTCTTATTGAAAAACAAATGTTAGTTCCATTAAGCACAAACCAGATGGGTTGCGTATCGCTGCAGAATGATGTGGTAGCCATGCTAGTTTAGTGTGTCTTCAATTCTAAATAAATTACAGACAGTGTCACCAGCAAAGCATCCCCACACCATCACACCTCCTCCATGCTTCACGGTGGGCACCACACATGCAGAGATCATCCGTTCACCTATTTCACTTCTCACAAAGACACAGCGGTTGGAACCAAGAATCAAAAAATGTACCTCATCAGACCAAAGTACAAATTTCCACCAGTCTAAATGTCCATTGCTCATGTTTCTTGGCCCAAGCAAGTCTCTTCTTCTGATTGGTGTCCTTTAGTAGTGGTTTATTTGCAGCAATTCGACCATGAAGGCGTGATTCACACAGTGTCCTCTGAACAGTTGATGTTGAGATGTGTCTGTTTCTTGAACTCTGAGCATTTAATTGGGCTGCAATTTCTGACGCTGGTAACTCTAATGAACTTATGCTCTGCAGCTTCCTTTCCTGTGGCGATCCTCATGAGAGCCAGTTTCATCATAGCGCTTCATATGGTATTTGCGACTGCACTTGAAGAAACTTTCAAAGTTCTTGAAATTCTCCGGATTGACTGAACTTCATGTCTTAAAGTAATGGACTGTCGTTTCTTTTTGCTTATTTGAGCAGTTTTTGACATAATATGGACTTGGTATTTTACCAAATAGGGCTATCTTCTGTAAACCACCCCTACCTTGTCACAACACAACTGATTGCCTCAAACACATTAAGAAGGAAAGAAATTCCACCTATTCACTTTTAGCAAGGCACACCTGTTCAATGAAATGCATTCCAGGTGACTACCTCATGAACATGGTTGAGAGAATGCCAAGTGTGCAAAGCTGTCAAAGGCAAAGGGTGGCTACTTTAAAGAATCTCAAATATAAAATATATTTTGATTTGTTTAAAACGATATTGGTTACTACATGATTCTGTGTAATTTCATAGTTTTGTTGTCTTCACTATTATTCTACAATGGAGAAAATAGTAAAAAATAAAGAAAAATCCTTGAATGAGTAGGTGTGTCCAAAATGTTTACTGGTACTGTGTGCGCATATATACACACACACATACACACTACCATTCAAAAGATTGGAGCCACTTAGAAATGTACTTGTTTTCCATGAAAACATACAGTTGAAGTTGGAAGTTTACATACACTTAGGTTGGAGTCATTAAAACTAGTTTTTTCAACACTCCACAAATTTCTTGTTAACAAACTATAGTTTTGGCAAGTCGGTTAGGACATCTACTTTGTGCATGACAAGTAATTTTTCCAACAATTATTTGCAGACAGATTATTTATCTTATTTTTCACAGTATCACAATTCCAGTGGGTCAGAAGTTTACATACACTAAATTTAATGTGCCTTTGAACAGCTTGGAAAATTCCAGAAAATTATGTCATGGCCTTAGAAGCTTATGATAGGCTAATTGACATTATTTGAGTCAATTGGAGGTGTACCTGTGGATGTATTTCAAGGCCTACCTTCAAACTCAGTGCCTCTTTGCTTGACATCATGTGAAAATCAAAAGAAATCAGCCAAGACCTCAGAAAAACAAATTGTAGACCTCCACAAGTCCGATTCATCCTTGGAAACAATTTCCAAACGCCTGAGGGTACCACATTCATCTGTACAAACAATAGTACGCATGTGTAAACACTATGGGACCACGCAGCCGTCATATCGCTCAGGAAGAAGATGTGTTCAGTCTCCTAGAGATGAACGTACTTTGGTGCGAAAAATGCAAATCAATCCAAGAACAACAGCAAAGGACCTTGTGAAGATGCTGGTAGAAACCGTTACAAAAGTATCAATATCCACAGTAAAACGAGTCCTATATCAACATAACACGAAATCAACATAACATGAAAGGCCGTTCAGCAAGGAGCAGATTCTCACAAATTTTTCTCTTTGTGATCCGAACACCTCAAACTTAGATTTGTCTGTCCATAACACTTTTATTCCAATCTTCCTCTGTCCAGTGTCTGTGTTCTTTTGCCCATCTTAATCTTTTTATTAGCCAGTCTGAGATGTGGCTTTTTCTTTGCAACTCTGCCTAGAAGGACAGGATCCCGGAGTTGCCTCTTCACTGTTGACATTGAGACTGGTGTTTTGCGGGACGTATTTAATGAATGAGGAATTGTGAGGCGTCTGTTTGTCATACTAGACACTAATGTACTTGTCTTCTTGCTCAGTTGTGCACCGGGGCCTCCCACTCTTTCTATTCTGTTTAGAGGCAGTTTGCGCTGTTATGTGGTAGTACACAGCATTGTACGAGATCTTCAGTTTCTTGGCAATTTCTTTTTTTCTTCTTAATTTCTCAGAACAAGAATAGACTGACGAGTTTCAGAAGATAGGTATTTGTTTCTGTCTATTTTGAGCCTGTAATCGAACCCACAAATGCTGATTATCCAGATACTCAACTATCCTAAAGGCAAGCTTTATTGCTTCTTTAAATCAGCACAACTGTTTTCAGCTGTGCTAACATAATTGCAAAAGGGTTTTCTAATGATCAACTAGCCTTTTAAAATTATAAACTTGAATTAGCTAACACAACGTGCCATCGGAACACAGGAGTGATTGTTGCTGATAATGGGCCTCTGTACACCTATATAGATATTCCATAAAAAATCTGCCGTTTCCAGCTACAAAGGTAATTTAAAACATTAACAATGTCTACACTGTATTTATGATGAATTTGATGTTATTTTAATTGACCAAAAATTTGCTTTTCTTTCAAAAACAAGGACATTTCTAAGTGACCTCAAACTTTTGAATGGGAGTATATACATAAATAAACTCAGCAAAAAAGAAACGTCCTCTCACTGTCAACTGCGTTTATTTTCTGCAAATGAACGTGCAAATATTTGCATGAACATAACAAGATTCAACAACTGAAACTGAAAAAGTTCCATAGACATGTGACTAACATAAATGGAATAATGTGTCCCTGAACAAAGGGGCGGTCAAAATCAAAAGTAACAGTCAGTATCTGGTGTGGCCACCAGCTGCATTAAGTACTGCAGTGCAACTCCACCTCATGGACTGCACCAGATTTGCCAGTTCTTGCTGTGAGATGTTACCCCACTCTTCCACCAAGGCAATTGCAAGTTCCCGGAGATTTCTAGTGGGAATCCTCCGATCCAACAGGTCCCAGACGTGCTCAAAGGGATTGAGATCCGGGCTCGTCGCTGGCCGTGGCAGAACACTGACATTCCTGTCTTGCAGGAAATCACGCACAGAACGAGCAGTATGGCTGGTGGCATTGTCATGCTGGAGGGTCATGTCAGGATGAGCCTGCAGGAAGGGTACCACATGAGGGAGGAGGATGTCTTCCCTGTAATGCACAGCGTTGAGATCACCTGCAATGACAACATGCTCAGTCAGATGATGCTGTGACACACCGCCCCAGACCATGGCGGACACTCCACTTCCAAATCGATCCCACTCCAGAGTACAGGCCTCGGTCTAACACTCAATCCTTCAACGAAAAAACCCTGAATCCGGCCATCACCCCATGTGAGACAAAACCGCGACCCGTCAGCGAAGAACCGTTTTTGCCAGTCCTGTCTGGTCCAGCGACGGTGGATGTGCCCATAGGCGACTTTGTTGCCGGTGTTGTCTGGTGAGGGTCTGCCTTACAACAGGCCTACAAGCCCTGAGTCCACCCTCTCTCAGCCTATTGCGGACAGTCTGAGCACTTATGGAGGAATTGTGCGTTCCTTGCGTAACTAGGGTAGTTGATGTTGCCATCCTGTACCTGTCCCGCAGGTGTGATGTTCGAATGTACCGATCCTGTGCAGGTGTTGTTACACATGGTCTGCCACTGAGAGGACGATCAGCTGTCCATCCTGTCTCCCTGTAGCTCTGTCTTAGAAGTCTCACAGTACGGACATTGCAATGTATTGCCCTGGCCACATCTGCAGTCCTCATGCCTCCTTGCAGCATACCAAGGCACGTTCACGCAGATGAGCAGGGACCCCGAGCATCTTTCTTTTGGTGCTTTACAGAGTCAGTAGAAAGGCCTCTAGTGTCCTAACCTTTCAAAACTGTGACCCTAATTGCCTACTGTCTGTAAGCTGTTAGTGTCTTAATGACCGTTCCACAGTTGCATGTTCATTAATTGTTTATGGTTCATTGGGCAAGCATGGGAAGCAGTGTTTAAACCCTTTACAATGAAGATCTGTTTAGTTATTTGGATTTTTACAAATTATCTTTGAAAGAGACAGGCCTGAAATAGGGACTTTTCTTTTTTTGCTGAGTTCACACACACACAATCAAGTTGAAGTCGGATGTTTACATACACTTAGGTTGGAGCCATTAAAACGTGTTTTTCAACCACTCTACAAATTTATTGTTAAACTATAGTTTTGGCAAGTCGGTTAGGACAGTCATTTCTCCAACAATTGTTTACAGACAGATTATTTCACAATTCCAATGGGGCAGAAGTTTACATACAGCAAGTTGACTGTGCCTTTAAAAAAACTTGGAAAATTCCAGAAAATTACTTCAGAAGCTTCTGATAGGATAACTGACATTATTTGAGTCAATTGGAGCTGCATCTGTGGATGTATTTCAAGGCCTGCCTTCAGTGTCTCTTTGCTTGACATAATGGGAAAATCAAAAGAAAATCAGACATGACCCCAGAAAGACAAATTGTAGACCTCCACAAGTCTGGTTCATCCTTGGCAGCAATTTCCAAACGCCTGAAGGTACCACGTTCATCTGTACAAACAATAGTACGCAACTATAAACACCATGCGAGCACGAAGCCATCATACCGCTCAGGAAGGAGACGCGTTCTGTCTCCTAGAGATTAACATAATTCGATTTCGAAAAGTGCAAATCAATCCCAGGACAGCAGCAAAGGACCTTGTGAAGATGCTGGAGGAAACAGGTACAAAAGTATCTATATCCACAGTAAAACGAGGCCCATATCAACATAACCTGAAAGGCTGCTCAGCAATGAAGAAGCCCCTGCTCCAAAACTGCCATAAAAAACAGACTACGGTTTGCAATTGCACATGGGGACAAAGATTGTACTTTTTGGAAAAATGTCCTCTGGTCTGATGAAACAAAAATAGAACTGTTTGGCCATAATGACCATTATTAAGTTTGGAGGAAAAAGTCGAAAAACACCATCCCAACCGTGAAGCACGGGGGTTGGCAGCCTCATGTTGTGGGGTGCTTTGCTGCAGGAGGGACTGGTGCACTTCACAAAATAGATGGCATCACGAGGGAGGAAAATTACGTGGATATATTGAAGCAACATCTCAAGACGTCAGTCAGGAAGTGAAAGCTTGGTCGCAAATGGGTCTTCCAAATGGACAATGACCCCAAGCATACTTCCAAAGTTGTGGTAAAATGGCTTAAGTCAAGGTATTGGAGTGGCCATCAAAGCCCTGACCTCAATCCTATAGAAAATTTGTGGGCAGAACTGAAAAAGCTTGTGCGAGCAAGGAGGCCTACAAACCTGACTCAGTTACACCAGCTGTCAGGAGGAATTGGCCAAAATTCACCCAACTTATTGTGGGAAGCTTGTGTAAGGCTGCCCGAAACGTTTGACCCAAGTTCAACAATTTAAAGGCAATGCTACCAAATACTAATGGAGTGTATGTAAACTTCTGACCCACTGGGAATGTGAATAAATAAATAAAAGCTGAAATATATAATTCTATTATTCTGACATTTCACATTCTTAAAATAAAGTGGTGATCCTAACTGACCTAAGACAGGTAATTTTTACAAGGATTAAATGTCAGGAATTGTGAAAAACGAAGTTTAAATGTATTGGGCTAAGGTGTATGTAAACTTCCGACTTCAACTGTACATACTTTTCACCAATTTACAATGTTGGCTATTTTCCCCCTCCTCTCCACCTGTATGGCCATGTAGGGATAGTGGGGATTGAATCCCTCTACACAGACATTCTGCGATGCTCCTCAGTGTCAACGGGTGGAGGGGGAGGAGAGGGGGTAAAGCTCAGGTTCCGGGCTGGGTCTACAGAGCATGCCGGGTGAGGAGAGGATTTGGGGGTCGGGGCAACACCACCACTTTTCATACTGGTAAGATAATCACAAAGAGAGAAAAGGGATGATTGATTTCTCTGTCACATAGGAAGTTTCATGTGTGAAAAAATATATACAAATGACAGCGAATCAAATTGGCGGCATCAAAGCTGCTCAATGACATTTTGTCATGGGCTTGCTATGACTACTAGTTCGTCATTTGTTTATATTTCTCTACTGGCTAGAATATAGAGTAGGTTATGCCCAATGGCCTCTTCTCTCTGTGTTCCTTTTGGTCTGTGAAGACAATGGGTGTTTCTTTCATGCATATTCAGTACAGATTCTGCAGAGATTTTAATTGTGTCCTATTGGTTCCTGAGATGTTAACATGTTTCTAGCAAGACATTGTAAAGATATGATACTCTGCACAGAAGCTGTGTCTGTGACAGAAACACACTCAGTGAGAGGTGGGAGCCAACTAGAGATCACCTCAGCTGGCCTTCTCAGAGCACTGGTGAAAGAGCTCCTGGAAAGAAAGAACATTTATAAGTATTGGAACATATCCATTAGGCCATCTCTTTGGCCCGTTCGGAAACATCACTAGATGAACGAGGAGAAAAGGTCAAAAGTGAATTGCACTGCTCCTTAAGGCCACTCTAGAAAGACATTTCAACCAAGTTCCAAAAAATGCAGTAGCACACTTCCTTGAGGTAATGACTAATGTAATGCATTCCTCTATATAGCTTTCACCAAGTAATAGAACAAGCAATTACAGTACATCATTGAGGAAAGGATTTCAGTTGGCCTTTTTAAAACTGACTCCATTGGGGATCCGTAGAGCTGAAATTTAGTATACTTTAAATGCCGGGATGTCATACTCATTCCTTCTTTTAATCAATTTGAATTTGCTGCACACGAGGAAGAGTCGTCGTCTTTTGAGATCCACGTGTCTTACAGAAGCTGATAATCATCTGAGGGGGACGCACTTCACCAAAATGAACGTATGGTGGGAAATAACACAATTGCACATTAGATGACGCATTAGGCGTCATCACAGTAGGATGAGCCTAGTATCCTGACATGTTGCTTACTGCATTTGTTTTTACAACACAGTACATTATTAACGCTCTAACCACTTGGCTACCTGCCGCCCCAATAGTGCATAGACGCTAGTGCATAGACGCTGACAAAATCACCCTTCTCTAGCTAGAGCGGTTGTTGAAAGAATAATGTAAGGCAGCAGTGGCCAATTGGGTTCATCAGTCAGAAACAAAACACTTCCCTTTTTGTGTGTTGTGTATTTTTCTAACCCATAACCTTAACCACAAGTCTATTTATTAAACTGTGAATTCTTCATCACTCACCACATAAGGATTTCAGCATGGCCAGAACATTTAACTTTGTATGTGTGAAGTGTCATTGCCCACAGGTAGACCTATGTATAAGGATTTCAGCATGGCCAGAACGTTTAACTTTGTATGTGTGAAGTGTCATTGCCCACAGGTAGACCTATGTATAAGGATTTCAGCATGGCCAGAACGTTTAACTTTGTAAGTGTGAAGTGTCATGACGTTTGCCCACAGGTAGACCTATGTTTAGCAGAGTCTAAATCACCCCTGCAGCTCCTGCTTGCCCATATTAAGTAAATGGACTGAACTGTGGGTCAGGTTATAGAGTATTTTACCCCAATGTACACCCTTTATAAAGATTAGCAAAAATGTAGTAAATCAATTAAAATACTGAGCAATATTTTATGCTACAAAAAAAAAATGGGAATTTACATTTTATACTAATATAAATGTTTAGAGAAATAAAAATCCCCAAAATGTTTCATGAGTCGGAGAACACGTTCAAAGGGATGATAGACCATTCCTCTATACAGAATCCTTTGTGTTTATGGACGTTCCTCTTCAATTCAAACAAACCACAGGTTTTCAATTGGATAGAAGTTCTGAGACAGATTGCCATTGCAAAATGTTGATTTTGTAAATTAACAATTTTTGTGAATTTTGATGTGTACTTGTCTTGCTGAAAGTTCATGATACTGTTGACCTTTTTATTTAACTAGGCAAGTCAGTTAAGAACAAATTCTTATTTAAAATGACGGCCTAAGAACAGTGGGTTAACTGCCTTGTTCAGGGGAAGAGCGACAGCTTTTTACCTTGTCAGCTCGGGGATTCAATCTTGTAACCTTCCGAATCAAATTTTATTGGTCATATACACATGGTTAGCAGATGTTAATGCGAGTGTAGCGAAATGCTTCCGGCTACTAGTCCAATGCTCTAACCACTAGGCTACCTGCTGCCCCCACCTTAAGGGCCCCAGGACCAGTGGAAGCAAAATAGCCCCATAAACAAAGATCCACCACCATATTTTACAGTAGGAATGGGGTTATTTTCTGCATTCTCATTTCAGCGCCAAACCCACCACTGGTGTGCGTGGCCAAAGATATTTATTTTCACCTCTGACCAAAGCAGCAGCTACAATCCAAATGCCAATGTCATTCAGTAAACGCCAAGTGTTTACATTAGTTAATTAACATGAAAATAGGTATTCTTAGCACATTCTTTTCAGCATACAATATAGCTCAGTATTTGATTTATTTTGCTTATCTTTATCAAGGGTGTCAATAATTTCAAACCCCACTGTAAATAGGAGAAGGAACAGGTTGTAAAACACTAACTGAAGATCAGTTGGGAAAATTACCATCTGGGTAAGCTGTCAGAACCGAAACTTCTCCCTGTCACAGAACAGAAACTTCTCCCTGTAGTGTCTAAATGCCAGTGTAGCAAAGAGTGAAGTTCATATATATTTTCGGGACTGTGACTGGCTTTAGACTTAATTTCTTAGGGTCCTCCAGTTTATTGGATTACTCAAAACAACAGCCACCTCCAAGAAGCTGGGTGACATATCAGCATGATAGCACTGAGATTGAGAATTTAGGTGTGTTGTGAATATGTAAGTGATATGATAAACTGATACAACAAAACATCTCCAATTTCCACAGCAGCATGTAAACCTCAGCCATACACTTTAAATATTTAAGGGTAAATGTACAAGTGATTGTTCTTTAAATAGTGGTCAGTTGCCATAATAGTCGGTCTCAAAATATCCCTTTAAAGCATCAACCCCCACACCAAATGTTCACTCCAGCCTCTTTCACCACCCAACTAACAGTCTCACATTGATCTACGGAATGAACCATTGAAAATATATACTATTTAATTCCAGTGTAAGTTCAGTGTTCTTTCCTATTGGTTTTCAAGGTTAAAAAGTTCATCAGTGCACACAATCCAGTTTCAGAAGTCTTCTGTACGACACATCTAACGGAGTCTCCTCGGCTGACAAGTTATGTCAGCTTTTGTGTTTTGTTTGGGCGGCTTTCCTTCGAGCCGTCTGGCGCGTTTCGTTTGAAGGAGGAATAGATTTAAGGGATTGGGAAGCCCTACGACGTCACATGACTAAGCTAGAGGGGGTGGAGCAGTAAGGAAGAAGAGGAACCAATTAAAAAAAGCATGATCTTTTACAAGGCAGAGAGAGAGGACTCCCTATGAACATGTGTAATGTATGTATTCCAGAGGCATACATCTGATAGAGACGATATGAGGGAGGGGAGGAAAGAAAGGGCAGGGGAGAGTGCAAGGGTACAAGGGAAGGGTGAGAGGAAAGTGAGAGAGTTCACTCCCTGCTCATCGGTAGACCAGGTGTGATATGGTTCCAGACTTAAAGTTGAGCTGATGGTTGGGGACAAAGCTGTGCTGGGGGTTTTTACGTGTGCACAAGTCTTTGCCGTACAGGCTCATGCACGAGTCACACGATACCTTGGAGCAGTTCACACAGGTGTGAGACGCGCCCGGCTTGTTACAGAACCCGCACCGCGACCCCCCCAGACTTGCTCGGTCAGCATTGGCTACCGACTTGCTGGAAAACAGCTTGGTGGCCATAAGGGGTTTCTCTACCATCTGGGGGTGGGGGTGGGTGTGCTGTTGGGTGAGGGTGAGGGGATGAGGGTGCATGTGGGGGTGGGGAGAGTGGGTGTTGGAGTATACTGACAGCTTCTCCTTGACGGGGAGGTAGCCATCCATGGGGCGGGGTGATTTGGGGGTTGGGTACTCCTGCAGGCCACAACAGGGGGAGGGGTCGATGTCGCGACAGGCCGGGCACAGGATCATGTCACACCTAGGGCAGGAGGCCAGGTTGGAGCAGCCCAGGCCACAACCCTGACACTTTACCCCCAGAGAAGAGAGTCCGCCATGGGCTTTGAACGCCCAGCCATCCCTGGCATCCCAGGGTTCCCTGGATGAAGGTCTGGAAGGCGTCTGTCTACCTCCAACCCCAGGCCCACCCCTCTCTGTGTACAGATCAATCTCATCCAATGAGGAGAGGTGGTAGGAGGAGTAGGCATCAACCGAGGGCGGTGATTGGATAGGGAAGAAGTCAGCCAAGGGGCTGTAAGAAGGCGGGGCAGCCACAGAAAACATGGATATGGAGGTGCTGGGCCTGATGATCTCATCCTTAATGTCCTCCTCTGCATCCACAAACAGAGGTTCCTTCCTAAGGCTCAGAGAGGCTTTCAGGACAGGCTTACTGGCTGCGTGCCAATGCCCAGCTCCATCCGTCACATCCACTGACTTGGACGGCCTTCCCCCTCTCCTCAGATGGTGAGGGTGGCCTATGTCCACTGGTCGCACAGAGAGCCGGGCCATGTCAGCCCCGAGGCTGTCCCGCCGCCGAAGGACCTCGGCACAGCCGGCTGCGTCGTCCCGGCAGCCCCTCCGTTGCTCCAGGGCCTCCAGCTCAGAGGCTGAGCCCCGGGCCAGAGCCACCACCTCCCCAAGGAGACGACACTCTGCCTGGGCCAGGAAGAGCTCAAAGGCTAGCTGCCGGAGGTGGGCCGGGCCACCAGGGTGGTCCCGGACATGGAACTGGAGCTCGTGGTCATGGGAGTAGCCCATGGAACGCAGGAGGGAACGTAGATCGGCGTCGCACAAGACAGCCTGAAGGTGGTAGACATACGGGCCAGTGAAAGTCTAGAAGGGGGAGACACAAAGGAGGACACAATTATTAAGGACTGTTCCAGCAAATTCATTGAAATGCAATACAATGTTTAACCTCAGAGACCATATAGGACAACAATCCTGCCATCAGAACAGTCAGATGAGAGAAACAAGTCCATTCCAGAAGCTTTAGATGATGGTACCTTGATGCAGCGGAACTCTTTCTTCCAGGGGAAGAGCAGCAGGTTGGTGCAGACCGTCTCCAGGGTGAGGAAGGCTCTCTCCAGGCCACGCAGACTGCAGCCTCTCAGGCAGCGCATGGCATTCTCCACCACCTCATAGAAGCGCACCATGCGGAACCTCTGGCCCGGGTCTGGCTGGTAGGCCCCCAGCAGGGCCGTGGCCGTGGAGAGTAGGGCCTCGCTGCCCCTCTGTGATGTGCCTCTCCCAGGGCCTGCATTCCCCCCTCCATCCTCCAGCCGCCTCTCCAGGCATGCCACGTACCTCCGGAACAGGTCCTCTTGCAGTTTAGCATCCATTGGCGGCGCAGCAGTGAACTGCTCAGCCGTGACACTCCTCTCTCACTCCCTCTCTCATGCCAAGGACCGGGACGACACTCAGCAGCCCCTCTCTGCCGCCATCTCAGGACATGCACACAAATAGACTCTGCTGAGGATTTTGAGAAATGGACAAGAACACGCCTCTGGCCTCAATCAGGAAGCCGTCACCATTCTAAAGACAAAAGGGGATCAGTAGTAGTATTGAACTTAACTGCTTCCTGGTTTAGGGTAATTGGGGTGGTTAGGCTTTTGCCTGTAAGACCACCCTCTGCTTTGGGGCATCTGGTTATTTCATTAGCTGTCTATGTGGGCTCTCCAGGGAAAATGTGGGAAATAAAATAAGGTCAGAGTGGTTCACAGTTTGGTGGTCCTGAGTTGCACCCGGAGCTCTAGCCTCTGCCCTGTCAAAAGTAGTGAATTCAAGGTCACCAGGCAGAGAAGGTCACGATCATGATGCTGTGCATTTTTTTAAACTCCAAGCTGCAACGACAAAAGAGGGATATGCGGTAGGATATTGAACACACATATGCGCACACCACACACACTTCACTGTGCCAATAAAGATGACGTATTGAGCTTGGGACACTTCCCTTCTTTCTCTGCATTCATGCAATGCTGACATCAGGTGACACAGAAGCAGCAAAATATGTTCCAAACATGCTAAATGGCCCATTGAAACAAAGGGGGTAGAGAACATCAATCTCAGTGTGTGTGTGCACAATTGAGGGGAAGTGAATATGTATCCTAGTGAGTGACACACCCCCTCTGTTTCTGACTCTAAATGTGCAGTGTGTAGCATGGATGGATGGATGTTTTGCCCCACAGTGCACTAAATAGCTAGCTAACCATTTAGCCAAAAACTGCACTCGCATCCACTTTGCATGAATGATCAACAGAAAAAGTAACAGCTCAAAATGCAGATGGCTACATGGAATGCTGATTCATGAATATAGCAAGCTCTGAAGTTACCTATATTACCTGCATAATTGTATTCATTTCAAAATAGAGAAATATAATTGACAATGTTTTACCATGCAGTCTGACCTAAAATGTAATTTAATCTCAAATCTGCATTTCACAGCAATATCCTTTTGACATTCAAATGAGTGTTTGCGTCAGTGTAAGGTTTGGCTAACTATAAGGCTGCAAATATGCTGGCAAATTCTAGGGCAATGAAGTCCAGAGTTTTTCCCCCATCCCAAAAAAATCCAGGCCAAAAATGAAAACAAAGCAGACCAAACTCTTTGTCCTGTAAAAAAGCCTGCTGTATGTAAAATGTTGTGCGCTATAGCTTGGAAAATAAATACATGTGACTCTGGATGACAACATAATGATGTTAGTTTCCAACATTTGGGCTGTTTTCCTAAATAAATTAAATATGTTTTGTGTTTCCTTCCCACGATACTAACTACTTTCACAATACTTGTATCATCCCGGCACTTGCTAATTCTGCAATTCCTTTCATCCAGATCGCTGTAAATAAAATGATCAACATGCAACAATTTCAAAATAGAAAGGCATAACTAAGAGATGGCTATATTTGAATTGAAAGGGGAATCAGCAAATCACTGCTACTGCCTTGTTTAGTATTGGCCATCTACCGTAAACATTGTCCCACAAGGAGATGAGTTGATAAATGTTCTAATCTATCGACAGGTAGTATACCCAAGTGTGTTGTGTTTTTTTGTTTTGTTTTGAAGAG